>NW_015090885.1:13470026-13848051 GCF_001431845.1 Calidris pugnax
ACCCTGTGAAACTGACAGCCGGGGCGGGCGGGCCCGGCTGCGAGGGGAGAGGCAGGCTGGAGGGGCCGGGGACGATCCGTAGGGGGCCGACATTCGGTCAGGAGGCAGCGCGCGGTGGTGGTGGGGGGGGACACGCCGCTGAGGGAAGCACCGGCAGCCCCTCAGAGAAGGGAGACGGTTGGTGCCGTTACGGGGCGGGGCGGCCTTCCCGGGCCGGGCGGAGGCGGTGCCCAACCCGGAAGTACCGGGGGAAAGCTGCGCAGGCGACGGCGGGGCCTGGATAAACAAGAGCGGCGCAGCGGTGTCGGTGAGCGCTGCGGGTATCGCTCGCCCGCCGTTGAAGTGCGGGAGAGGGGTGGGTGGTGAAGCTAAAGTGAAGGTGGCTGGTGGCGTTCCGTTAGGCCCTGTGCCGTCGGTGTTACCGCTGGCTGGGGCCGGGGCTGGGCCCGGGCAGTCCGCGCCGCACGGGGTATCTTCGGCGAGCAAAGCCCGTAGGGCAGGGCGGGTGAGCGGCCGGATACCGTGAAGAGGGAGAGGGAGGGAGGAAAAGAAGGGAAGGAAGAGTGGTGGCGGTGATGCTGCCCCGTTGTGAGGAGGGTTAGGGGAGAGCGTGGCAAGGTGGGATGGCCGACCCTCGGCGCTTGCTCTCTGTCAGTGGGAAGCCCCTTCCCTTCCCCGCCGCAGGGTTTGGAGCCGGGGGTGAGGGGTGACAGCCCGGGTGGTGCCGTCCCCAGGTGGTGGCCCCCTGTCAGCGCTGTCAGAAGGCCGCCGTTTGCCGGCTGTTCCTCTTTGCCGGCGTCCGAATGGGCAGTAGTTTGGCTTTTCTTTTAATAGTCTGTAGGTGTTGCTGTTCCCCACACCGGGGGACAGGGGCTGTAAGTTGAAAAACCACCGAGCTAAAGGAAAGTACATGAGGTTAGAGGCCTTCAAACTCGCTCTAAGGTTTGAAGGTCTTACACTGGAGTCATACAGAGTATTTTTATAAAAAGAATAAACCTCTATGGACATTGGAAGCTCTTAAGCTTTCCTTGAGGAAGAAATGTATCTGTTGACAGGAATCCTTGAGGTTTATTTTTTCTTGGAACTCCTGTAGTGTTACAGATGTCTTCTGTGGCTCCTTTTCACTTTATAATCAAAGCCTGGATTGCTTATTAGTTGCGTGCTTGCCAGGGGACTTAAGCGGTAAATGCCTTCACTAAAGACAAATTCTAGTCAAAATTTTATTAACTGTTCTGTCCACCCTGACCTGACCATCCAGAGCCTTGTCTGAGCATGTGTCTCTTATTGTGGCTGTCAATGACTTTTTACCAAGACTGTTAGTGGCAGGACAAAGGGCAATGGTTTTAAGCTTAAAGAGAGTAGATTTAGGTTGGACATAAGGAAGATATTTTTTACAATGAGGGT
The DNA here is from genome assembly GCF_001431845.1 of Calidris pugnax. Lineage (NCBI taxonomy): Eukaryota > Metazoa > Chordata > Aves > Charadriiformes > Scolopacidae > Calidris > Calidris pugnax. The sequence continues at coordinate 13,471,431 of NW_015090885.1, forward strand.
GGTGAGACTGGAAGAGGTTGCCCAGAGAAGCTGTGGGTGCCTCATCATTTGATGTGTTCAAGGTCAGGTTGGGTGGGGCTTTGAGCAACCTGATCTAGTGAAAGATGTCCTGGCCTGTGACTGGGGGGGGGTTGGGGGGTGGGCTAGGTGATCTTTTAAAGGTCCCTTCCAACCCAAATGAGTTCCTTGTGCTCTAGATTGCTCAGAAATTATTTTATTGTTCTTGCTTAGTATCTACTATTGTGTTCCTGCTTCCCTCTGAATAAGTAAAGCACAAATTGCTAAGTTTATTTTGTATCTTTTTTCCAGTAAAGAAAATAATGGATGGAAGAACATCATCTTCAAGTCATGTCAGTGTAAGTCTTCATACAATTTGCAACAATCTACTTTGAGGCTGTGGGTATCCTAGGGTGTTCTGATGTATTTACACAACCAAATTCATTCTCCAGTGGTCTAGCTTTCACTTTATTGGAGTACTCTTTCCTGAGAGACAGTTTATTCTGGTAGCAGTCAGTAATAATGTCTATTGTTGAACATGTGTTAATACATGATAAGCTTAACATTTGATTTCACATAAATGGTGTGTTTTCAAGGATGTTTTAAGACCTAAGCTAAAACATTAGGAATAATATTCAAGTAAGTAGAAATGCTGTATAACTGCACAATATTTAGTTATCTGCAGAGATGTGTTCAGAAACTACTTATGCTAGCGTTTATTTTTTCTAAAATAGTAGAGATACTTTTTTTCTAAAGTAATAGCTTCATCAGTGCAATGGAAGCACTGATGAAAATAAATTGTAGGCACAGCAATTGGTTTCATCAGGTAAGGTCTGGACTGTCTAGTGTTTTAGAAATAAGCTGTTTCCAGCACCTTGTTTAAGCACTTTCTCTGACCCTTGCCCCTACAGGTGGGAACCTTCAGAAAAGTACTGCTGGTCTAGATGAGGAGTATGCTAATTGCGTATGCACATGTATGTGTTTAGTCACTTTCTATTAGGGAAAGGCTGAGGCAGCTACATATGTTGTAGTTACTGTAGATGCAGACCTGTGTTGGTTACCTCTTGACTTTGTGCTTGTTGTGGGCACTGCAAACCAACATTTCCTTAATGAGTGCAAGCATTAGGAAGATATTGTATGGTGAGGTGAAAATTTTGCTGATGAAAGTATCTTGTGCTTTTTATCCTTTCCTGCCTGTTCATCTGTCCCTTTCTGTTTTCTGAGTCTGACCTTACCTGTTTTCAGTGTTATCTGTTATGTTATTACAGAGGTTATCTGAACGTCTCTAATTTCAAATGCATATTAAACTTGTTCTTAGGAAGATCATAACAGAAACGAGTAGTCAGGCAGCAGGTGGAGTTCTGAAGTAAGAGATTTGTACCTGGCCATTACAGTGCAGATCAGAAGAATGCGTTCTGACTGATAAACCATGTCTATAGGCCACTTCTCAAAAAAACCCAACCAAAGAAACCCTAATTGCAGATGTTATTGAGTAAGAAAATGTCTATTTCAATCCTTAAATGTTGACTGAAAGGGAAGGGAGGTACTTGTATTGGGAATTGTTGCTTGTGTGTAATGGTTACATCCTTTATAATTTGAGGAATCTGTTATTAACGGCATATTTGTTATTACGGTGTCTGACCAGTAAAAGAAGTTTGAGGTGCTGCATAGAAATTCAGGTCTAATTACTAAAAAAAAAGTCTTTGTTTCAAAGAAGTGTGGAGAAGGAATAAGGGCACTCACAATACAAACTGAAGAGTTGAAAGATTATTTCACTATGATACAGTATGCTTCAGTTATGGTCTGTCTGAAGGACTAGTTAGAGAGCTAATGAATGCAGTTGCTGCATTAATTAAGTTGTTAGTGTTGCTGTTCTAGAGTCCTTACTTGTGATTTCATGTTACAAGGTAGGACATCTGGCAGTTTGCAAATTAAGGTCATAATGCACTTGACAGTGGCCATCATATGGAATAGCTTTGGCTTTTTCTTGGCTAAGATACAGATGGTTGTCTGAAAGATGAAAATGTTGCATTCCTTCTGATACATTCTAATCTGATAGTATCTTCAGTGTAAGCTTTTGCTTCTCAGGATACCCGGGGATATGGTTAGGCTTGCACTTCTGTTCTTTCAGTTGATATTTCAACTGGTTTAATTAACTGTCAGGAAATGTTACCCTCTTTCCTTGTCTTGATGAACTGGTAGCAATTTAGTTTGACCATTTTTGTTTTGAATTTCAATGGATGAATGCTATTTTCCACATATTTTTTCTGAATTGGCGAATTTCTACAAATTTCTAACAGCTTTGTATTTCAATCATTGCTTTCAAAATGCTGGTTCCATTTTTGCAAAGGTTGGCAATGACAATAGCTGATGCCATTTTGAGTACGTCATAGTGTATTGGTGCTAAATTATCATACCAAAGTACTCATACTATTCTAAGATATAATTGCTTCTCCTCCTGATTTTTTTTTTTTTGAGAGATAGCCAACCTGATTGTGACACTCATCATGACATTCAGTTATTTTGTTTTCTCATTATCATTCTCTAATATGAGATAATTAAACTAGAGCATAAAAAAATCAGAGGGAACTAAGAAAACTACTAAGTGCCACTAGATTGGTTCTCATCTTCTGGGCACACATTTGAAGTTGTAAAGTAAATGTAACAGGAAGAGCTTTTTCTTGCTTTTTCAGACAGTTTGTATGTTAAAACTAGCTCCTCATGTGGTGTGACATGTAATTTGGGATCAGGCCTCGATGAGGAATGCGTTTAAATTGAAGTCACAGGTCAGTGCTACCCTTGGAACTTTGTTATTTTGCCTGACAGTTAAGAGAACTTTGTACATGGCAGTATGTCGACTCATAGCACCAGTGGATAATTTAGTTTTATTATGTGTGTAACATCATCTATTTTCAGTTTCGTATACCAAGGAAGAAAACAAACAGCAAATCAGAGGATGTTCAAGTTCAGTCCCCTTTGGCAAGGCTCCCAGGCTCCCACCATTGGGACTACCCTTTAAAAGAGGTAAAGAGAAGTTCTTTGGAGTGTAAAGTGTGTAGGAGAATGTTGTATGGGGTTTTTTTTGTTTGTTTTGGAGGCTGGATTTTATTTCAATACTGAGTGCTGCTTTGTGACCCATGTCTGACCCGGATTGTCTTGCAGAAAGGCAAATGTGTAGGTCTGAAATCTGCCTGCAAGCATACAGTTGCAGAAATGGAAGTCTCAGTGCTGTATTGCCAGCCTAAAGAATTAAAAAGCAGAGTTGACCTTCAGGTGTAGTTTGAAATTATCTTGAAAACTATTAATTTAAAGGCAAATATATATATATCTATATATATATATATTTAGGTAATTGTCTTCAGATTCCTGAACTTTTAGATTGTATTCAGGTCACTTACCGACGTTTTTGTTAAGATATGGAAGTAATTTTTACATTGAGTTTTCAATTAGTTATTACTTGTTTCCCAGAGCTGAAACTTTAAGAGACTGTATTAAATACTGTGACTTTGACAGAATTGTAGGTGCTAATACAGAAATAGCTAATTTCAGTATTAAGGCTCAAGGACTGTGAGTGTACTTACATGGCGTTTATCATAAATGACCATCTTGATAATCTCAGGCACATATAGAGGCAAACCTTTGCTTCCATAAACTTGTTCCAAGTTCAGTAAGCATTTTCAAAATTACAGGTTTTGGAAACATTTTGCTACTCTTGACTCCTTCAACTCAGCATTGAGAGTTTGCTGCTGGCTTTAGCACTTTCAGAATCAAGGGGCTGGATAAACAGGCTTCCCCGCAGAGGAGTTTTAAAAACCTAGTGAGGAAAGTTAGGAATTTTGCCTGACTTAGAGTAGCAATGATAATATGATCCAGGTCTCCTGGTGGGCCTGGTTGTTTGAGCATGCTGTAACACAAGCTCACTGCCTGGTTATGTTCTATACTGCTATTCTTAAAGTTACAGTCAGGTTTTGAAGTTGGAAGTAGTGTCTTCTGTGGTTACAAGCAGTAGTTTCTTAGGTAGAGTCAGCTCTTGTGTGGAATTCTTCCTTTCATTCTCTCTGCCTCTATAAAAACAGTAGTTAGACTGGGTGAATTGAAAAATCTTTTTTTCTTATTATTTCCTGTATATTGTCTATTTTTCCATTTCTTATTTTTCTTACCAGTGTCTATATATTTCAGACTTTTCCATGTGATAGAGGGCTTATTATGCTTTAAACACTGGCTAGTTCTTTATATTCTACTTCAAAAGAAAAGATTGCTCATGAGGTATCATAATTAAAAGAAATATTACTGGTTTATCCGTACAAAGGTCTGTGCTGGTTGTATTTAGAATCATAGAATGGTTAGAGTTGGAAAGGACCTTAAAGATCATCTAGTTCCAACCCCCCACGGCAGGGACTAGAGCAGGTTGGTCAAAGCCCCATCCAGCCTGGCCTTGAACACCTCCAGGGATGAGGCATCCACAACTTCCCTGGGCAACCTGTTCCAGTGCCTCACCACCCTCACAGTAAAGAATTTCTTTCTGTTATCTAATCTAAATCTTCCCTCTTCCAATTTAAAACCGTTACCCCTTGTCCTATCACTAGTCTTCCTGTCAAAGAGTCCCTCTCTGGCTCTCCTGTAGGCTCCCTTCAGATATTGGAAGGCTGCTATAAGGTCTCCCTGGAGCCTTCTCTTCTCCAGGCTGAACAACCCCAACTCCCTCAGCCTGTCTTCATAGGAGAGGTGCTCTAGCCCTCTGATCATCTTCGTGGCCCTCCGCCAGGCCCATTCCAACAGGTCCATGTCCTTGCTGTGTTGAGGACCCCAAAGCTCAACACGGTCTCACAAGCGCAGAGTAGAGGGGTAGAATCACCTCCAGTGAGTTTAGTGTTGCCAGAGTTTGCTCTGTGTTGTTTGAGAAATTTTGTGCAGCTTTCAGTGATTTGGGCATATAGATCTCTAAAACACTTGAAGACCCGTGCAATGAAGTGAAGTAGATAATGTTTGAAGGCAGGAGAAGAGCAGAGCACCTTCAAGGCAGTTTCTTGCTGCCAGCTGTTTTAATAATGAAGGTATTTTCTGTTACAAAGTTGGCCTCTGTGGTAGGGGAAAGACTGGTTTGGGATTCACCTTTCAGACTCCTCTAAAGTATATAAAATATGCATGGGCATAGAATTTCTTAGATGATGTTTCACCCCACACTTAAACAGAAATCAAGATAAGTTTGTCTGCCTTCAGCCTGACTGGCATAGTTTTCAAACATCTGATTGGTTTATCATCTTTTATATTAAAAAAAAAATATTAGGAGAGATTAAGAGTAGGTAATGTCAGATGGAGATAGATTTCTGCAATTGCACAAATAACTGTGTTTTGGTGGAGCTTCACTTATTTAATTTGAAAATACAAGTGCATTCTGGTAAAGTAAGAGAATTTGGAAAAACTGAAATCTTGCTGTTTTGCGTTTTGCCACCTGAGTACTAAACCTTCAAATTCCTTTTCCTTCTCAGAATTTTATGTCTTTGAGTGGAATGTAATTGGGTTAAATGCATGGAGTTAAAGAAAGTAGAAGTTATCTTGTGTATTCGTGATTCTGTAAAACAGCCTTAATATTTAAGTGCCTGTTTAGGATAGTCTCCTTCTTTAAATAGGCAAATAATTGAATTATCCTGTATTGTCAAATTTCTTTAGGAGAAAAAAGTTCCATTCAGGATGAGGTGGTACATGGGTGCCTTAAATCAAGTAAATTGACTCTTTGCAAAATTTTTGCATATACTCTTTCTGGCTCTGCTTTATTTGATCAATTGCATTATTTCAGTGTCTGGCATTTTTCTCTTTTTCTAGTGTAATGTCCGTTATGACACATTTATGTCTGTTGGAACCTGCCAATCTTATTTATTTTATTTCAGTGGAACTTAAGTGCCAACAACAGAAAGTCTTCCACAAAAGGAAAAAGGCAAAAGGACTGCAACGGACACAGCTCTAATGATGAAGAATCAATTGGGTAAGAAGTCATCTCAAAACTAGTTCTTCTCTGTATTTTCAGAGTTCCGTAATCTTTCTTGAAGATGGCTGTCACTGGTCTCTGGTGAATTATTTGTGTCATACAGGGATGATTTTTGAGTTGTTAGGTAGCCCACCTCCAAAGAATCCTGTTTTAGTGATTTAATGGCATTGTGAATTATGAAGCAACTGTAACGTTTTCTTTGTTTTAACACAACGCAAGGTTGAGGTGTCAGAATGAGAATGCAACACTTACTAGAGGAATTACTGCTTGTTGACCTGCTTGGAATCCTGAAAGGTGTTCATGACGCTCTAAGGGTAAATTATCATTCTAGCCCTAGATATATTAAATACTTAAGAAGATTCACAGATTCTTTTGCTTGTCACTGACACTTTTTTTTGTGTCCTGTAGCCCACAGTGGTTAACCTGGCTTTATCAACTCAAAAAAAAAAAAGAAAACAAACAAACAAAAAAACCAAAAAAAAACCCCCCCCAAAAAAGAAAACCGCCCAAAGAAACAACCAAAAAACACAATTCAAGCAATATGATGATTAGTGGGGGAAGACAGTAAAAAAACATAGTTTTTTCACCTCTGTGTTATAGGTGTAAGTGCAATAGTTGACAAATGGAAGTGAAAATATAGAATTAGATTCATTGACAGCAACTAGGGAGCATAATGATTTCATGAGTATGCATTTTCTGACTGGAACTTGATCATAAGTGATTTCTTGTCAGAAAGGGCTGTTAAATACACAGTGCACAGGTAATGCAAATGCTTAATGACATCAGGTGACACTGAATTTGGTGGGTTTTGTGACCTGTAAATAGTCATCTTTTAACCTGTTCTTTATATTCAGAATGCTTCAAATTGTTGTAAGGAAGAGCTGAATTTATAAAGATTCTGATTCTATTTTTCATAAATAATGGAAAGTACAGGCATAGCTGTCAGTTTACATGTAGTTACCTCAAAATGTTTTTCTCAGTAACATTGACTGAGGGAGTGGCTCATAGGGTCAACCTTAGAGAATTTAAAAGCGCTGTTAATTGCAGTATTTTGAGTTTTAATTATACAATGAAATGGTTGATATCTGACAGCAATCTCTAAAGGTCTTTCAGTGATCTTTGAATTGACCTTTCAATGTTCAGGAGCTTTAAAAAATGAAAGCGACTTTTGTATCTGTTACATATGTTGATTTTTCTCTTATGTATGTTCATTTTGATATGAGAGCTTTTTGGGTCGTGTTTGTAGGTAATCCATGATTTTTACCAAAATTCTTACTAGAGCATTAGTAAGAAATTATTTAGACTGTAAAAAGACAATAAATATTCAGATATTAAACCTATGCATTTTTTCACTTCCTCAAAAAAGGATGTGTGTCTAGAGACTGGCTGGAGGTTCTCTGTAAAATAAACTTGATCTGCTGTCTGATCTTTGTGGCCCTCCTCTGGATTCACTCCAACAGGTCCATGTCCTTATGTTGGTGGTCCCAGAGCTGGACGCAGTACTCCAGGTGGGGTCTTATGAGAGCAGAGTAGAGGGGGAGAATCACCTCCCTTGACCTGCTGGCCACGCTTCTTTTAATGCAGCCCAGGATACGGTTGGCTTTCTGGGCTGCCAGCGTGCACTGCTGGCTCATGTTGAGTTTCTCATCTGCCAACACTCCCCAGGTCCTTCTCCTCAGGGCTGCTCTCGATTCATGCTCCAGCCAACCTGTATTTGTGCCTGGGATTGCCGTGACTCAGGTGCAGGACTTTGCACTTGGTTTGGTTGAACTTCATGAGGTTCACGTGGGCCCATCTCTCAAGCCTGTCCAGGTCTCTGGATAGCATCTCTTCCCTCCAGTGTGTTGACCACTGAACAGCGTGGTGTCATCGGCAAACTTTCTGAAGGGTTAGACAATCCTGCTGTCAGTGTGGCCAACAAAGATGTTAAACAGTACCTTTCCCAATACGGACATTAAGGAACTCCACTTGTCACTCGTCTCCACTGGGACATCAAGCCATTGACTGCAACTCTGAGTGTGACCGTCCAGCCAATTCCTTATACACTGGTGGTCCATCCATCAAATCCATATAAAAATAGAACACTTTTTTGAAATTCAAGCTTCTTGTCTTGGTCTGTCATGTTTTCTTTAGGGGGAGGGTGGGGGGAGTACTTAAGTAAGATGTGCGTGATTATTTCAGCTCAGTATTTTAAACATTAATTGAAATACATGTCACGGATGAATCAAGTAGTGACCCTGTAGCAGTCAAGTGCTTGTGGCAATTATTTACATACTGGTTCCCTTTGCCCTCACAAACTCATTTTGGCAGTAATAACTTCCTGGTCCAGAAAAGCAAGGAGGTTAGTAGGGATGTTTATCTTTGCTGTCAAAACACTGACTTGTAATCAGTTGATGAATGGTCAGGGCCTTGGGGTAGGTGGAGACAAAGGCTTTCTTCTCAACAGGTTGTAGTCAGTGAATGTGGCAATTGGAGTTTCCCATTGATAGTGCATCATGTCATTCCTTTGGGCTCCAAAAGGCCAAGGAGCTCCTGAGCTGTGCACGTGCTGCAGAAGCTCAGGTAGATAAATACGTATCAAGTCTATTAGAGGCTTTATTCTGTAAACCAGGGACAGATATTCAACTTCTGTTGGACCCAGTGGGGCAACCCTTGCATGGTACGTGGCATCCCACTGTCAAAATATTTATTTCCCGAAACTTGGGTTTACTAGTAGAAGAAAGTGGGTATGAAGATGTTGGTATAGACAATTAATAATTTTTTCCAAAGGAGGTTGGTACCTCCAGGTGTCACTTTTGTCACGCTCTCTAATACAAATTTGAAAAAAATTGTGCCAGTGGTTACAATATCAGTGCTTGCACAAATGCAATCATTGATAAAGGAATTGCATCTAGCAGCTCTGACGACTGAGTGAAGTACAAGTCAAACAGTTTCCTCAAAGGGGTACAATTAATAACTTTTGGTCCTGTGCTTTGTAAGGCTGGGTAATACCTTTTTGCCTGTGAAAAGTGATTTGAGAGTCTCCAGGAGCAGCTAGCAGCGTTTTTTATAATATGTATTTTTTTTTTGTCCATTCTATCCTTACTTGTGTAAGTATGTTTTCATCACCTGTGTGTATTTTTTTTTTCTTTTGTGGAGATAGAGAGGAGAGGGTACAGTAGGTACTTGCTTCAGAAACAAAAATAATTGCCTTTGGTTTTCCTTCACCAAGACGCCTCCAGTCTTACTGTTGTACAGGTTACTTGCTGGGTCTGCTGGTGGGATTTGCTTTTAATGTCTACTTTGCTTGCTTTTTTCCTGCTTGACGTTAATTTTTATCTTTTTCAAATGTCTTTTGCATGACTTGCTTTGTGGACAATTTAACAGGTAATTCAGGGATCTGTGTCACAACCATCATTTACAAATGTATAGGCTGTCTTAAGTGTAGGTGTTCTTCCTGGATCTATTATATGCCCAGTCTTAATGACAGGATTTTTCAAGAAATGCCACCAGATGCCATTCCCCTTTTGGAGAGGGAAACCATTGAAAGCTCTGAAGCCACTGTACAGCTCTGAAGATCAGATCATAACCAGCTGTCCTAACAAGGTCTTCAGTCAAAAACTGGTGCCATGTAGGAAGTGATGTCTTAGCCTGGCACCAATATCTATAAGAAGAGCCAAATGTATAATGTTTTCTTCCTTATTGTTTGTTGGAAGTTCCTCTCCTTTGCACAGGTTTCTGGTGCAAAGCTGGTTGCTGATTAAATGTCTTTCTGCTACAGTTCTTTAGTAACTGGACCCCTAAAGTAGTTTGGGTCTTCCTTATGTTTAAGGAGGAAATGTTAAAAACTAAAGCACAAGAGTAATTGTCAGTTTCATGAGATGAATTTGCATGAGTTACTTGATGACTTTTACCTTGAAATTGCCTTTAACTGCTTTAGTAGTTGTAAATTTTCTTGACAATCTAATAGGTTCTTGTGTAGCTGAATTTTGAATTTTTATCAGATTTCTTAAATATATATGTTCTTTGTTTCCTTAGGTATTGCTGATTTATTCCTTATTTTTAATATACCTTACAGTTGGACAAACAACAAATGATGTATAAGTTCAGTCACTGTAAGCTCATCTTACATATTAAACTATGGTTAATGTATCAACTCTGAACATTTGAGAAACCCAGAAAAAAAACCTAGAACTTCTGACTTAGTGGGGACTTCCATAGAAAATAAATCTCTTGCTTCCTCTGCTAAATCAAGAACACATTGTAGCCTTGGTATATGCTCCCTAGGCTGCTACAGTTGGGCTCCACCGTGCCAGACAGTGTTACTAAACTGTCGCTCACGACCTGTATATACTTTCTAAGCTTTTCAGTAGCTAAAGCATATTCCTAGAGAAACAAGGAGTGGGGTCAGCAGAACTGCCACCTTGGACTTCCGGAGGGTGGACTTCAGTCTCTTCAGGAGCCTGCTTAGCAGTCCCTTGGGAGGCAGTCCAGAAGGGCAAAGGAATCCAGGAAGGCTGGACATTATTCAAGAAGGAAGTCATAAAGGTGCAGGAGCAGGCTGTCTCCATGTGCCAAAAAGCAAGCTGTCAGGGAAAAAGACTGGCCTGGCTGAACAGAGAGAGATGGTTGCAACTAAGGGAAAAAAGGAGAGTTTATGACCTTTGAAAGAAGGGGTAGACCGTTCAAGACTACAAAGATATTATGAGGTTATGCAGGGAGAAAATTGGAAGGGCCAAAGCCCAACTAGAACTTAACCTGGCTTTGGATGTTAAGAACAATAAAAAAAGGTTCTATAAATACATTACTAATGAAAGAAGGGCGAAGGAGAATCTCCCTCCTTTATTAGATGAGGGCAGTAACATAGTGATAAAGTATGAGGAGAAGGCTGAGGTACTTAATACCTTCTTTGCCTCAGTCTTTAGTAGTAGAATTGGTTGTTCCCTGAGTACCCAGACCCCCAAGGTAGTAGGTAGTACTGGGGAGCAGAATGAAGCCCCTTTAATCCAAAGGGAAATGGTGGGGGACCTGCTATGGCACCTAGACACTCACAAGTCTTTGGGGCCAGATGGGATCCACCCAAGGTTACTGAGGGAGCTGGCAGAAGTCCTCAGCAAACTGCTTTCCATTGTTTAGCAGCGGTCCTGGCAAACTGGGGAGGTCCCAGTTCACTGGTGTCTAGCAAATGTGATGCCCATCCACAAGAAGGGTTGGAAGGAGGATTCAGGGAACTGCAGTCCTGTCAGTCTGACCTTGGTGCCTGGGAAGGTTGTGGAACAGATCATCCTGAGTGCCATTATGCAGTGCGTTAAGGACGCCCCAGGTGATCAGGCCTAGTCAACTTGGGTTCATGAAAGGCAGGTTCTGCTTGACAAACCTGATCTCCTTCTGTGACAAGGTGGCTCACTTGGTGGATGAGGGAAAGGCTGTGGATGTTGTTTACCTGGACTTCAGTAAAGCTTTTGACACTATTTTCCACAGTATCCTCCTGGAGAAACTGGCTGCCCGTGGCTTGGACAGGAGTACTCTCCACTGGGTGAAAAACTGGCTGGAGGGCTGGGCCCACAGTGGTGGTGAATGGAGTTAAATCCAGTTGGCGGCCGGTCATGAGTGGTGTCCCCCAGGGCTTGGTATTGGGGCCAGTCCTCTTCAATATCTTTACCAATGATCTGGACAAGGGGATCGAGTGCACCCTCAGTAAATTTGCGGACAACACCATGTTAGGTGGAAGTGTTGACCTATTTGAGGGTCAAAAGGCTTTGCAGAGGGATCTGGGCAGGCTGGATTGATGGGCTGAGGCCAATGGGATGAGTTTCAACAAGGCCAAGTGCCAGGTCCTGCATCTGGGTCACAACAGCCCCCTGCAGCACTACAGGCTGGGGGCAGAGTGGCTGGAGAGCTGCCTGGCAGAAGAGGACCTGGGGGTATTGGTCAGCTGTCGGCTGAAGGTGAGCCAGCAGTGTGCCCAGGTGGCCAAGAAGGCCAACAGTATCCTGGCCTGGATCAGAAACAGTGTGATGAGTAGGGCCAGGGAAGTGATTGTTCCCCTGTGCTCTGCACTGGTGAGGCCCCACCTCAAGTACTGTGTCCAGTTTTAGGCCCCTCACTACAGGAAAGACATTGGGGTGCTGGAACAGGTCCAAGAAGGGCAACGAAGTTGGTGAGGGGTCTGGAGAACAAGTCTTATGAGAAGCAGCTGGGCTTGTTTAGTCTGCAGAAAAGGAGGCTGAGAGGAGACCTTATTGTTCTCTACTACTACCTCAAAGGGGGTTGTAGTGCCGTGGGGGTTCGTCCCTTCTCCCAAGTAACGAGTGATAGGATGACAGGAAATGGCCTCAAGTTGTGCCAGGGGAGGTTTAGATTGGATATCAGGAAAAAAATCTTCACTGAAAGGCTTATCAAGCATTGGAAGAGACTGCCCAGGGAAGTGGTGCAATTGCCATTCCTGGAGGTATTTAAAAGATGGGTAGACAGTGCTGAGCAATACAGTTTAGTGATGGTTTTTGTCAGTGTTAGGTTGATGGTTGGACTTGATCTGAAAGGTCCCTTCCAACCTTGACAATTCTGTGATGGGGAGTTTTTACTAACTTTGTAATTTGTAATTGTTTGTAACTTCTTTAGTGCTATTGAATAGAAATCAGTTAGAGTTTCAACACTGAGAGATTGTACCAGCTTCTTGATTTTAATCCAACAAAATCATAATCTAATTTGTGACATGGGAACCAATATTCATTGTTCTAAAATAAGATGCTGCAATATGAGTGCTTGTTTTCATATCCTGCGAATGCTCAAGTGTACTCTTTCAGAATAGTTTGTAAGGCTATAGTGACACCACTTCCAGCATTTTGCAATAAAAAGATGCACCTAAATTTCCATGTTTCTGCACTGAAAACTTACCTCTTCACAATCACATATGGATGTGTTAGTTACTGATATGAGAAGAATAAACCTTGAAAGGCTGTCCTGATCAAAATATATGTTTGTGATTCCTCTTCTCCAAGGAGAACTGCTCTGTAAATTGTCAGGGAAGTGAACTTAATTCTACTGAAGATATAAGGTATGATGCAGAGACAGTAACTCACAGAAAAGCTTTGTTGAATTCATGTGACTTAAGTTCTCAGCACCCTATTATTAATTTATTATTATATGTATGGCAGGCAACCCAAAGTTATCTTGACGAATGTCCTGAGGACGAAATTAGGAAGAAAATATACACAGGCGCAACCTAAAACTGGTGCTAGTTTTTCTGATGTTGGCAAGCTGCAGTCAGATCAACCGCCCTCATCATCCGTTGCCAGCGTAACGATATGGCAAATTTTAAACCCTACTCTCCAAAGCCTTTTTCTGTCTAAAAGGTATGTTGTTTTTGCCTTGTGTCACTAAACAAAATAATTTTCCTTTCAGTTGTTTTTTCTTGAGAAAGTATTCTTTGTTGTACCACAGCTGTCTTGTTCATGAGCTATATTCTCATTCTCATGTCATCTGACTTGATTGAATTCCCTTGTACCTGGTTCCTTTTGATAATCATTGAGAGAGATGGTGCCAGGCACACTGTGGTGGGTTTTCTGATCAGATAGCTTCTTAGATGGTCCTGTACTAACAAGACCAATTAATTCTGATTCAGCCATTGGACTCTCAAAATGTTTGGATTTTTTTATTGTTGTGAAAAGAAGAGTACACTTGCATGTAACTGCCCTCTTTTCTCAGAGGAGGTTATCGGTGTGTATTTTCACTGTTACTGTTTCAGAGTGTCTCTGGAGACATTCAAAACCTGCCTGGACACGTTCCTGTGCAACCTGCTCTAGGTAGACCTGCTCTGGCAGGGGGGGTTGGACTAGATGATTTCCAGAGGTCCCTTCCAACCCCATATCATTCTATGATTCTGTGACTGCTCATGAAAACATGAGAACTGGCATAAAGGGTCAGAAGAAAAGTATATCAAGTCCAGTAACTTCCACCCCCACCCCAAGCAACAGCCAATTGCCAATACCCAGGGAAAAGTATGGCTAGAGTGAATATTTTTTTAACTGAATTTTCTCTCTCGGCTTCTGATGTTCATGGGCTTTCCTTATTGGAGGTTACATCTAGACTACAGTATTCTTCTATATCAGTCTTTTCCTCTAAATCATATCCTCATTGCTTATCACCAGTGTGCCTCTGCAACATCTTGTCTGTAAGGTAGTCTCCTGATTAAAAGCAAATTTATGTCTTGGTGCAAGAGGAAATCTGAGTACTCCCCAGACACCGTGCCCTCTGTACTGGAGTGTGCCTTGTGGATGAGTACAGACAACAGGAGAATTTTGCAGTCCATACCCAAAAGACAGTGTTGCTCACAATGGCTTCAAAACAGGCCATGACATTACATCTTAATACAAAATAAATTGCCATGGAAGTGGTAGAATTTTTAAATCTCAGCTTGAGAAATAAGTGAGTAAATCATGGGCTATAGAACAAGCTGGCTGCAGAAGCTTTGTATGAAGTAAGTTCTACTGCTCTTACACATCTGTGCTCAAGTTCGCAGTTGCATCTTCATATTTCTGGTTATTTTTGATGCTTTTCTAACACTTGCAGGTGTTTTTCTGAGCCTTGCTATTGCTACTCCGTAGAATGCCACCTGGAAGTTGAGGAGGGGGACGAAATCTAATGCTAGCATTTTGGGGGTGCAATACTTTTCTCTCTGTTGACTAAGTGCTTGACAAAATTAAGTCTACTTCACTGGAGGCTTCTTGTTTACAGGAAAATCAAGATTGTTTGCTCCATAGTTCTGAGAATTATGTACAGATATTGTATTCAAGCTATTTAGAAATAAACATTTACCAGTTTTGAAACAATACTTACATGATGTGTTAGGGGCGTGATGAATTGTATCTGACTAAGGTGAAATATATGGCTAGTGTTTCTTACCCTGGTCTCTTGTTGCAATTTTCTTTTTGTGTTTATCTGCTTACCCTGCATTTTAAGTTCCTTAGTGGGATTTTGTTTTGTTTCTAGGGGACTGAAAGTAATGATGTTTGATTATTATCAAGCCTCTAAGATACATGAATTTAACAAGTAGTTTCTTTCCCTGGATTTCAGTGCAGTATTTATGATTTACTGTTATATATGTGGCAGGCAACCCAAAGTTATCTTGACGAATGTTCTGAGGACGAAAATCGGAAGAAAATACATAGACAGCCATGTAATAATTGATGCAGATTTATCTGATGCTGACAAATTACTGTCTGGTCAACTACCCTCATCATCTGTTGCCAGCCTACAGACCTGCCAAATACTAAGTTCTTCTCATGAAAGTACTTTTTTGTCTGAAAGGTATGTTACTCACTGCTGATTTTGCTAGTCTTCCTGAAATGACATAACTTCACAATGGAAAAGAATTTCCCTGAAACAATTTTTGTTATACTCTTGTCTTGAATCAGGAGTCCAAGCTAAGATGCTGCTCCAATGAGCCTTTTTAACATTGCATTTATTTTGATTTGCTGCACCCAATGTTAATAGGCTACTTTTCTTTCAGAAAAAGAATTTCCATTTACAAAATCAGTGTTTTGATTTGCAAAGATGGCCATGTAATTCAAATACATTTAAGTTGGCTTTGTGTCCAGAACCAAAATCTTGTTTTCCCATTGCTGTTAATATGTTATAGCGTGTTTTCAAATAACTCCTTTTGCAAAATTTCTCCAAATTCCTCTCTGTGATAGTTAGTTTCATTTCACTTTAATCCACCAGTCTTCTCAATCCCAACAGAGTGCCATTGTTTAAGGGGGGTGTGTGTGTCCTGTCGTTGCTTAACGTCTACATTTCCTCTTTTCTTCCTATGTTTAGGTTGACTGAGCATCACAGTAATGCTTGACACATAAAACTAGCAGAAATCAGATATTATGACTCTATAAAGTTTGGTTTTGTCTAAGATGGCAGTTGAATTCAGAGTAAGCTTTACATCTCGCCTTTTATGGATGGCCTCCTCTTTGCTTAACAGCAAAGTATCCACAGGAACAAAGAGCAAGAAATTTGGGAGAAGAAAGTAGAAAGAGGAAGGAGGAGAAGAATGATTTGTGAAGGCAGGAATAATCAACAGTTCTCAGGTTAAAGAAATCATAAAATTCTTGAGAGAAGTCATGTTCCTCATTCTGATAGATGAACGTCTTGGAGAACATAAATTAGTAAGAATTCCTTTTTCTTTTTTTGGGATCCTCATTTCTGCTTAAATTAATCTGACAAAGCTGCAATTTAAATGAGGGATTTAGAACAGTTTGTTAGACTGTCTCATTTTAGAAGTATTGCATTTGTTGCTAATAAATAGTTTTCCACAACTTTAGGCTGACTGAAGTGTGAGGAGTTTGAATTCTTGTGTGTAACTCTAAATCTGAGGAAACAACTTGCATACTTTTTCAAGCTCCTATCTGAAGGGCAGCTGTTGAGTTTTATGTTAAGCACAAGAATGGTTTGAACTAATCAGGTTTTTTTAGTAGTTGATGTACTCAACTTGCTTTAGATGTGGAGTGATTCATTGCATGAGGGATTAATTTTCTGTTCCTGTGAAGTGCTTTTCTAATGTATTAAGTAAAAAGCTTGCTATTAGTAGGAACCAACGTTTGGAGGATTTTCCTCCCCTCCTCAGTGACCAGTATGTTAGTGCAAGTTGTAATAAATACTGTGTATGAGATAGAGATTGCACCAGAGATGCTGTTTGATCCTGGTCACCTCTCTGTAACTAAGGTCTGCAGAGGATACACTTAGCACTGATTCTTTGGGGTCTCTTCTTTCAGAGGAGAGTAAAATCTACCCCCCTATAATGGTTATGCATATATGTGCATGTCACCATATAGAGATTCTTTTGGATTGTCAGTGTAGCTAGAATGCATGCTTTGTTTTACTGAAAATTGTACCAGTTTTGTACTATGGAAATTTCAGATTAAGTCAAATAATTGTGTGTGATCAGAACAGAGTGGCAATAAGTTAACTTTTCTCTATCAGCTAGAACTTGCTGTGAGTTTCCAGTTTCCTTCCTGGCTTTTCGTGTTAAGAATTGGTGGATTTTTTTATTGCTTGTGCACTGCAACCCATCATAAAATGCATTTGCTTAAGTCACCACTGATCTATCGGTATAATTAATGAATTTGAGGTAGGTCTTAAATGTAAAGAAACAAATTTTTAAAGTGTGTTTTGTTCTTGTTTTTCATGGTTGTTGAGAACACTTCAGTATATACTGCCAAAGCTTCTTACCTTATGCATATATCTAAGAAGTGCATTTTAAACAGGCTTATCAGCGAAGAGTGGAAGTGAAAATAAAATGTGCAGAATTTGTGTATAGAAAAATGTGTTTAGGAAAGTCTATTAGCTGAAGTATTCCTGTTGAAATGTTTCCTGTTGCTGAAATACCAATTGTCATGTTGATGTAAAACAAAAGCTAAAAACCACTTAATGGTTTAGTATGCTCTTTTAAAGCAGTCAAATCTATATAGCTGTTATGCATGCAAACATTTAAGTTGAGAAAGAGATGTGGATTCCAAAATCAAGTTTTCTGTAGCGAGGTTATCCCAGAACTAGAGCTGCCTTATCTATGGAAGATTCTGTTTTGTTCAATGTGCAGAATGAATAATAGTGCTTACCAAACACTTTTTCTGTCCTATTCTTGATTCTTTGAATGGAAAGATAATCAGTAATTTCTCCATGGTGCTTATATAGTGTTCATCACTGTTGTATCAGAGCACTCTGGAAATCTTTATTTCTCTTTACAGTATTCCCAAAGGGCAGTGATACTCCAATCTACAGATGTGGAACTGAAGAATAGATGCCTGTTCAGGAAGTGTCCAACAGTTTTAGCTGTCTAGTTAGAGAAGTCAAGAAATGTTCTTTTCCATCATTGCTGTTCGTTATGGGTCCAGGCTCAGCTGCCAGTGATAGCAGTCATTATGATGATCGCTTAGCTCTTTGCAAATTGGAGACTGCAACATTCTGAGTTAAGCACATTATGAAACAATGAATGCAAAATCCCTTTGGATTAAGTGAGGTGACAAAAGGAGGAATGGAACAGATTTCTAGAGCAGCACTGCATTGCTTTATCTATGAAATCTTGTTTATTTTCTTTTTTATTTTCCAACTCTCACAGAAAAAGAAACAGAAGTCGCTAAGGTTAGTTTATTTTATCTTGTAGCCCTGATAAATTTTCACAAGAGAAGTCTTGCATACTGAATGTAATTAAGTTCATGTGAGAAAATACCACATGAACATCTAACTGAATGTTATCATAGTGCATACATGAGAAACCAAAATACAGTCACGTAGACTTTTGTCAGCTGTAACTAGCCTCCAGAGAAGTTGAGAGTATGTTTACAAGAGTAGACTTCAAATGTGAGTGTCATACTGCTGTCTTGTCTATCTGTACCTCCTGAATATATTCTCCTATTTATAAAAAAGCTAAGAAAATTTTAAAAAAGCAACCTAATTACTTTCTTGCATGTCCTTCTTAGAATGAAACTACAAACTCAGCTGAATACCTGTTTGCCTATTTTCTTGTATTGTAATCTTCTTCTGTTTATTTTCTGTTTCTTCCTCATTCATGTCCTTTCCCCCACACCTCTTTCAAAGTTACTGTTTCAAGCCCTTTTGAGTAGGAATTTCTGTTTTAAGTCTTTTCTCATTGCAGGAACTTACTTGGTGGATTCTATTAGCAGTTCTAAATTAAAAATATCCTACATTGCCTCATTCCTACCACATTCATGACAAAGGCAAGGATACACTCAACTGACCATTGTTCTCTCTTCTGTTTTCTTGTTTTGTGTTCTTGTTACAGTCATGCTTTACAGCAAAATAATATTTCAGTGTCTGATGTCAAGCATGTCAGAGTTTCATTCTTTCCACCTTTTAGAAGTATCTGTTTCATTAATAATGCCAGAGTATCTGTATTTCCATAACGGAAACTGAATTAATGTTTCATTTGCCAAGCTCCCCATGCTTACAAGAGAGGCAGAAGTTTGTGGTCTAACCAACTTTTGTTACTGTTGGGATTTTTATTCAGTATTCTCTCAAAATTAAAGATAAGTCATAGTTAATATTTTTTACAGGTCTGAGCATTGCCTAAGAAAGACAGATGATGATCTGTGTAAATTGACCAAGGCTTCGAAGGAACCAGAAAAAAATGTCTTCACTTCTAGGAGACGGAAGCTGGAGAAGAAAGGTCTGTAGTGAGCATTTAAATATGAATTTTGGAGTATTGGGAAATTTTCTTTTTCTAGTCTAGCAGTGTTAGGCAAGCTCCGAAGTAAAATAGGTGTTGCACGCAGTGTATGTATTTCCTCAAAATGCAGTTTTTTACAGATAAAAACAGCTATTTGATGTATTTTAGCATTAAATAGGAATAAAGCTGTGGTTAATCAGATCTGTGGAAGAAAAAGTAAACTGAGGGAAGCATCATTGTACCATTATAATCCTGATCTTAGAAAAAGTCTTTTATACTCAAGAATGTAATACATTAAGAATGCTCAAATGGTTTGTGAACGCTGCTAGAATGTTTATGCTACATGAAAATATTTGTATTTACTGCTGAGAAATTATAAGCTCTATGCTGAGACTCCAGGAAGAACATACTATCTTTTTTAATATTGGTTAATAATATTTGCAGATTAGAACAGGAAATGGAGAATATAGCATCCGGCAGAAGATAAAAGAAAGGTTGTGAAGTATGGAGTGCTAATTTTTACTTGGAAGGGAACTATGCATTTGGTTATACCCTTATCTCAACTAATTGTGCAATAATAATCTTTTTTTGGCAGCCGTGCACAATTTAAAAAAGGAAAGAACTATTGTGGAAGGTATCTACTTCCATGCATTTTATTTAAGACATAACAGATATGAAGAAATGCAAGGTTTTTAAGGATAACCAATTAAATCACTTTGTTTTTCCTGACACAGAAAACAAGAACTATGATGAACTGGAAAAGAGGAGCAGAAACATGAACAGCACCACTCTCAGTCAGAAGGAATTGGGCTCTTTTGGTTCTGAGAAAAGGAAAAGAAGATCTAGTGGCCATATTTCTGATGACTGTAATGCACACGTTCCAGAAAAATCACTTCTACTGTCTGTAAGTTGCACTTAATTTTAATGCATGTGTTTGTGTACACACGGAATCATGGAATTGTTGGAGTTGGAAGGAACCTTCTAGAGATGATCTAGTCCAACTCCCCTGCCACACTACGATTGCCTAGAGCACATTACTCAGGACTGCACCCAGGCAGGTCTTGAAGATCTCCAGAGAAGGGGACTCCACGATCCCCCTAGGCAGCCTGTTCCAGGGCTCTGTCACCCTCTCCGTAAAGAAGTTCTTCCTCATATTTGAATGGAACTTCCATGTTCCAGGTTGTGCCTTTTGCCCCTCGTTCTGTCACTGGGAACCAGTCAAAAGAGTCTGGCTCCATCTTCCCTCAAACCGCCCTTTAGATACTGATAAGCATTAATAAGGTCTCCCCTCAGCCTTCTCTTCTCCATCCTAAAGACTCCCAGCTCTCTCAGCCTTTCCTCGTAAGGGAGATGCTCCAGTCCCTCATTCATCTTTGTTGCCCTTCGCTGGACTCTTTCCAATAGTTCCCTGTCTCTCTTGAACTGGGGAGCCCAGAACTGGATGCAGTATTCTAGTTGTGGCCTCACCAGTGCAGAGTAGAAGGTGCACACATACTTCAGTAGCAGCAGTAGCAACATCCAAAATTAAAGAATTATGCTAATAAGTAGAGTATCTAGGGATACTGTTATACCTGTTGTGCGAAAGTAGTTCAGTGGTGCATCAAGAAGAGTAAGTATATGTACTCCTGTCCACAACATCAGAATATGCTGCTTGTAACAGAAAGGTTGTGAGAGCTGAATGAGAGTATTTCCTTCAGACATGAGCATCAAGTAAAACGATTTTGGAAATAAGGCATCTAGCTACTTAAGTGAAGCTTCTTTCACAGATGCTGTAGATCTAATTAGATACTTCAGTGCAAAAATTACAAAGTATTTTGGGGTTATTGAAATCTTGCAGATGTTATCTTTCTCCCTCCTCTTTAGTCTATTGTACCCTTCCCTAAGGTTTTATTCTGAGGCAACCAGTCAGTCAAGTGCAAACTTGATTTGAGGCTTTGTATATAATAAAGGCATTTCTGTAACTTCTTGACTACAACTCCACAGAAGTAGGTAGTTGCTGAGTCCTGTTCACCATTTTGACCAAGACACACATTTGTAAAGTAATGAACATCACTGGTGCTTGGTCTTTCAGTGTCAGAGAGTGAGAGAGGTGCTAAAAAATCAGAAATAGCATCTTGTTCAGTTTGAACGGGGGTCACAGTAGACTTTGAAAAGGTGACCCCTCATACCTGTGGAATATAAGGAGCGAGAAATTACCCTGACTTCAGCATTAAATGCGGCTGCATTAAGCTGTAATTATTTTGTCTAGCACACAGCTAAGTTTCAGTGATCACTGATCTGAACCATCATATATCAAGAAATTAACATGTATCCTGTTTCTGATTCCTGTTTTCTAGAAAGAGGAAAGATTGAGTTCATCTCAGATTCCTGGCCACAGAACACCCTGTGAGGATGGACAAAGTCACAGATCTAATACAATTCCGGTGCCGGACTGTATTCTGCAGCCATTAGAGAGAGACTATAAAGACACTTCCACCCACAGCCACTTAAAGCCTGCTCACAGCTGCACAGAGGAACCTGGCTCAGAGTCTCCTCCCAGAAGTTTGTCAGAGAAACAGCTGTCTGCCACCAGTGAGGATGTGGTTTCACCACGAGTTAGTACCATCAGGAAATTAAAGATGGACACGTCACAGTATCTGAGCAAGCTGCGGAACAGAATCTGCAGGGGTAATCGGCACCTTGTTTCAGTTGACCCAAGTATGTACTGTGTCTGTGCTGCTGACAGTTATTACTGGAACACTTAGGTACTAGGAGAACTGATGGCTTGACTGCCTAATTGAAACATATGGAACAAAAGATTAAAGACAGAGATCGTGTTGTTTGTAATGCCTTGTGCAGGTTAGGAAATAGTGCCTAGTGCCAACATCCTCTACTGGAGTGTAGAGGGTCTTGTACTTGAGAAACAGGATAGAGAGCAGGATTTTAAAATTCCGGTCCTTATTCTGCAGCTGACTTTGTGGCTATCGAAAATCAAGCTTGTATTTGAAATATTCTCTCTTTGAAGCAGCTATGTTTTGGCCTGTTTATTTTTAATAGTCAAATAATTTTGAGGATCTTGGGTAAAAAGTGTTAATAAATATACAAAGCAGTACTTGTTGAATAGATTTTCATGCACGCAGACCTTTGATATTACGCAGTACTTTGATATTACATACTGCAAGAGAGAATTCATTGCTCATCTGAAATCCACAATGAAAGAAATATTCTCAAGTCTGCATCTTGTAGTATATATATATATACTTATTTTTTCCTCTTTAGTTGTCCTTTCCAGTGATGACGAAGATGGATCTTCTGAACCAAAATGCACAGAGCTCCTGCAGGATGATATCACTGAAAATAAAGAAACAGACCAACAGTCTGACTTCTGTTCCTCAGCAAAGCACTTGGAAGACAATGTGGAAAGTCCCACAGAGCAGGTAGTCCAGTTTTTGGCCTATGTATTGTTATGCCATCCCTTTAATTTATTTCTCCAATGTTTATTTTTTCTTGCATGTTAGAAAAAAAGCGAAATGTTTGGAGCAGATATGTCTAGTTCCAGCAGTCAGCACTAGTTGCAGTAATATATTTCACAGAGAGAATTCAGGACATTCTTCAGAGAAGATCTCTGGCTCTGAAGCTTGAGTATTTTTGCAACATACGATATATTTTGAATTTACACATTTGGAAATGTTTAATATTACAAAACAGGAAGGATCAAGTAGTGATCTGAGCTAGAGGTGAACTTGATGAAGATACATGTGTAAAAAGTTTTTTTTCACACGATGTTTTTTATATTTATTGTAGTTCAAGTCAGTAGTTTCTTCTTGTCATCCGGTCATTTCTTGTAATTCAGTTCAAGGATCCTGGCTGATAGAAGACAGAGATAGGGTAAAGTTCCCTTTTCTGTGTGGCTAGCAGTGTAATTTGAATCTGAAGCTATCCAGACAGGTTGTTGCCCCGTTTTGGACTTGATTAGCCTTGTTCAGCTTGCTTTGACCTGGATTTACATTATCTCTATAATCCTGAAACAAGCCAGAAGAGGCAGAGCTGCCTCTTCTCACAGATGTGTTGTTTTGATCATAAGCATTGAATTGGATTCTGTACCTTTGCTATCAAAAGAAGGGTATCTTTTGTTGTCTGTTGTTTCAGTTTTTACCTGACTCTAGATTAGTAAAGAGCACAGGTTATGTCTTGGCAATGGAAACTTTAGAGGTGGAGTAAGATACTGTTAGGACATTGTCAGTAATGATTGTAATAACATTTACAGCTTTTTAATATGGAATTCTTATATGGAAGTTGACTTTGGGACTAATTCTTACAAACTTAAAGAGAAAATTCCTAAGGTTACAGAAGTGAAGTACCTCATTGAAATGTAATTTTTTTCCCAGTCTTTAACAGAGTCAATTGAAGACATATGTTCTATCAGCTTACCTTCTGGAAGCACACCTAGAAAACAGATGAACCCAGCATTGGATGTTGAATTTGATAGTCTATACATTGGGAAATTTAAATGGGTATCAACAGGTCCTGCTAGGGTAAGTTGTTCCATTGGGGTGATATTTTGAAAATATTTAAAAATTAAAATTCTAGTTAAGCAAAGCTAGTGGTACTTAGTATGGAAGCACTGAGTTTTGATTATTGTTGCGTCAAATTGCTTTGGTTAAACAATTGAGTGTGTAGTCCATTACCTTGTATGTCTGGACTGCTGTCAGTAGAAAAGCTGACTGGGATTTTCTGTGACCCCAGTTTTCAGAGCTAAAGGGGCTGTATAAATGCTATACTGGAACAGAAATCATACCAAGGAAGCTTTTCTGAGTTCTAACAGAAAATAATGGCTGTGTTAGAATTAACGTAGCCATTATTCGGATCAACACCTCTAAACGCTTAAATAAATGCCTTCTGAATTAACATAGCCACTATTCTGATCGACACCAAGAAACACTTAAAGGGTGGTTGTCAAGAGGAAGGGGCCAGTCTGTTTTCAGTGGTGCCCAGTGACAGGACAAGAGGTAAGGGGCACAAACTTGAACATAAAAAGTTCCATCTAAACGAGGAGGAACTTCTTTATTTTGAGGGTGGCAGAGCAGGGGAACAGGCTGCCCAGAGAGGTGGTGGAGTCGAGTCTTCATCTCCGGAGACGTTCAAAACCCGCGTGGACATGTTCCTGTGCAACCTGCTCTAGGTGGACTTGCTTTGGCAGGGGGGTTGGACTAGATGATATCCAGAGGTCCCTTCCAACCCCATATCATTCTGTGATTCTGTCATGTCACTTGAAATAAACACCAATTACTTTTCTCAGAAATAGTACGTATATTAGAATAAAGTAATCCATAGTGACCAGAGTTCAGATACTATGCTCCAATCTTTCCTTTTAAACAGAACATTGCTTGTTTTGTAGCTTTAAAGAGCATAAAACCAACACTAAAAGCATTAGCACATAAGCAACATCCTACTCTCACAGGACGCAGAAACATAAGTGAAGGTGTACTTCACATGGAGTACCAGCTGCAGTAGTTTCAAAAGGTCTTTGACCAGACTTATTCTGTGTATTGCAATTAAAAAATAAATATTTGAACACTTTTTTTTTTTTTTTCACCTAGAAAACAGATGAACCCAGCATTGGATGTTGAATTTGATAGTCTATACATTGGGAAATTTAAATGGGTATCAACAGGTCCTGCTAGGGTAAGTTGTTCCATTGGGGTGATATTTTGAAAATATTTAAAAATTAAAATTCTAGTTAAGCAAAGCTAGTGGTACTTAGTATGGAAGCACTGAGTTTTGATTATTGTTGCGTCAAATTGCTTTGGTTAAACAATTGAGTGTGTAGTCCATTACCTTGTATGTCTGGACTGCTGTCAGTAGAAAAGCTGACTGGGATTTTCTGTGACCCCAGTTTTCAGAGCTAAAGGGGCTGTATAAATGCTATACTGGAACAGAAATCATACCAAGGAAGCTTTTCTGAGTTCTAACAGAAAATAATGGCTGTGTTAGAATTAACGTAGCCATTATTCGGATCAACACCTCTAAACGCTTAAATAAATGCCTTCTGAATTAACATAGCCACTATTCTGATCGACACCAAGAAACACTTAAAGGGTGGTTGTCAAGAGGAAGGGGCCAGTCTGTTTTCAGTGGTGCCCAGTGACAGGACAAGAGGTAAGGGGCACAAACTTGAACATAAAAAGTTCCATCTAAACGAGGAGGAACTTCTTTATTTTGAGGGTGGCAGAGCAGGGGAACAGGCTGCCCAGAGAGGTGGTGGAGTCGAGTCTTCATCTCCGGAGACGTTCAAAACCCGCGTGGACATGTTCCTGTGCAACCTGCTCTAGGTGGACTTGCTTTGGCAGGGGGGTTGGACTAGATGATATCCAGAGGTCCCTTCCAACCCCATATCATTCTGTGATTCTGTCATGTCACTTGAAATAAACACCAATTACTTTTCTCAGAAATAGTACGTATATTAGAATAAAGTAATCCATAGTGACCAGAGTTCAGATACTATGCTCCAATCTTTCCTTTTAAACAGAACATTGCTTGTTTTGTAGCTTTAAAGAGCATAAAACCAACACTAAAAGCATTAGCACATAAGCAACATCCTACTCTCACAGGACGCAGAAACATAAGTGAAGGTGTACTTCACATGGAGTACCAGCTGCAGTAGTTTCAAAAGGTCTTTGACCAGACTTATTCTGTGTATTGCAATTAAAAAATAAATATTTGAACCCTTTTTTTTTTTTTTTTTTGCCTGCAGTAAGACATTTTGAAATCTTGAATTGTAATAATAATTTCAGCTTTTCACAAAACAGCAGTTTTGTGCAGCAGTTCTCATGCAGTAATGGAAACACTTCATGGAAATTTCTTAAATTAATATGCCAAAACCATTTGAGGAATGAGTTGAAATATGTTTAGAATCAATGCTTTTAGGTGAAAAGTGAAATTTTTTCTTGGAAGAAACAACTTTGTGCTTACTGTGGTAACGTAAGAGAAACATCTTCGTGCAATGTATATGACAGCCTTCTGCCAAAGTGACAATAAAGCATTCTTTATGTAGCTGTGTCATCTTAACATTGCAGCTGCGTAAGTGGAAACTTTAAACACCTTTAATTCAAAATCTAATGTAAATAGCAAAGTAACACTCCAGTGTTTGACTGTTTATATAATGTCCTTAATTCAAATAGTGCAGCTGACAGTCTTTATCATGGGTGGGGGGCTTACATGGGGGCTTGCAAATGAGCTCCTTTTGTCCCAAGTGTTCTTCAGTTGCTTGCTTCTTAAGGGGTCTGTAGGCAGCTCTGCAACTTTCTGCTTATTTCTTAATGCTGAGCATCTGTGGAAGTCAATGTGCTCTCAATTAGATTTTGCAACGTGTATTTAGGCGTGTAGTTTTACATGAAATAGGCAATAATAAGTCTCAAATTAAACAGATTGGACTCGGCAGTGCTAGGTTAATGGCTGGACTTGATGATCTTAAGGGTCTTTTCCAACCTAAATGAATCTATGATATTATTTTCAGGTTATTTGACTATAAGCAAAGGGAAATGTGCAGATAATTAAAATTTTTACTTTGTTTTAATCAATTTGTAAAAAGCAAATTAATTTATGTTTTTGTAATCTTATTTCAGTTTACAACCAAGTATATTACGATCCCATTTCAAGGTAAGAGAGTCTTTTTCATTCCCTTTCTCTTAACTATATCTTTAAAGTATTGCATTAAAATACTCAGTATGTTTTATATTATGAATAATTTATAATCTTACTTGCTTTCACAAAGACATTCATTATTTTTTAAGATCACATTTTTAAATAAATAAAAGTATCAATTTCTACAGTGTAAGCATTAATAACTTAGCACCTTCTTACGCTTTAGAAGGTGAACTTGTGCTTGCAGTGGCCTTCCCTCCCACATTCCTGTATATGTTAAATGCTGAACTGTAGTAATTATGATTATGCATATTTTTGAGGTGAAACATTAATCTTTTCAGATTAGGGTTTTAGATCCCTAGGTTTATTAAAGAAAAACAAATGAGTTGACTAAAGCTAAGACGAACATAGCTCTAGATTTGCATACAGTGTACTTTCTGAAGATGTATGTCTCTGCCTCTCATAGGAGAGGGCTTGTGGGCAGTTCTGAATTGGATTGACTAAAAGCAAATAGGAGTTCATGATTTGCAGTATTTTTTTCTATATTTGTAGGTATTAACTGTGGTTATTCAGAGAAAAAATACAATTTTTTTTCCTGAAGAATCCTGCATTTAGATGTTTAACTTTTGGTGTTACAGTTTGGTAACTTTGTTTTACATAGTTTGCTATAGCTGATTTAAGTATTAAATTCTCAACGTATTTTATGTAATGCCAAGAATAAAATCTACAAGTACAGTATGATCATACATACATCTTACTATGTAATTACTATAATGTGTATGACTTTATCATTACACATGGCTGTGAAAGATGTTGGTTTTTTGTTTTTTGTTTTTTCTACAGTGGCTCTTAATAAGAATATTGAGCTGACAGTGGATACTCTGGATCTGAGAAGGTTTGGTTTCTGGAGAAGTGATGGTGGCTGTTCTTCAAAAGCAATCATTTTCCTTTGGTTGTCTGTGGATTATATGGAAAGGATTGAAACCCAGTTAGGAAAGTTAGTTATCAGCAAGCCATGTGAGTAATCTCTTTTCATTAAATTCAGTGAAAAGGTCTAATATATGGTATGCCTATAGCTTCTTAAAGATACATTGGTCAGTTTTGCTTTTTTAAAATGTCTCCCTATACTTGTGTTTGGAAGCAAAATCTAATGTAATGTGATTCAAGGCCACTACTACTTAGCAAAAAGAACTTGTAACAGTTCAATTGTGATCTGTGTGAGGAGGCCTTCTAAAACTAGGCTTGTGTGTAAAGTATCTCTCCCTTTAAAAGAAATGGGATGTTTTAAGTGTCCTTACTCTTGAGTAATGTGTATGCTAGTTGAAAGGCTTGACAGATAAAGGTTGATTTGATCTTTGACAAGATGCTTTGGGCTATTGCATTATTACTGGAGAAAATTTCCACTGAAGGCCAAATGGGCTATTAGTCTATAGGGCCTCATGGGCTGGTTTTTTGAGCGTGAAGCTCTGTAAAAACGGATATAACTTTTGCTCAAATATTCAGCGTGGCACAATCATACAAGGCTTTGACATTAGCAAAAGCATTACAAAATAACATCTAACAAAACAATGATGTCAGAGTTGCCTGTGTGAAATTTAACGATATGTTTACCCTGTGCTATCAGCACCTGTATGAAGAAAAATTATAAGTAATGTTAACTTTACATAAGGAGCATGAGTAGTTTGAAGTGAGATACTGAGTGAAATTTTAGCAGGGAGTTAACTTTACTTGATACAAGTTTGTCAGAGTTACTGGTAGCTCTATAGACGCAGCTCCCAATGAAATGAGTGGAATCTGAGTATGAAGCTGTGAGGAACTTTTTAATCTTCAGTTTATTTATCTTCATTGCATTCTTGTTGTAGGAGAAAGCTTCCAGAGTTGTTGTTATGCTTGAATGTTTTATGCCTTTTAAATAAGTAGTAATGTAAATATTTTGAAATGTATGTAGATACGACTTGTAACAAAACAGTGGTGGTTTTACAGATTGTGGAAATGGTTGCTATGATTCTGCTCTGCCTTCTTAGTGTGTTAACATTAGATGAAGAAGAGAAGGCTCTGGGGAGACCTTATAGCGGCCTTTCAATATCTAAAGGGTGCCTATAGAAGAGCTGGGGAGGGACTCTTTGCCAGGAGGTGTAATGATAGGACAAGGGGAAACGGTTTTAAATTGGAAGAAAAAAGATTCAGATTAGATCTCAGGAAGAAATTTTTTACTATGAGGGTGGTGAGACACTGGAACAGGTTGCCCAGGGAAGTTGTGGATGCCCCATCCCTGGAGGTGTTCAAGGCCAGGCTGGATGTGGCCTTGAGCAACCTGCTCTAGTGGGAGGTGTCCCTGCCCATGGCAGGGGGGTTGGAACTTGATGATCTTTAAGGTCCCTTCCAACCCAAACCATTCTATGATTCTATGACATATCTGACAGCTTGAGAGGGGTGAGGCTGCTGCAGCTCCGTGTCTCCAGGTCCAACCAGTATCAAGGCTGAAGTTGTAGTCCCAATAGGTAGAGCACACACGTACACGACATATATACATAGCTAGCCACACAGATAACAGACACACGTGTGCTCACAGGAACACAGACAGCACCAACAGCCTTATCCTGCTCCCCTCTGGCTGAGCAGGATAGAGGCCCACTAGTGAGAAAATACAGATGTGTGTGTGTGTGTATGCATATATATATATAAAACCACACACACTTATACATACATACACACATATGTACAAGGTGGATCCCTCTGTCAGCTGGGCTCAGGTATTCAGTCTGCCCAGTTGCTGGCACCTGGACATACAAGCCACCGAGGCCACTGCCAGTTGCCGGTACAGACCATCATGCGCACTCAGGCACACAGCTGGCCAGGACTTGCTTGGTCCCGATTGCTGACCCCCCTGCACTCTCATCCTTAGAGATGCACAGGCGGTCTCAGAGCCAAAGATGTGCTGCTCACCCCCCTGGGTCCCAGGGCACTTCACCTGCTTACCTTGTTTGGCTTGATCTTTGGTAGCAATTACATGCTCACTTGCACACAGGCACTCACTCCAGTTGCTGCACTCAGACTCCCATACACACACATCGATTAGAGAGTCTCTCACCCAGGAGAGAGTTAGAAAGGTGTTTTATAAGAAGACAGGATGGACTGTGCTGATCAATGCACAGGGCATGGCCAGATGAGTTTAATGATCAGCAAAGTATTTAGATGTGACTGGTGTTTTTATGCCCTTGGCCTTGACTCATCGTGATTGGGTTTCAGGTCTGGACCCTGGGGCTGAGGTTTTCCTGGGAGAGCCCTGGGAAGGGCCCAGAGTAGGTGTCCCTTCCTCCCAGTCCTTAATGTGGGTTTCTGGCTGCCCCTGTGCTGCTCTGGACTTGTGAAGCTGAGCCTTTGGTGGGCTGATGGCCACTGTGATGAACCTGGCAGGATATTATTTGGACTTCCCCTTCTGCTTTTGTTTCTCTGTACTCCTTTGTGAGTGGGCAGACAAGTTTTTATCATGAAACCTAATAGTTAATAATATCCATTCTCTCTTTTTTTTCTAGCCAAATCTAGTGAATTTGTATTTCTTGAATTGTCCCAACCGCTCACAGAACGGGAAGAAGACAGGCTGACTGAACTGATTACAGATGTGAGCAAGAAGAACAGAGCACCAGATCTCCCTGAGTTTTTGTCTTTGAAGCAGGCGTTACCCTTATTTAAGGATCTTTCTCCTGATGAGAGCTCTTTTCTGAGTTCCATTAAGGATCAACTAAAGCTACATATGCCAAAAGAGAATACCTCAGATGCTTGTGAGCCTGCAGTTCAGGTTAGTGAGTAGCTGTTGCTTAATTCATCACCACCTGTTGGCATTCACATATTCTAGTAAATTTTAGATCAGCCAGCTGCAGAAAATACATTCTTTCTTAATCCGTAGATCAAAAAAAAAAAAATCAGCCATGTTTGTTATTCTCTCTGACAATGGGGCCAGGTTTGCAGTAAACCAGATTGTGTCCGTAGAGGGATAGTGTATAGACCTCATCAGTATGTGGCAAATACTGAAGCTTTAGGTTCATGGTTCTGTGTCCCTCGAACCACAGGGATATCCTGCCCGTGTGGTCTCTAGGGCAACAAATTGGGACTTAATCAAATAATAAGTGATGGAGCTGTTTTTCAGTTGAGCTGGAAGTGAAGAGATGGAGCAGAGAAGGAGCTCTGTATCTTGATTGTTCCAGACACCTCTAGACATTCTTGTGGAGGTTCCACAGCTTGAAATGCTAAATGATTCCTAAGGCTGCTGTTCGTGCATCTCCCTCTGAGGGGTAACAACTCCACATTATTGTCACTTCAGAAATTACCTGTGTTTGTTCCTATCAGTAAAAAGCACAGAGACAATAGATCAATCTGGCTATGAAACTGGGAACTTAAAAATTGAGCAAGCCAGTTCAAATCTGTATCATTTTTAGGCAAATTGTTAAGAACTAGGTTTTCAAACCTTTGAGGCGTACACAACTCATAGTAAGACAGTCTGATGCTTGTCTCTCTCCTTCCAGGTTCTGTTTCTTCTCCAAAAACAATTCTGCATCAGTTGGCTGAATAATGCTTAAAGACTTTTAGAGAGAGGTTATGAACAGATGGAGGACCTGTCATAATTTTAAAAGGGACGTAACTTTTTTATTGTCTGAGCAGCAGCACATTTACCTAAATACTAATGTTTACACTTCTGTTCTCCAGCAAGATTCTTCTTCAGTGATGTAGGGTACTCCTGTGGGCTTCAGGCTTGGCTTTTATGTGTTCTGTTTTACATATCAAACTGTTTAATGCTTTTTACTATTATTATTGTTTGGATTTTTTCTGGTAGGAATCAAAACCAAAAGTGGTCAGGCCCAGTTATGCCCTTGCAAATAAGCAGAATAGTGGTTGCTATGCTATCTCTCTGTCCTCTGCACTGAATGAAGAATGGAAAGAAGTAAGAGAAACCGGAGCAGTTAAGAAGTAAGTATATTTCATATAAATGAGGAGGTGAAAATAAATTGAATAAACGAGTTGCTGGAATAAAAGCCCTGGTTTAACTACCATTCTACCAGTTGATTTGAAAGTGATGTGTGAATGTAGTTATTCCTGTTTCCATCCTAAGAGGTAACAGACAAAATGGATACGTTACAGGGACAGAAAATCTCACAGAAATTAGAGAATACCTGAATTCAGGCTCCTATCATGGATGCATCAATGGGAGGGTAGGGACCTGATGGCCTCCATGAGTGTCCATTTAGGTCCATATCACAGCAAAACTATTGCTAATTCAAGCTGAGTCTTTTTTAAATCTAACCAATGTTCTTTTCACTGTTCTGTCACACTCAGTCTATTTATAATGTTTGTCATAAAATTTACTAGTTAGTACAGGAGCTTGGTTAACAAAAGATGTTAGAAAAGGAGAACATACCACTGTGTAATGCAGCAAGTATTATGAGAGTGCTGATGTGCCTCTTTTCTGTCTGCACTAGGCTGTTAGTCCTCATGCTTCGAGTACTGCAAACATTAATGAAGTAAATTGCTCTTAAGAACTCTTGCCTTTTGCTGACACTGTTTTCACTGACAGTATAGCAGTTGGTTTTGTTTCTGCGACAATAGTAATGCTCAGTTCCTGGTTCCAGTTAAGTCACATAGTTGTTAATCTAGAGCTTTAAAAACACATTTTAAATACTAGCTTCAGAAGTAACTTGGACAGTTTCAGATCACTTACAGTACATACGCTGCGTGGTGTGTAAACCCGAGTTTCCTGCTTGAAAATGTGATAGTCCTTATTGGAGCCGTAATGAGTAGAAAATAGTAGTGTTCATTCATACTATTTGAGAATATGTCCCCTAGTATTTCTTCCCATTTTACATGTCCATTTGTCAATTACTTTTATGAAAAATATAAAACCAAGATGAAGGTAAAAAATAACCTCCTTTTCAAAATTTGTCTCAAAATTTCAGTGTGCAGCACGGTGTATATTTCTTTTGTAACACAACTATTGGAAGAAGAAACAGTAAAGGACACTTGAATTAGTTAACAGTTTTGAGAACTACCACTTTGAACAGGTTTTCTAGAAAATCTACACGTGGAATGGCCATAGTAAGAAGAATGTCATATCAAAGACAATTTGTCACTGTTATAATGTGATTTGTGTTTTCTAGTTTAATTGTGTATCCACCCCCACCTGCAAAAGGAGGGCTGGGAGTCACAAGAGAAGACCTAGAGTGCTTAGAATATGGAGAGTTTCTCAATGATGTCATCATTGATTTCTATCTTAAGTAAGTAACTACAGTTTAATTGGATCCTTCTTTCTGGGACCTGCTGTGGACTTGAATGTTACTGTAAATACTGGTCACTACATATGACCCAACAATTTTAGAAGTAACAGTATGATGAATTTGTAAGTTAGACTTCTTTTAAAGCCTTTGTGTATTTTCAGCAATTTCATTTGTTTCGGTTCATTCTTGTCCCTTTAAAGGTGTGCGATGTAATGCAGACAGAATAGCTGGGGGGAAAAAAGCCTCACGGTGACCTCACAGAATAGAAAGTGCTGAGCAGATTTAAGCAAGCAATTGAACAAACTAGAGGGCCTGGACTAGGTACTTTATTTACTAAGTTTGCATGAAGTGGAGCATCCTCTGCTATTCTGTGCAAGGGCTCAGGAATTCTTCTGATGCACAGCTCCTGCACAAGGGAGCACAGCTAATACTTCTTGAGGAAGTTGTGCTTGGCTTACTTGTTTCATTCCATCCTGCTAAAGTTGCTTGCAAAAGTAAGTTTTCCAGAGCCAGCATTGTGGGCCACCATTCTCTAAAGCTGAGGTTTATCTTCCCTGTGCTGACTTAAGCCAAAGCAGAATTCTGTCTTTTTTGAAGGCTGTCAACATGGCTGTGGTAACTGTGAGCAATAGGGAGTCAGTTAAAACTTCTTGCCTAGAGAAGTGGGAAAGGAAATGTGTACCGGAGTGCTTGGATGTGGTTTTACAGCAAAGCCACTTGAATTTTGCTCTAAACTAGAAATCAATCATGCAGATTGGTCCTCTCAATAGCTGTAGCTTTATCTTGCCAGAAAAGAAAGATTTCAATAAAGGAATTTAATGGAATGATTGCAGAAACCCCTCTGCTTTTTGAACTTTGTTAGACTTCCCACATTCTCGGTTTTCATTGTGTTGCAAGTTGTATCATGTATGACTCTCTTGCCCAAGTTATTGTATGAAGCTAGAGGGACCTTGTGTAGGATGACTGCAATTATGAAAGCTTTGGCCTTCTAGAATGACAGAGGAAACACTCAAGCTGATGTTTATAGTAAAATGATCAACGCTAAAATCATACCGAATGAGTACTTCTAGAGTATTTGGCTTAACTTTCACATGCATAACCTGTAAAAGTAAAATGGGCAATTTATAGTACTGAACTGTTGTATGTTTTTTGTATACGCAGGAGTGTAATGCTCCATAGCCGTATATTTGATTAGGCTTTCAAGCCTGTCTTAATTGCAAGGGCTAGAAACCTGACTCTGAAAATAAATTCAGAAGCACTAATAGTGGAGCACAAATCTGAGATATAAAATAACTGCATTCTTAGTAATTGCTTGGCTGTTATATACACTGATGGTGTCCACCCATGTGCATATTGAAAATAGAGAGAAAAATTTGGCATGGTTAGTGACTGTGAAGGCAACTGATAGTAAGCATAACCCGAGTATGGTAAGTCATTAAAATAATTGTCCTTTTTATCAGTAATGGTCCTTTCTAGAAAAGGAATTTAATAATTTCCTCCTTTTTTCTTTGGTAGATACCTGTTGTTGGAGAAGGCACCAAAACATCTTGCTGACCGTGTACACATTTTTAGCAGTTTCTTCTATAAGTGCCTGACCAGGACAGAAAAAAACTCTGAGGGGGATCTCAAAGTTTCGTAAGTTCATTTTCAGTGCCATTATGATCAGAAATAAGCTATCTATTGATGCCACTTGAAATTTCTGCAGATCATCTACTAGTTTAGACATAAAATAGTAATGTGTTCTCCAAAGGATTGGTGCCTAAATGTTGTAACTCACAATTTAAGCATACTGGTGTTTTTCACTAGACTCTACACGTGATTCATGCTGAATATGAATGAAAGCGTTATCACCTTTCTCCAATTTTATCTGAATCTTTATCTCAGACATTTATTTTCATCTTTTTATTATAAAGTCTGCGTTTTGCAAGGTATGCATCATTGTATGAAATGACACTTCTAAAAATATTTTTAGATTTACCACATATTTCATTTTAATATTGGGAATTAAATTATTGTCCAAATTTTTAGAAGAAAATTTTCTTACACACCAAGTTTACACGTTTGTTTTTTAGCACTTAAGCATACTGGAATTGCAGTGTTTCACAAGAAAGTGTCATTAAGAGCTCAATAACTCTGTATCACTTTGTGTTTCTCGCTAAGAATGTATAAAGGGTAGGACTATCCCTAGCACACTTTCCATTCCTTCTCAATACTGATGTTTGAGCATGGAGCTTGCCCTGCTACTTCACTTATAGTGATGACCTGCCTTTCTTTCTGTTTTCTTCATTCAGCGTATCAAAGCTTTTTCTCTTGTTTCTCTGAAGTGATTTTTCTTCTGTTATTCATGAAGTCTCCAGGTTTTTCATTCTGTCAGCAGACAAGGCCACCTGCATAAAGAGGTGTGCCATCTTGTTTGAGTGGCAGCTATGTTAAAGGGAAAAAAAAATGTAACTTGTTTAATATTTTCAAAGATTTCTCAAAAATTCAAGAAGCTGTGCTTGAGAGAATGCCTTCCATCATTTTACTGTCTTCTGACCCTGAATGTTCTGAGGTGGAGACAAAATTATGCATGTTGAGAATGTTGTTGTACCTTGATCTGATTCCTTTTACAAGACTGGACTGTCTGTAACCTTCTTGAGGAACTGGAATAGCACTCTTAACTCACCATATTCGAGGACTGTATCTGCTCCAGATCAGGAGATATCTTTGGGAATTCTAGTTTTGTGTTTGGGCTTAGATATCTGCTGATTATAGGTAGTTTGGGTTTTGTTTGTTTCTGTGGGGTTTTTTTGGATAAATGGATAGTGGAAAATTGTGTTCTGTGCTGTTGTGAATGAAATTAATCTCAATTGATGCTACTACTTAAGTTAAGGACCCTTTGCTTTTCTTCCTTCACACTGCTTAGGCAGTAGATTGGGAAAGCTCCTTCTGTAGGTGCTTTCCCAGGTTGCAAACATGCTTTCCCCTTTAATAACCCAGTGCTTCTAGAGTCATGTAGCAGAGGACGATTGCAGCAAGTCTTCACTTAATGCTGGCCCATGCAGAGTCCCACAGCAGCTCGTTTTTCCATTCCTCTCTCCTTTTCTCCCGTTCATCCTACACAGAAGTTAAATTTCTGGATTGCAGATCAGGATGGAGTCAGAATGCTAATAGGGATGTCTCCAGAGTAGAGTGAATTTTTGCTTTCAGATCATATTGGAGCAAAGTTCTAAGAGCAGTTGGTTTCTATTTCAACTTGTGCAAACTGAGAAAGCTGAAAATCTAAATTTAGGTTTCTTCTCAAATTTTTATTACTCTTCTAGTGACCTGTCCTCATGCTTTATGTCTCTGGGACTGGCAATGAAATGTGCTCCAGCATTTAAAGCTCAGGACCGAGGGAGTCTATGACCCTGTGCAAGGCATTTAGCTTTTTTCTTCCAAAAACAAGGTTGTTTAGACAGGCCTTCAAAAGTGGGATTGTAAAGTTTGATTCATGGGTGTTGCTCTATGTCTTTTTTTACACCGGCTGGTGTTTAGGTGAGATTTTTGCATTTAGCGTAGAAAATAATAATTACTGGATAAATAATTGCAAGAAATCCTTTTGAATCTATGGATAATTTTGTTTCTAGAAAAGTTTAAGATAGTCGGAAATTACTTGTTAGTTACTTGGGCCTAATGGTGTGCTGATATTTTTTTTTTTCCTATGTTGGGGACATTTCAAGTGTAAATGAAAAGCACATTGAGGGTTTGGGAAAATCTAGGAGTACTAATCCCTATACCTTGATTTAGCTAAAAATAACAAATCTAAAGAACAGTTGTCATTTGGTTTCTGCAGAGCGGCGCAGAGAAGACACAGGAGAGTAAGAACATGGACTCGTCATATAAACATCTTCAGTAAAGATTACATCTTTGTGCCTGTGAATGAGGAGTAAGTATGTGTTTTAGACTCCTTTTCTGATATTTAGAGATTTTAAATTGTGGTGATAAAAAGATTTATGGCTGTAAGCTTGGATCATTGGAAATGAACACATTAGTTTTTGAAGTCTCTTCAGAAATTACATTATTTTATTTAACTGTCTTCAGTAAACTTTGCAACTTGTTTTTTTGCATTACTGTTGCTTTTATGTATTTTTCAAAACAATTTGTGTCATTGTGATGATTCCTGTGCACTTAAGTAATATTTCTATAAAGAAATCACAGTAATTCATAGTGTTGATTGATCAGGAGTAGTACTTCCATGGTCTGTGCCTTGGCCTGGTTGAGTAACTGACCTGCACGTGGAATCTTCACCAAAACTGTATAGTCATTGGAGTTACATATGTAAAACAGCTGCAAAAAGAGATAAGGCTAGATGCATGCCATTCCCTTAGCTGTATTCAAAACTGGGATCACCATCACATATTATTACTTTTTTTTTTAACTGTGTGGGATGGGTGGTGAGACACTGATAAATTGCTGTGGTGGGTTTGTTGGGTTTTTGTAAAGGAATTGATACTTATTTTTTGCTGTTATGCCACAATGCAAAGTGAAAAACGAGTGAGAGGACTAGTACGAGATGCATGGTGACGGTGGTTATGTGTCACAGAACAGTTGTCCATGAGCTCTTGATGTTACAAGAACTTTCCATATCCTTTTCAGAACCAAATGTTACACAGTTTTGACGTTTTTTCCTCCCCCTCTCCTCGCTGCTGGGCAGGTCTCATTGGTACATGGCAGTTATCTGTTTTCCATGGTTGGAAGAAGCTGTGTATGAGAAGTGTCCCCATCAGGATTCATTATATCACCAGCCTCCACTGTCTCCA
Source organism: Calidris pugnax (assembly GCF_001431845.1). Taxonomy (NCBI): domain Eukaryota; kingdom Metazoa; phylum Chordata; class Aves; order Charadriiformes; family Scolopacidae; genus Calidris; species Calidris pugnax. The sequence continues at coordinate 13,509,237 of NW_015090885.1, forward strand.
CTTTGGTCAGAGAGTGAGAACACTAGAAGGGGTTCAGTGTTGGCCTTTCCTGGTAGCTGCAAGGATGAAGAAGAAATGGATACTAAGAGTTTATTCTCAAGAGGTAGGTAATCTAGAAGAAAATTATGTCAAGCCATATACAGTTCTAATAGTGTCTCAGTCCTTGAAGGTGAGATACGAGGTCTTAAAATCTATTTTTCATGTTAAGATTGATGGAATGAGTTTTTGTATTACCCTGCATAGCAAGGACTGCACTGCGATCTTATTGTCTGCAACTCTGGAAAATACTGGGAGGGATGTGTAAAATCAGTAGCTCTGATCCCACCACAAGTGGGAGGTTCTTGGATTTCAGTAATAATTTTATCAAGAAAGATGGCCCTCAGTAACTTTGCTATTTGAACATTGAGAAGGGAAGTAAAATTAGTTTATACTGCACTATTGTATTTTGAATACAAATAATCATGACTTTTTAATTTGTTCTTTTGTACTAGGTGGCAGTGAAATTGCTGCTTCTGCTTCAGTCCTGGATTCGGGTATTTCTAAAGTAAGTTCCTTTTTGTGCTGACAGAGGAAACTTATTACTGTATTTCTGAACGCTCTGAGATTTGACCAAGTGATTTTGCATCATCGTTTTTTTCCAGCAGCTGTTGATGTTTGCGTGGCCTGCAGCATGTGCAAGGCACTTTGGATTAGCTTGAAGTCCTCGTTTGCCTACCCCTGTTGTCTATGCTATGCTTTCATGTGTTTTAAAAAATAATTTATCAGTTTCTCCCTTTCTGAAATGGGAGCCTCTTGGCTTTACCTTTAAATCTATGAAGACATTTCAGTTTATAATTGTTGTAGGTTTTTTTAAGGTTATTTTTATTTTCTCTTCTCCTAGATCTCCTTAAGTAATTCCGAAAGGCAGATTTGTAAAAGGTATGTTTCTGCTTCATACTAATATTGTATCATTAAATTATATTAAGAAATTCTTCAGTCATTCAGTGGTTTGTCATAAAGCCACAACTGTAGGAACTTACCCATTTTTTCCATGTTTGTTCAGATATTGATGGTCTTATTAGGCTGTATTCAAATAAAATATTTGCTTCAGTAGTGTTGTAATGAAAGGCTACAATGATTTGTTTGTTTTTGTTGCATACAGGCCTTGCATACTCATCTTAGATTCTTTGAAAGCTGGTTCTGTGCAGAAAACAGTTCAGGTTTTGAGAGAGTAAGTAACTAAAGTTTATATTTATTAGAAAGAGATGCTGCCTGGTGTATTTCTATGTTCAAAATATTTTTCTCTGTAGAGGTGTACATTTCTAATGCTAAATGAAAATCTGTAAAGAGCCATGACAAAAATAATTACAATAGCAGTATGGAGAATTGTGTGAAAAGCCTGTCTTTGTTATGTAGCCCACATACAATGCAAAAATTGTAAAGGGAGCACTCTCTTTGAAATTGGAAAAAATATAATTAAAATTAGAGGGGGAGTTTTGGGGATTTTTTAGTCCCCTCCAGTTCAGTAATGGAGCATCTTTTTAAGGGTAGAAAATCAGATTCTTTAAAATGAATACTTTGAAATGAAATGATTGTTTTTCCAAAGGGCTGATCTTCATTTTTTTGATGGCATTTACAGAATTCCAGTGTTAAATTCACTCCTATCTATGTGCGAAAATGTAGAAACTAAACTGAAGCTCTGTAAAAGCTTGATGTGTCAGTATAGTTATCTAAGAATGGTATTACTTGTTTTGAAAAGTGAGAGTAAAAATATATTCAGTCTTTTATGTGATAGGTATGTAAGTACTGGAAGAATATTTTCAAACTTTCAGTGCTTTTATACAACTCCTAATGACTTCAACATCTATCAACAACTTTTAAAAAAGTTGCTAATATTAAATATTTGAAGCTAAAGAGAATTGTTCTTTTTGTTCTCTGTTGTATTCACTTCACAGAAGGGAAAAAAAAATCTGTAAACTAAATAGTATATCCTTCTTATACAAGTAAATTCTTCAAAATACTATGTGAGGGTTAGATGAGAATCAAGAATTCTTATGAAACTTTGTCCCTAGGCAGAGAGGCCTCCCCACCATATGCCTCTTGGAAGGAAGAGTAAAATAGCAATTACTATTTCATTTTTTTCTTAATCTCTGTGGGATGTGCTAATTTAGTGCTCTATGCCTTGAGCTACCCCTGGAGTTGAAATTCCAAACAGGGTGGTTTCCTGAAGTTCAGAGAGATGTCATAAGAATTCTGAAAACAAAGAGGTGATTTATGGTTTGTGAGATCAGGTTAGTTTTGGAAGCAGACCTCTTATTCCTTCAATTTGCAGTCACAATCTGAAAGTGGAAGTTTAAGGAAACTGATGCAGAAGTTCCATGACCTCTTCTTTCCTTGAGTTGACTTCTGTTGTGTTTTGGGCAGGGGGTCGGACTCAAACAATTTAATTTCAAGGTCTACAGTCACAGATAGGTTCTTGCAGTTTCCAGGGAATGTGCATCACTGGTCTTTGAATTGTTTCATTTTTGCCTTCTTTTCACAGTTGCCATTTACCCTAAAGGTGCTTTGGGCATTTTATATATTTTTATTCTCAGAATTGCAAGGACTTGGGGCTTTTAGAAATCAAAAACAAGGTCTGACTTAATGTATATACTTTTTATTCCCTAAAATCAGACCTTATGTTTGATTTTCACAAGCCCTGAGCCTTTGCAACTCTGACTAGTCAGCAGAAAAGCATAGGTAACTGTTCCCTTTTAAGGTCAGACCGTTACGCTTTCAATCCCATCTTCAAAATCAGTGGCCAGCCCATAATATGAGGATGGTGAGTTGCTGCTGGAGCACAAGAACAGTAGAAAAGCCTGATAACAAATAGGTCATAATCATTAAAGAAGTGATCCCGTAAGGTTTTGACAAGTCTTTATATACCTTGTACATTAGTAGGTCGCAAGGGTTATATTGATGCAATTGTAACTGAAGTTCTGAGGTGAATTCTAAGGGGTTTTTTAAAATGGTTTGCTTAGGTTAGAAAACCACTGCTGGCCACTTAGGATGAACCCAGGCAAAATCTGTGTAATAGCTAGGAAAGTTTATTTGAGTTCTTCCTTTAGTTAAAGTTTAAAAATGTGCTGTTATTTTAATAGCTTGAAGATACACTTCAGATTATTTCAGCAGAAATAACTGTTTGCTTTTAAATAATGTCATACATATTTCTGTTTTGTATATTGCATATTATGTGGTAGAGATGCCTCTGAGTGTGACAGCAGATTGGATAGTGGAAATTGTGTTGTTCCTTGTATGGATTTCTTTGACAAATTCAGTGAAAGAAATTGGTTAAAGCTATTCTAGCTTTTTGGACAGCTCCAGAACATTATTGAACAGTATCCCAAAATGCATTGACCTTGGGAGTTATTTCTCAAATATTTAATCTCTTTGCTTTCTTTTGTAGGTACCTTGAAGTGGAATGGGAAGCTAAACGGAAAACGCATCGAGAATTCAGTAAATCAACAATGATTGACCTGTGTCCCAGAGTGCCTAAACAAGATAACAGCAGTGATTGTGGGGTCTATTTGCTGCAATATGTGGAAAGCTTCTTCCAGGTACAAATGGAAACTACCTCCCCCTTGCCCTAAAATCACCTTAAACCCAAAAAACTATTTCTGAGGGAAATACCAGACACAAAAGCTTGTCATGCTCAGCCTGGAAAGTGTCAAAGCCATTTGAGGAAGAGGAGATAAAACCCATTCTTCAAGTAGTGGCAGGGATCTTTGTATCTGGAGCACAGACAGTTTTTCTTCTGTATGTGTTGGAAAATATTTCTGACCTTGTAGTTTAATGTTGCTTTTACATTGACAGATTCAATATCCCTAACTATTTGGGTGTGTTTGGAGTCTATTGAGTTTACACGTTGCTGGCCAACAGATGTTAAAAGGCATCTGTTCTGTGCATCACTTCTTGTAGCCTCTAAAGCTTTGGTCAGCTTGTGCATTGGCCTTTGAGTTGGCTCTGCAGACTTCAGCTTCTGCAGAGAGAGGGAGGGGGGAATCCTTAAAAGGGAATGTACATAGCTCTTTCCTGTTCAGCACATACCTTTAAACATCTGCAGATGCTGGGCTTTAGGCACTATCTTTTAGGGTGTCTCCAACTCTTCCTCCCTTTCCTCCCTGTGATCAGTCCACTGCCCTTTTGCTTTGTCCTTTGAATGGCTCTGCTTGTTTGATGCTTATACACGTACTCCACACTCTCTCTGAGAGTCCTGTGCATGAAAAGACTTGTGTGGGGCCTTGGCCAGTGGACAGATTTTTCTTCTGTGGTAGAACAGATCATTATTCTAAAGCACTTATATGCTAATGCACACAGTGCAGGGAATAAGTGTGAGGAATTAAGAAGTCTGTGTGTGGTTGTAGAGCTATGATCTTGTTGAGATCACAGGGACATGGTAGGATAGCTCACATGTCTGGAGTGCTGTGATGGATGGATACAAGTTCTTTAGGAAGGACAGGCTGAAAAGATAAAGAGGTAGAGTTGTCCTTTACATAAGAGAGCAGCTGGAATGCATAGAGCTCTGCCTAGGGTTGAATAAGGAGCCAACTGAGAGCTTACGGGTAGTGATTAAAAAGGAGACTAATATGGGTGACATAGTAGTGGGCATCTGCTGTAGGCCACCTGATGAGGAGGAACAAGTGGACAGCTAGAAGCAGCCTTATGTTCACAGGCCTTGGTCCCTCTGGGTAACTTCAACCACCCTGACATCTGCTGGAGGGACAACACAGAAGGAAATAAGCATTCCAGAAGGTTTCTGGAGAGCATTGATGACAGCTTTCTGATCCAGGTGATAGAGGAGCCAGTGAGGAGAGGTGCTATGCTGGACTACATACTCACAAGCAAGGAAGGTCTGGTCAGGGATGTAAAGGTCAAAGGCAGCCTTGGTTGCAGTGACCATAAGATGGTGAAGTTCAGGATCATGAAAGGAAGGAGCAGGGCAAAAAGCAAGATCACAAGCCTGGACTTTGGCCTCTTCAGGGATCTGCATGGAAGAGTTCTATGGGATAAGGCCCTGGAGGGAAGAGGGATCCAAGAAGACTAGTTGATATTTAAGGAACACCACTACCAAGCTAAAGAACAGAAGCAAGGCCAGGACAAGATGGTTGTAATTTGTCTTAAACATACCAGGGCTCATAGACTGCAAATCATAACGTGTTTTTCACTTTGCTTTTTCAATTTATCATACATTATTCAAAGGAATATATTCAAATATGTCTTCTATCAGACAGACCAGCTCATGACAGAAAAATACATGCCCGAGGCAACAAAACCTCATCATACTTAACTGCTGTATGCTTGATCCTTCCCTATAGTGTGATGGTACATGTGTGTTTTGTGGCCGACGTGCTTCAGTCCCTTGTCAGATATTAAGAGCATGTCTAATTGTATAATACGTGGAATCTGCCTTGAATATGTGCTTATACTGCTGTATATTTAAGAGAAGTGGTGGTAACCTGTTTGGTGTTTACCATGAGTAGCTTGTGGTAAGGGTATGTATATATGTGTAATTACCACGGAGGAACTGCAATTTGACTTGTCACTGTCTCGTGGAAACTTGTTTGTGCCTCCTTGATCTCAGCAATAGCGGAAGGGTTTGAAATTATTTTTGAAAGTTGCTTTAAGAAATTCATGCTGTAAATACTCCTTTTTCTGTTACCAGAATCCCATTGTTAACTTTGAACAGCCGCTGCATCTGGAGAAGTGGTTCCCTCGTCAGCTGATCAGAAACAAAAGAGAAGAAATTCGAGACCTGATCTTGCAACTGCACTTCCAGCAGCATAGTGGCAGCAGCAGCTAATAAATCTAATAAGCCAGACCTGGCAAAGAACATCACTGTATAAAGTAACTGGAACTCTTCTTAGCAGCATTTGGGCTCTTTCTGCCTTACAAGAAAGACAAAAAAAAAAAAAAAAAGAACCAGAAGAAGTATTTTGTTTGTTCAGTCTTTATTTATTTAAAGATTTTTTTTTTTTTCATTTGGTGTGTGTGGTCATAGAATGCAGTTGTGGGGAAAAAGGAAAAGCTTGTAGATAAAAGTGTAAATATGTAAGTTAAGGCTAATACACATGGCTTGCTAATCAATTCTTGGAATATGAAAGCTACGTACAGGTGTGTGCCACAAGGATGTAAAAATATTTTCATCTTTTGGAGCCTGTTCTTTACAATTTGATATAAACGTGGATGATCATGTAGGGGTCAGGCCTGAAGACCGGTTTTTGGCCCTATATTGTGTCTCTTTTGATTTTGCAGCGCATACAGAGAGAATAAATACTATGTATTGTTTTAATATAAGGATTTAATATTGACTCTCTCTAGAGAAGTATTTTTTGTTTTGTTTCTGATTATATACAGAAGTGGTCTGCATGTGTCAGAAAATTCTGCCAAGCTTTGTGGCTGCTGAGTTTTGATTTTTTTTAATTTTTTTTTTCCCCTCCCTAGCATTTTCATCATAAAAAGATTAGTTCCACGAGTGGAAGACATTAGCTTGAGAGTGACCATTGAAATCTTTTAAAGTTGACAGTGGATTTTTTTCAAGTATTTTTAATTAATTTTTTTTTCTTACCAGATTTAAGAAGAAATCTTGCTCTCAAAGTACATGCCAGTACAGTACATGTAGGCAGTAGATTTTTAATCCTATTGGGCTTATTTTTGCAAGGTATACCTGTGAATCTAATGGCACCACTTGCATTAGAAAGGCAAGCATGTTGTGGCTAACAACCTCAAAAGTTTTAGGTGTTTTACTCAAAAATAAGGCCATTTTAATTCAAAAAGGTCATTATGTTATATATAATGTGTCTCTAAGACACGTAATTTAGATAGAAGACAAACAGGATTTATAATTTGCTCAGGAGAATTGAGTAAAGATGTCCAAATATTTGAGTGTTTAAACTTGGACTTGATTTGGTGAACTAGCACAAGTTTATTGTTATCTTAATATGTATTTATGTCGTTTTACTTAAAACAGTGATCACATGAAACTTCAATAACATTTTGACACGTGCACACTTTCTAATGTAGTTACTGCACGATAGAAGGTGACTGTTTTAAGAGGATGCTTTCTCCTGTTCTCCACTGTAAGTAAACTTAAGTGTGATCCCACCCTTCAGAAGGACTGTGTGGCAGATGGCCACCAAAACCGCCTGTGTCATAAACCTCTCTACAAAACCAGAGCTCTTAAAAGCTGGAAGTAGGCTAGAGAGTTACAATAAAGATAGAGGCAACCCAAAGATGTGAACATTTTTATGGCACTGCAGAATTCTCAGGGCCCCTTCTGTCAAGACAACTCTGAAATCTGGCATTTGGAAAATGCAGTTATTACTTCAGGTTCTGTACAGTCATCCAAAAAAAATTCCCCACCATTGTTTCTCAAGCCCAGGAAGCGTTCTTTCTGGAGAAGAGATGCAATTTTAAAATTATTTTCTGAGCGCAGTTACCTTCTGTATAGCTGTGACCAGCCTAGTGCAATTACTGTGTGGTTTTTGGTTTTCTTTCTACTTTAATTCTGTAGTTTGTCACTAGCCCCTACCCTCATCCAGAAGTTTTGTGGCTTTCATCACCTAAATCACATCATCAGCATTACTTATAGGGATAATCTCCGTATTTATTGTAAAACAGATGAAAGATAAAATGCAGAAACGTGTGCGCCTTCTCTACACCTTTTTAATTGATGCACATTTTCAGTTTTCCCTCATGACAAATAGTTTGGGTTTTTTCTCATGGTAAAGTCAGGTTTTATCAGAAAGTAATCTGTTCTTTTTTTAAATTGACTGGATATTTACTTTAAGTAAAAATGGATATTTAAAAGCAAAAGTCATGTATAAAATTTTCTAAATTGGTTTTATAACATTAAAGGATTGCCTTTGTAGATTTGCTAGATATGTGCTATGAGAATGCCAATACTTTTGATATTAAACTTATCTCCAGAAGTTGCTGAACGTGATTGTTACCATTTTTTTCCAGCTGCCACAGATAGCCAGTGAGCTGCGTAAGATAGGCTGTCCTCCATCATCTTGCTGCTCTCAAGGTATAGACGCAGTATGTCTCTCTTAACCCAAATTTGTATCAAAGTGATTATTTGTTCTCTAGTCCTTAGTAAGGCATGCAGCTAGTTCACAGCTTCCTGTGGCAAGCAAGGCTGCTTGTTGACTCCAGAGCCTTACAGTTGTTTTCTGTAGTCAGGCTGACAGTCTTGGCGGCCTGACTGACTGACCTGGGAAGTGCCAGGGTCCACCAACTGCAACCCACTGCATTCCAGCCATTTGCACTTAACTGGTATGTGGTGAATGCTAGGAAGTGTCTGTGGAAAAAGTTACACTCCAGGTACCTTTGTGCATCCTGTTTAGTTGCTAGAACTCCCCAAAGATAACTCTGAGCACGTATAAGGCACCAGGCTGATGCAGGGACCTTTTTGCACATCTCTTGCATCTCCATTTCCTGTGTTAATTCCTGTTTAACTGAGATGGTGGACTGGCATGATACTTTCATAGTAAACCAATGTTTGTAAGGCTGTTTACCCTACACTGTGTAATTTTGGTTTCCAGACAATGACTGGTACTCTGTTAAATGTAGCTATCAGTTTCTTTAATGAAGAAATCTGAGTCATGGATATCTGTTTAAGGTTCTGGTGGCAAGCATGATACAAGAAACAAGGTGGAAGAGAAGTAACTTGTGGGGAGTCAATCCTCCAGGAAAAATATAAAAAACCACCTATTTCTTATCAAGAACTGGAGAAGTGAATCATGACACTGCAAATGTGCTTTTTAAAAAGTATCCGTAGACTGCTGTGCTTTTCCTCTGGAATTGCAGGCATAGATTCATTGCAGTCCATCTGTCATTTCTGGGACTCGCCTCCTACAATTTGACTCCAAAATGAACTTGCGGTACTCAGTAAATACTACACCTTACAAAATAATAAAGACTTAAAAGCCACAATAGCAACACTTTTGTCTTGGTTATGACAAGGAAGCAGAATATTGCCTCTGCCCCAGCCCTCATCCAAAAAAAAGAGACTCTGGTTTCTAGATGGAAAAGCAGGAATTGTAGAATGAGACCTGAAAGGTCTCAGGATTGAAAATGTTTCCATTAATGGTAACATAAAACCAAGACCAACAGCAATAATTATGTCCAACTGTCCAACCAAATTGAAGTTGGAAACACTGTTCAAAGGTGAACCACAGGCACTGGGATCATCTTGGCTGTCGAACAAGGTAAGATACACTTATCTGATCAACAGTTCAGAAAAGGAGGAATGCTGAGAGTAGGCTTACACTACAAGGACAGAGCAGATAGTAAAGTGTTAGTTACATTAATTACGTTGACCTCACTTCCTGATTTTTCTGCTCCAAATTCTTTGCAATACTATGTGGTGGAAGAGATGGCAGTAGGACAGGCTATGGTGGGCTGAATCTGCTCAGCTGGAAGGCTAAACAGCCTCAGACCTTGCTTATTCCTGGGAGATGGTTCACCAGAGAACTCCCCAAGAGCACAGGCAAAAAGTGGTCATGGTGAAATGCTTGGCAACAGCAACCACAGAAACTGAGGAAGGGAAAAGGTTTCATCTAAGCTAATGTTCTTAGTTAGCTTGACAGAGCCAACCTTGGTGAACAGCACTGGTTTGATAGATCCAAAACGTCTGATCCTAAGAAAATTGTCTGGGGGTGTCAGACCATCTCAGTGGTTTAACTTAAAGTGTAACAGTAGTTTTGCGGAAAAAAAATCAAGGAAAAGATGTTACTGTTTGGAAAAATATCTACTAGACCGTAAAAGGTGGTTTTATTTGATTCCTGTGCATAATATAAGGAATTGTCAGTGTTACCTGAGTTATTGGAGTTCAGCAGAACATCTAGAAGAGAGGAGTCAGCACCGTGTACCTAAGGAGCTCCATGCAAATGCTCTGCAGGCTGTATTCGGGGAAGCCTTGGGAATCCAGCTTTGAAATGTTTACGCAAAACCGCTACCAAAAATAGTCACTTCAGACAAACCAGCAGTTTGCTCAGATTGATCCAAACGCAGTAACCAGCAAGTCCTGAGTTGACACCACCCAGGAGACAGCCCTGACAGGGTTTTTCTAGTGGTCTGAATTCAGTCTGCCATGCCAGGGCTGCTTCTGTACACGTTTCCACAATGAGCTGACCCCGGACAGGAGGGGAGCTGAGATTGCTGCTGCTTTCCTGCACTCTTTCCTGGCCTTTCTGCAGTTCTTTTTAGCTGGCCATTTCTTCAGGTATCTGGACTAATTTCTTCCTACTGCTCATGTCATGTAATACCTGAAGAGAGATGAAAGAATCCCAACTCACCCTGGCATTATTTCTGGGGGAAGCACCTCTTCTGGGGTGCGAGGGACAGTGGTGTAACAGCACGAGATGTTCTGCTTTAGCAGAGACTCAGGCGGCAGGGCTGCGTTAGCTCTGTCACCAGAAGAAACAATCCTACAGAAGGATAGCTTCGGTGTTAGCTACACACGCATTGCTGTTTAAGCGAGTCAGTGCCTTTTTAAATACATAATTTGTACACAGAGGAGACAAAACACACTGAGACCTTCCGCTGGAGATTGCTGCGCTCCCTCCGATGTTTTGTGTTCAGTAGGATTTTTAAAAAAATGGCAGAAATTGAAGGGCCAATGAAAAAACGTGGTTAATTAAATGTGAAAGGAGCTGTCCTTGTTTGGACTGTCTGTTAATGGTATGACAAGCTCTGGTAAAGAGCTTAGCTGGCCAGATTAAAATTAAAAAATTGTCTCAGTCCATCTGCTAGCTCCAAGGAGTTTAGTTCCATCACCTTTTCTTGTTTCTTCACTGAAGTGGAATACTGTCTTCAAAAAGAACTTTCCCAGGATGTGTTGGTTGACTTTTTTTACCCAATGTCTTTTCCAAAGATAATTATATGTGACGTCAAGGCATTTTCAAGAAGGGTAATACTCTTGGTTGATTCAAGGATACGTTAAAGACAACAACAGCTCTTTTGCTAAAACGGATTTTCTTTTTCTTTTTCCTTGCATACTGGTTTTTTATTTTTTACGCAAATAAGTATGTTTGGCTTCATTTGGAAAATGTTTCTTTGCCTTCCGGTTTTGGGAGTGATTAAAGGCGATCTTCAAATAGCTCCAGGTAATGCAGAAAACTTATTCATATTCTTGCTTTCAAAGTTTACCTATGGCAGTGTGTAGAAATAAAAACACCTCTCTGCTTTAATTATAACAAAGGGGACTAATCTGTGCCATGAATCAGTGTAAATATGCAGTACTTAGCGTGATTTCCAGGAGGTATTACTGTACATTTGTGTTAAGTGTAAAATGTAGCTACAGGAGGCAAGTTTTTCCAACCTTGAGAGACATTAATTACTGATAAATGTTTTACGCGGTGCTTTTTTCATTAATAATTTTGAATTAAATATTAAAAAGTGAGGTTCTGTCTTCTGCTTATGCACACTGAAGATGGGGCTTGAAAGACTGGGCTTTTTTCTTAGTGACCTTTTTTATGTTCCCTTCTCCCTCTGATGTAGCATCTCATGGTGGTCTTCTGCACTAGACCTGGCTATTAATATACCATCAAAATAACCATGTTCTTCATCTTTCAGTCATCAAAGTCAAAGGTGCTATTGACTTTGAAGTTGCAGAATAAGCTTATAATCTGCAGGATGAGAAATGTGATAAGTTTATTGCTGTTCTTTCTCTAGTAAATGATTCCTTGTGATTCTTCTTCAGTCATGTTTTCTTGGGAAAAAGTGAAAGGAGAAATTTGAATTAACTAATTTAAAATCAGCTGACTGCTGACTGGAGGACAGAGAATTAGACTGTCAGACTAAAATCAAATAGACACATTCTCCCCTCAGCTGTAAGGTTTCCTCTAGAGTGATATGGACAAATAACATAAGAGGGCATTTTAAAAAAAGCTAAAGCTGATGAGCCCCTTTTTTTCCCCACTCCAGTTGGGTAGGGACCTGTCTCATGGTAGTGAAAAGTGTACTTGCTAGCTGTCAATTCAAGCAGCTTTCTTGATGCAAAGGATAGAGATGTTTCCTTGTGGAAAGAAAATATGGAATAAAAGAACTTGTTAATTAGTTAATTACCTCATTCACTTATTCCATTCACCCTGAAAAATTTTAGGTACGTTTATCCACAAATATAGTCCCACTAACTTAAGCCAAATCACAAAAGGGAAGTTAAAGACAAAACATTAGCATTCAAAGGATTAGGACTTTAAGTTATGTTACCATTTGATGGAACGCTGTAAAGAGCTTAAGGTTGTTTATAATAGTACAGTCAGGTAAAGATAGCTTTTGTTACCAGAGAAAGCACAGTTACTTCCTTCAGAGACCAGAGCAATGGCATTAAGATACATATGATTGCATTATGTGTGATTTTAATTTTACAGCAGAAGGACAGGCTAAAGGTGGTTCACCAACCCCTCAGCTCCGTGGCTGGCAGTTGGCAAACCCTCCTCTGCTTCCTGGGTTGGAAAAGCTCGCTGGCATTGTGGATGCTGAGCAGGTCAACAAGCACGTGCTGTTACGGAGGAAGCGGTCCATTCTGTTTCCCAGTGGAGTTAAGATCTGCCCCGATGAATCTATTGAGCAGGCTATTGCCAACCATCTGAAATATTTCAGGCTCAGAGGTAAGTGATTGTATATCTCATGGGTAATTGATACAGAATGTTTATTTATTAAAAAAATAGACAAAGCTTTTAGACATAATAAATACCAGGCCATAGAAAATACATTATTACCCAAGAAACTTAGTTTTCTGTGATAATCTTCATTATGAGAGCTGTTCTAAGCTAAAAACCCACCTTCTGATTACAGTCATGTATTATAAAAACTCTCAGTCACTGAAACCACAGGTAGTGTTTAATAATCACCCTTTCTCATAGAACAATTTGGATGCTGAGAAAAATAGGTGTTATGTACAGGTTTGCTAAATGGCAGAGCTTGTTGTTTTTATTTAGTGTTCTTCAAGCGCTAGTAAAATTCACTGAGGGATCTTTTGGAAGAGTCAAGTCTGAGACATAAGCCTTTCAGCCATGTGACTTTTGACTATGGCTCGTTGTGCAAAGCGTAGTGTATTCTCTTGTCAAAAAAGCCCATCTCCTGTTTCAGGCTGTAGTATAATAGAGATGAAGCCTTTCTTTTTAGATGTAGCAGTTGGTGTGACAGAGCTTTCTCTGAAAAGCTGAAATATTCCCAGTAACACCTTCTTTCATGTGATGAAATATTACAGCAGTGTGATGTATGTTAAACCCTTCTGTCTGACAACACTGGAATGGGGCGTCGAGGTCGTGCAGCGCTTTCTGGTATTTGTGTGTCTCTGTTTTATAGCATTCAAACAATTAATATTGTCTTAACATGTTTGCATGCAATTGGTGGAATGGGAAAGAGCTGCTGTCACTTAAAGGAGAAGGCAAGGTGTTCAGAGACATTTGTTTAATGAGACTTCTTTGATTACCAGTAGAAGAAAGTCCCACAGGTAACTAAATTTATTTGCTTAGAGCAGTGAAAAACAGTTAAAACTGGGAGTTGCTGAGTGTCTGTGTGAAAGTAAACACAAAGAATGTGTTTGAAGAACAAAGTGGAATTATATGGAATCAGAGCCTCATTCAAATACAAAGTGTGCCCAGCTTGCGAGGGATGTCGATATTGATGATCACACAGACAGTTTGACAGGCTTTGCAAGCTTCTTGTGTGCATCCACCCAGTAACACTCAACTGCTCTTTGTTTTGCTCAAAATGAATCCATACTACGTACTTTAACTGCAAGTCACCCCTCAGTTATCTGTGATAGGTGTATGTGAGGGTAAGTAAGCAAAAGCGTAAGTGATAATAAAGAATAAAAATCTGTAAATTAGGTTGTGAAAGTTTATTTAGAACTTAATGGTCCTAGTTTGAATCACAAATCCACCTAGTCCATCTGCTTTCCTACTGGATTTATGGCTTCCACAATCCACATGGATTTCTTGAGCAGAGATGTTATGATCACCCTTAGCACTTTCAGCTTAAAACTTTTGAAAAAGATCTCTGCAAGTAGCAGAGGTGACTGATTAGCAACAAGTCGAGCAAGGTCTGGTTCAAGCAATTTGTCATCTTCCTTCTGTTAGTGGCAATGTGCTGCATCACAAGTATTTGGTGATGTTTAGTTAATCACATCCTGAGTAAATGCACCTGAGGTAAGTGAGAGTTGATGATGCTGTTACTTTCATCCACAGTAAAGCTGTTCCTTGAGTGTTATTGAGTTATGTACCAGCTTCTTCTTGAAACCATGTATTGGCCAGCTAGCTGAATTGGTGCAGTGATAAAATAGTGAGATGGACTTTTTTGTCTGCGCTGTCAACAAAATAGTCCTAGAAAGAACATGATCACTGTTCAGCATTCAGAGACCAGCTGCTATCAGTGATGAGAAAAATGACTGACCCCATATGGGAATAAATATTCCTGTGTGGAATCAACAGATTCTGTTGATTTTTTCAGTCTCAGTCTGCATTTTTAGAATCTTCTTTCTATCTGTTAAAGTAAGGAATGATTTAATATCCCATAATTTCACTGGAAAGGATGGTTTCAATGGAGTCTATTCTTTCCTTAGTTTTACTTTATTATCAGCAAAGATCTTTGCCACTACCACGGAAGGCAAAGTTGTTAGAGCTTGTTAGAAAAAAAGAAAAGGTTTGCACGTGCTGATGATCCAGGTTACGTTTGTTCTATCTATATCTACCCTAGAAGCAAGCAGGTGGGAATATAATTATCTATCTGTAGCTCCAAGCTTTATTTACTTTTGCTAGCTTGTTAAAGCCTCTATTAGTGTCAGAGACTGACTGACGAACATTTCTGTCAGAGGCTTTAAGCAAGTGCTTAAGTCACATAGCTGTAGGCTTAACAGTATACAGCTTTTTTTTCTCCCAGTCTACAACATCTGTATTTTTTTCAGCCTGAAAAAGATACAAGATAAAGAGCTATGGCCAATATAAAATAAATCATTAAAATAATAATATCAAAGGGTGGCAAAATACAGGGATCTGGAGAAAAATCAGCGTTTCCTAAAACAGCAGTAGCACCCTTCAGCATATGAAAGTCCAAGTAACGATATGATTATTCACTGGTGGTTGTTATTATTACTATAGTAGTCAGAGGCACCAGCCAAGAATAAGGGTCTTTTTGTACTTGTTTCCCTACACCTGCAGTCTAAAAGACAGATTTCTCAAGTGCTGATTTATTCCTACAGTCAATCAGATTGCAGAACAAACTGAGTTTTACATTAGCAGAAGATATTATGTTCAGTCTCTTTTGAGATGAATCTGGGATTATGGTTGCCTCTGTAGTCCCCAGTATGGCACAGTCTCTGCATCTCTTGTAGATTTATATGGAGGTTGCTGCTGTTGGCTGGCTTTGTATTTTATTTCTTAGAATATAAAGATGGAAATCAGTCATAGATGCTTACAGATTGGGCACTGTAGAGCTATGGGTTGGTTCTTACAGAGTGTTTTTAACACATGTCCTTTTAAAAGGTGGCAATGTTGTGGTTGCTGCTGGAGGAGTCATGTAAATTTAGTGGTGGTTCATAGCTGGGCTGTTGTGGTGAACACAAAGTGTGTCCAATGGGCAACCGGAGATTTCACAAAAAAGATTTTGTGGAAATCTAATAGTGGGGTTTCAGATAGTGAGCGTGCTCTATATGGTTGGTTATGAATAATTATGTTCTTTACTGCTGGCAGGAATATGGTAGCAAAAGCCCCTGTTAAATAAAAATTATTATGTGAAAAATAGCCATATTCACTCAGACCAAAAGTCTGTCATGACCAGTCACCCTATGTAGACAATTCAATGAATCTGTCCATTCCCTTTAGTGTAAATCAGCAGTAGATGGCTCAGGATTGCAATAGACTTGGAAGTGGAATAAGTGAGTAAAATAGAAACAAGATGAGGATTGCAAGGTAGCATGGCTTGCACCATTTTTCCTGTGCCTGTTAACTGGGTAAAACAAAGGCTGCTGGATTTTGACACCAAGGTTCAGGATTAATACTGCTGCTTTTGCTGCCTCTGAAATGTAATTACTCTGGTGGCTACCTTTCCTAAATTCTGTTGGCATTTTTTTCCTACTGTGATCCATTGTCTTAAACAGTTCAGCATATGCTCATGAGAACGTCATCTTTTCACAAGAGTAAGATCAGATAGTCTCACTGCCAGAACCATTTTTGTCAGCCAGAACTTCAGACAAAGCTGAAAATCTAAAGATAGTGTTTAAAGATAATGACCAAAGAAGGAAACGGACCATATTCTAGTGTGTCATAGCTGATGAGTGACAAGGACGTTGTGATACTTGGGAAAGAATAAAAGGTATTGCTCAGGAATGAAGTTCTATTCATGATTGTAACCCCTAGATTGGTAATCTCAGGCATAGCACTGAGCTCTCTCTTTTTCCCCTTTCTTGGGTCACTTCAAATCTATTTACCGAAGCATTAGAAATAATGATGTTATATTCTGCTCATGGTCAGAGTTAAAAGTGAAGTTTTAATATGATGCTGAAGTCCTAAATGTTACAAATTATTCAAATCTTGCTGAATAATGATAAAAGCAAACAGTCAAAAGTCATAAAAAGTACCTGGCTAAACAAGCATGCAATAAATAACGTGTCTGGCTGAGTAAGCCTTTTCTCTTTGTTTCCCCCTCATCCCTGGCACAGGCTGTGCATAACTCATACTCAGCCAATGCATTTCTGAAGTTTATTTGTAGAAGGTCTAGTTCTGTCTCCCTCTGTATTTGAATTATTAGATGTCAGCACATGCTTCTAAAAAGATTGACTTCTCCTATGAAAGATAATCCTTTGTAGTTACTGAAATATTACTGTTGAGAATAGTTTATGTGCTAGTTTAGAATATGAGCGTTCAAAGAAAAAGATTTTTCATGTGGATTAGCTAATTTCCATTCAACTATTTTAATTTAAAATCCTGGTTTGTTATGTATATTGTTTAAGGGTTGCTATGCTCTAGGCCATACACAGCAGTATTTCAGCAATAGATGAAGTGATTTCTCTGCATGTGTGTATATTAATCTGTTTAGTGAGTGCCAAGGAGTCTTTGCAGGAAACATCTCTGAGGACATGTCCGTCAGTCTCCCTGTTACTGTTGTCCTTATCAAAACCCACTGCAAGTAAGCCATTCCATTGTGCAGAAAGAGAGAAGGAGTTGGCCTCATGTTGCCTCAAAATAGAATATTCAGCCTGATTCGGTGCTCCTAGCCACTGTACACGATTCAACTCTTAAGAAGCTCTAATGGGATTTAACTGGGATTAAACTCCAGCACTGCCCACTTACACAAATGGCCAGAAAGCCACCCTACCCCCTACTTGGTGCCCAGGGCTGTCATATGGTGCCCCTTCTGTTAACCTCAGAAATCCCTGAGCATGGACTGAGTGTAATAGGCTAATTGGCTCGCATTTGAGAGATAAATGCAACCTGAATGGTAAAACTGGAGCCACAGAGACTCTGTATCCTATCCAGGTGCATGAGAGGTAGAAATTTCAGAGAGAAAGATCATCTCATCACAGATCTAAGCTGGAGGTTTTGAAAAGAACAACAAAGCCTTTTGGAAAGGGAACTTCAAATAACCATTTTTCCACACTTTCCTACAGATTCATAGGGCTGAAAAGAGGTTGTGCCTGCCTATGCGGAATTTTTTTTTGGCTGAAACACAATTTATCTTAAGTTTTTCTGGATATTTGTTATTATTTGTAGGTATGACTTGAGTGCAAACACTGCATTTGAACCAGATAGCTCCCAAGGGCTAGGCTTTTCAGCTTCCAGAGTAGATCTGCTGGGATTCATGTGGTCTTACTACATGTCTGGCTTTCCAAGGCAGCCTTCAAAACTTGTTACAGCCTTTAAAAATCAAGATCTTGCCTACTTTAGGTAGGCACTATGACACTTTGCTCGAGTGGAAGTTTGTACAAGGGCATGGGTCAAATGTGCTGTTCTTTCCATTTTCACTGCCTTGGCGCTCACTCACTTTGAAGACTATTATCTCAGTGATGAGTTAAGTTACTTGAACTTCTGAGGCATTTCAGGATGGACTATATGCAAAATGTAGTATGTGCATACAAAGTGGACTTTGGAGAAAAACTGCAGAACAAGCTCTGTTTGCGTTCTTGGTTTGAATTCTGGTTTATCACGTCAGTCAGTCACACACCTTCTGCATACCTACTTCCTATCCTGTAGACAGCTGGAGTGATCACATCTCTGTAGCAGGGAGACCGTCTGTATCTCATAAGTCTTCATTTTTTAACAACTGAATTCTCCAGAGGAAAACGGTGAAGTACCTGAGAAATCAGTTAACACTAAAATACAAGTTATTTATTACTGCAGCCGTGGATGAAGGAAGTAATTTTCTAGAGGAGCTTACCTTCCCACCCACGTGTAGCTTCAAGGCTCTTAGCTCGCTGCCTTAAAAGATTGATCTCGATTTTATGATGCTTTTAATCAGTATTGTTTGCCAGGGATTAGAGGCCTCATCGCAAATCCTGTCTCCTCCAGGGCCTGGTGTTGCTAATGCTGCCCCACGTCTCCGTGCCTGTGCCTACCCCTGTAGCAGGCCAGTGAAAGTTTGGCGTGAGACCCAGCATAGAGACAGGCTCTTCTCACGTGCCCGGAGGCCTGATCTGGGATGCAGGTGACACGTGACAGCAGCGCTGCTGGGTCTGCTCAGCAGGTCCTTCCTCATCCTGGCAGCGCCGGCTGCTTGGCTGGTTTTTAAGGGTTTTCCAGCTTGTCTTAGAAACCAAATTCCTGGAAAGATCATAACACAAAGCCTGTGTTACGCAGATTTATTTTACTTAATAGTTGGAGTATGTTAGCACAGCATATTGTGTGAAACAAGCAGTTTCAGTCATAACTCTGAACTGTTGGGCTCCTGGCAATTTATAGTAAACTCCAATGCCGCAATTTTTTCCCCTTCTCTATCTACTTTAAACATGTTATATTTAAAATTCACAGTTACACTTCTAGTCAAAAAGCTTACTGGTAAATCTGTTTGGTTGTTTCTCCCCCTGACTCATTTTCTCTTATTTTCTATTTTGGTTTCAAGAGGTTGCAATTTTACGTATGTTTACACGTAGATAGCATATGTGGCACAGATACTGGCAAGTTGCTGGAGAGTCAGAAAGGAAAGAAAGTGAACTATTTTTGTACAGTAAAATATAGTTACTGAATCTTCCAGTCAAGTCCTGTTTAACTTTGTTTACATTTTTGTCTCCAAGTTTTGTCTACAGAGTCTCAGAAATCTTATAATCTACTTATGAAAATCATATTTTTCTTTTATGGGAATTCTCAAGAGTTTGTTGATAAGAAACCTTGAAAAACCTCCCTGGCCAGCAGATAGTCAAAAATCCACCACAGGGGTGGGCTCCACCTTCAAATTAAAAGAAGGGTAATCACATTTGTTATGGAACTTGAATGCACTGAGGGGGTGGTGTCTCTTCAGTTCCCTGGGTGGCCACGTCAATGAAGCCATGGTAAGAACTGGCTCCCTCTTTGATGTACCTGAAGGAGAGATGGGAGATAAAATCATGCTTGTTTCTTTCTTTACATGAGCATGATTGGAGCCCCACTGAAGAAACCATGCTGTTCTTTTTCTGTGCTTGGTGTGGCAACTTTTGTCTAACTACAAAGCATTGAAAAAGGTGTTCTTTTTCTTAGCCAGGCTACAGATTTGGTCTTGAAAACCATATAGATCTAAGCAGGCCTGAGGCTGGTTCTTGGGTTGAGCCCTTGCAGCCTGGATTTGTTATCCTGCAAAGCAATCCCCTGCTTTACAAACTGGCCAGTTGGAATAAACAGGATAATGACACATTGGGCTGCATGTCAACAAGGTTGCGGGGTGGACTGTGCGTGGCAAGTGGCTCACCATGGCTGAGGATGGGGTTTCCTGGGCAAGGCGAACAGGAGTGTTTAAATGGCGATTGGGATAGATGTTTGCCTGAGGTTTTTAATCTCTCCCTGTGTGTCAGAACTAACAAACTCTCAGACCTAGTCGGGAGCAAGAAATGGGCCAGCCTTCTCCTTCTGAATACAGAAGCAATTTGCACCATGATGTCCAACTTGTTACTGTTCACTGCAGTGGAAATGGCTAGACAGGACACAAGCTAGAGAGGACAGAATGTGACTCCTTATGGGCATCCTCTTTCCACAAAAAATATGAACCCTCTTCTGACAGCTTAGGTCTGATTAACGGGCTTGGAGCCCACAGATGGCACAAAGCCTTTGGGATTGGAATTCAGTGGGGTGTCTAATTCCAAATGAAAGGACACACAACAAATCCTTAATCTATTGGGAGCTGATTGGGACAACTGTTCCTACAGCAGCAGCTTGTAGTCGAGCAAGATACTATCTCATCGCATTTATTTTAAAAAAGAGATTAAAATTATTAAAAAGCATTAAGGAAAACTGCCTTCAATTATTACTGCCAATTATTACTTGTAACTGGAAAGCCAGTCCTTTGCCTATTCCCTTTTGCTTAAAACCGTAGGATTAGACAGTGTCGCTGCCATGTATTTGCAAACTATTGATTTAGCTTCAGTTCCCATTGATAGCCTCCTGAAGGCTTATCCCAGCCACAGGGAATAACCTCATTGCAAGATTGTTGCACCTGGAGTGAAAGATGCATAAGCCAGAATGCAGAATATAAATGCCTCCCAAAAAATGCTGAGAGCGCACTATTCCTTACTGTAGCCTTCTGGATCTGAAACTAGACTTTGGTCTTTTCTTGGATGCCCAGCTTTTAGGATTGGGATGATAGGATAGTACAGATGTCATTCTGCTTTGGGAAGCTTATTAGTACTCCAGCAGGATCCAGAAATCCCAAAGCAGGATTATGGCTTCATTGCCTGAGGTCTCAGCAGAGGTCGTATGGAAATGTGGTCTCTGCCTCAAAGAGTTTTCTTCCTCAGCTGCTGAGGAAGCAAGCATAACTTGAGGGGGAATGTGAAAAGGTGCGTGGATGCTTCTAAATTTGGCTATTTATTTCTGATTCATAAAGGTGCATAAGCAAAACTGATTGGAAGCGTCTCCAAAACTCCTTATCTAATTACTGTGTCTTAAAAGTTACCTACCTGGAAGCTGGAAGGGTCCTAGAGCAGTAATATACAACTGACAGTTAATAATGCAGAGTTTGAGGACTGTGTTCCTCACCAGTGACACATATTAAATGAGCTGTAGAGTTCCACAATGAAGAAATGGTCTCAACTGATCTGATAAACTGAAGTTCAGGGTGGAGAAAAGAGCTTTTTCTGCATGGTGCCATCCAGCGTGACAGAGTCAGTTGAGCTTTAAGGGGGCTAGTGCATGTGGAACAGTTCCTTAAGGTTGTTGTTTATAAAGCCTTTGTATTTAAGAAAATTGTCCATCTCTTCACTGAATGAAGGGACATTTCCATGTGTGATCTGTGTTGTTTAACACAAGTAAGTACTTGTGTAGGTAAGTGCTTGTACAAGTAAGTACAAGTTTAATAGATTTTTCGAATTCAGAATACAGAGTACCAAGAAATAGCAGTAAAGTACTGGTTTTGGCACTGATTGAAGAAAATGACTTTCCAGAGACAGATTCACTATCAGTTTCTTGTAGGATCTTGCTTATGATGTCAAGAATTTCCCTGAATGCAAAGCATTCCTCTGCTGATCTGTACGTATGTAACTACTGAAATCTGATTAAGGCCAAAAAGCAGGTTTGTCCACTGCTACTTCAGGCTGGCATCTGTGTCGAGTGATTTTTAGAGTTCTCCTTTTAGCTTTGTTCTCTTCACAAGGAAAATCCTATAAATCTTCCTTTCTTCAGTTATCCTGGGTCACAGAGAGGTTCTTGCTTGAGCATTATGTGACCAACTGCTCTGATTGGCAAAGAGCACATGCGAGACTGGGAGGTTAAAGCAGCTGCCATAGTACAAGATAATCTAACCCTTGATTTGCAGACTCTCTGTTCAGTCAGAGATATCTAGTTTTTTCCCAGTGCATATCTGCAGTACAGTTAGAGGTTGACTTATTTCTTGTTAATTTGTCATCATAACTGCCTTGTTTTTCAAATTATTAATGCAATTATGTGAAACTTTATTTTAAATTCTGTGTAGAGCTGAGTCCGAAGGAATTGTTACTGATTGAGCCTCTAAAACTTTGATGGCTGCAACTATTATTCTTACAAACTAAGCCCCAGCTCTGCTTTCTGTGAGGGCAGTTGCCATACTGTTTTGGTTTTCTACATTTTCTAAAAATTTGACCCATTCCTCAAGGTCAGTTTCACTCGGTGAAAATACTGTTGTTCTTAATAGGTGTTAGGAGACGTAAAAAAATCAGGGAGGGACCTTCATTGCCAGTCCCTTCAGCCCCTTACACCTGTAGGTGTATAGTCACACTATTCTATATATCAACATACTGATAGCCACCCATGCTATGGAAGCACTCCTGTTGTACTAACACCAGACCTTTCTTTTGCCTTTAGTGTGTCAGGAAACAGTCTGGGAAGTCTTCAAGACATTCTGGGATAGACTGCCAGAGCGTGAAGAATACCACACCTGGATGAACCTGTGTGAGGAAGGAACGATGAGTATCTTTGAAATGGGCACAAACTTCAGTCAGTCTGAGGAGCACCGGAGTCTGATTGTGAAGGTGGGTGCAGCACCTGGTTGATGTTATCTCATGAGCAAGGGTGTAATGTCCCCCTGCAACATGCAGCTTGGCATATGGCAGGCGGTAACATGTGGAGCACCTAAAAAGTACAGGTGTGAATATCCCAGCTCTTGGATCTGTAGTTCTGACATCAGTTCCAAATACAAAGTTGTAGCTGATCCGATGGAGGGAAGAGCAACAATGGTGAAGAGAATGTTCTCTTCACTAGGTACATTCCTCAGAAGTAGATGATGTCTAGGCCCCTTGTTTGAAAAGGCAGTGTGACATGAAGCAGGCTGTGGCACGTTGCTCTCTGTGGTGTGTAGCAGCCTTCCTGCTTTGAACTGTACATGGAGATGCCTTCTGCTCAAATGGCACTTCAAAGCTGGAAGCTCTGAGCTGTACTTCTGATGCAACCAAGACGTATGGCAAAATTTGCAGAGGTTAAAATCAGAGTATAAGTGTAAAACAATTTAATTAAAAAATGGTATATTCTCAGTTAATTTCAGCTGAAGCAAGTTTATCTTAGCTTAAAGCAAAAGAAAGAAGTGTTAAGTTAAACTAAAGAAGCCTACCTCAAATGACACATGAAAATGTCTTTTCAGGAGTTTGTGAATTTTAAAATCGAGTCCTTAGTATGAAATTAAATTTGTATGCATCTAAGACACAGTAGATATCTTAATTTCTCTGGATAAAAGACTATCATAAAATGTATGGTTTATGGATCTTCTTTAAGATCACGGTGTCTTCTATTTCTGCAAGCTAGTGGATGAGTAGTTTTATGAAACTTTTAAGTCTTAAATGTATGATCACATAGAATCAGTAATGTTCTGCTAGTATGGGTTTTTCCTTTCTGCTTTTTATGGACTCCTGTGATAGGAATGTGAGTATGGAAACTGTTGTGGATAATGGAGAGAGGTTTTTTTTCTGAGCCTGCGTGTTAGTCTTCACAAACGGATGCTAGCCAAAGTTTGCTTCTCTGACGTCAGATGATACTGTTGTCCTTAGAAGACTTTGCAAAAAGATGGAGAGAAATAAAATTAATGTGAAATTTTTATGTGCCCAGTGAATGTATCATTGCTCTGTGTGAGATTTTGGTAGTGAGATGATCTTTTGTGGGAACTTACTAAATGAAATCAGGATGATTCTTGGAAGCAGGATGGTGCATGTAACTTCCCACTGCTGCTTTACCTTTTTGGGTATGACCCTTCAGCATTACAGTGGCATCAGAGATACTGCTCTGTTTGATGATTTATTCAGAAGGTTTATGTGTAACTTAGGTTCCCTTTCTTCTGTAAATGGATATATTCCCTTCAGTATTGCAATATTCTGAAAAAGGACTGTTCATCCTTCTATTTGCTTTCAGCACAGTTGATAAAAGGTGATGGTTGCTGATCTGATTTGATGGGAGACTAGTCTGTTAAGGGGATTGAATGCTGTAGCACTGTGCTCCCCCTAAAATGTCACAAATATATTGTGACTTTTTTTGTTTAAATAAAAGCCTGAACTCAATTTAAATTTGAACCAAAGACTGAAGGCAAGAGCATTCTACCCCGTCCCCCAGTCAGCCAGCTTCAGAAGGTCTGATGGTGTATTTTTGAATACCTGGTTCAGAGTGTGGATTTAATTGCTAACTTTAGTATTGACTCATTCTTTTTCATATGCACTCATACATAAAATGCTTGTCAGAGTGTGAAACCTTTTTAAAGCAGCTCTGACAACCTTAAGTTCAAACAGTTGCAGCAGTTAAGACACTGCTTTTACAGTGCTTTTACAGACAGTGTACAGCAGTACACTGCTTTTACAGACACTGCACGGTGCTCTGCAGTGATGGGTGACACATGTGACTAGTCCACATTGTCAATTGCTTAAAAGGAAGATTCACTTATGCCTGGCACTGTAGAAAAGCAGCAAAGCTGGCAGTAGTTCTTTGTCTGGCTGTTACATGCCTCATTAAATACCACTTGTTTCTAATCGTCCTCTGCTCTCCAGTGTCCGTGAATCATCTGTGGTTCATTTCAAGAGTTTAGTTTAGAGCCTGCAGCTGATCAAAGTATTTCTACTTTTCTTTTGGTATATATTGGCTATTACTGCCATAGCATTGATCTGCTGCCTCTTTTGTGTTGTGCATGTTGGCAGTTTCTGGCAGTCTTATTCTAGAGTTTCTGTATGACCTTGTGGTCATGTCTGTTGCCTTGTGGGCAACATGAAACTCAATTTTTAGAAGTCATGGTTCTAAAATTCATGCAATGAATTTTCCTTCTCTCTCTCAAAAGGAGTTCAGCATGTCTGAAAACTAGGCTAAATAAATCTGTGGAGTTTGCTCTCAATAAACAATAATTCAGCAAAATGATTGCTGTCACGCTATTTCTGTTGTTGAGTGGAGTTTCTCTTTTGAGCAGTGTAATTAAATGACATTAACCTTCCTTCCTTCCTGATTTTATTTCTTACCCTTTCCTCTAATCCCTGGTAATCACTGTCACACACCTACAGATGTAGTCATGTCTGCTGCAGCATGGCTGAGTTCATGTTAAGAAAAAATTCTATTTCTTTTGCTTTTGACACATCTTTTTACTGGATAACAGCTGGAACTTAGACCAGCTCTCATCCCAATTCTTATATTTTTGTCCTCAGGAAAAAATATTCCAGATGGCTTCTACTGGTAGGGGAAGTCTGCCTCAGAAGGCAATGCTTTTATTGCTCTTAACATATGGCACATAGCTTGCTTAGTAGTCTTGGAGAATTGAGGCCTGCCTCTGGGTGATTGCCTATATGTGTGTGTGTATATACATACATGCATGTTATACAATAATATATAATACATAAGTTTTCATCAGGTTCTTAAAGCAAATCACCTGCCAGATTTTCAGACAGAGCAGATGAACAGCTCTACAGATTTATGCCAACCATAAAAACCAATTTTAAATATTCGCCCCTTCCACCCCCAAATTCATTCAGTTTACTTTCTGTGGGATCATGTTAAATAAAAGTACTTTACATAGGATGAATACTAGCCTAACTAATTTCTTTGGATATTACATAGATTTACAAAGTGTGGGATTATGGTACCCCTCCATCTCTTTTCAAATACTGGCAGAAATGGAAAAGGAGAAGGCAATTGCAGTATATTTCTTTATATAAACCTCCCTTCTTATAAATTAACTCCACTTGTGTTCCTTACTGTGAAGCTGTATTTTCAGGTGTGGAATTATTTTACATATTGCATAGAATTACATAGAATGCTGTCATCCATCATGGTCACGGGGTGGTTCTGTGCTTTGGCCATGTGTGTCTAGAATTCTAATATTGATGAAAATTGCCTCCCTCTGCCCTGCAACTGTGGCCTCGTGTGCACTTGTGCAAGATAATTTTTGAGAAATCCAAGAGAGAAGAAACACAAGGTAAAGTATCTGTCAATTTCCCAAGAGCCTTGTACTTCTTGCAATGAGACTGCAGCACTGCTGCAAAATCACTACAATCTGTGCTGTTCACAGGAGAATTTCCAGCTGGCATATGATATTCTTTGTAAGATACCCACATTTTTTGCTTTTATAAATTTCTGAAATAATGCAGCAGTTCTGGAGTAGCTGGTTGAAGTATTTTGACACCTGCTTTTCTGCTTTTTCTGTCCTTTAGAGAAGACTTTTTTTTTTCTTCTGTGCGTTCTGAGGATTCTTCGAGGAGGGTTTGTTTAGCTTCTAGCCAAAATAAGCTTCCCTGAAGCCAAAAAAATGGCTTCCCTGCCTATTCCTTTCTACAATTTTTCTTTAATTCTCTAGAGCTTGTTATATGAAATGAAACCAGAGGTTTGAATTTTTGTATGCAGCCTATTGTTACAGTAAATAAGCAGATTAAAGGAGGGTCAGTTGCCAGTGCTTCCCTCGTTTCTTCTTTTAACTGCTGGGACCTGCTCACCAGGCCTGCAGTCAGGAGGTGTGGTGAGCTCCCAAGCTAGTCTACCAGTGCCCTGTCCTCACATCCAAGCTGTTCAGCAGAGCAATGCAAACTTCTGCTTCCTCTGTCACCTGTTAGCAAAAGTTAGCAAAGCTGCTGGGGACAAAACTGGTGGGTTTTCCTCTATTTGTAGTATTTCTAGACAATGGACTTGTTGCAGATCGAGAACCGAATACTATAACAGTCAACTTTTTTTGAAGACTGGTTGTCTACCTTATATCCTTGGCATGCTGAGGGATCTCTTAAGGTTCTTTCCCAGTTTTTGGAGCATCATACAACTTCCATAGAGGCTTCTGATGCTGACAGTGATCAGGGAGAAGTAATCAAGCTAGGTGGACTGAAGCCTCAACTCATGTGACAGGTTTTTTTCCTTTTCTTTTTTTCCTTTTTAAAATCCTTTTAGTTTCAACAGCAGAAAGCTCTGCTGCTGTTTCAGACAGGATGCACTGGAAGAGGCGTGCCACACCAACCAGATGCTCTTCCAAAGTTTGTTTGTTTGAAGAGATTTGGAAAGTTGAGAATATCGGTGGCTTTGTGGTAGCTAAACAGAATTTTGCACACCTTGAGGCTCACCAATCTGTAGCATATACAGAGCAATTAATATAAGAAGTTGCAAGCAACGTTTTGTACAAATTGCATCAGAAGATGCTGCACCGAATGCTTCAGCGTGAAGGAACAAAGTTAAAAGAACTGAAGGTGTGAAAAATGTGGAGTGGTAGTGGGGACAGAGATATTTTCAAGAGGTTTAAAAAAGTAGATGTAAAGTCAAGCACATCCTTAAATAGTCTATAGTTTTTTAAAATAAAAAACCAAGAGCACAGCGTGCAGAATACACTGTAATAACTCAGCTTCTGTTCAAAGATAATGATGAGTACCTTTTACTTTATAGCTACTTTGCAAGTACCTTGATTGCTTACAATTTTTTATGGAGCCTCAGGTGTTTTCACATTGACTGGTATTATAGATGCTCATACAACAAGAAACAATGTCAGGTCTTGTTATGGATATAATCCATAAGGGTATTGTGATTTAGAGGAGGAGGAAGAAATGTACTTTATTTCTGGGAAACAAACAAAAATCTTTATTAAGTCATGTTTGTAAATTTTTTTTACTTTCTATTTTTTTAATTAACCTGCCGTTATATAAGAGAAAACAAGGGAATCGGATGCATGCGCATATTGAACATAGCACTTCTGCCGTTTTGTTCTAGAAACTGTATTATAACACTTAGCTGTAGCACATGCTGACATTTTGAAGGCGGCCTTTGACTGAAGGGAAAAAAAAATAGTGATTTTCTTGACTGATTACTTTGAGCAATTTTACAGCCTCTTGTTTAATACTTTTTGGATTACTGGTGTGCTCTGAACTTAAACCACACTGATGTGTCTGTCAAACAGAATATATTTTATTCAGCAAAACAAGCAGATAGACTCGTGTGTATAGGCCTAGAGGAAGAAAAAAGTGACAAATCAAGATACAGAATACACCGGTATTGCTGTGTAACTAAGTTGGCATTAGGGTCTCTGAACTCTGTAATTCCCCAGCCTTTGGCCATTTGTTATTTGTGGCAATCTCAGAATTTCCAAAAGGGAGAAAAATCTTAAGCAAATAGGGAAAATGTAGCTAATGTTGAAGAGGTAACTTCCTGCTGGAGCAAGAGACACGAGTCAGGGCTGTGCCTGCTGCTTAACCCTGGCTTCTGTCTGCATAGAGCTGCCTCCCACGTGGTGTCGAGGCACAGCTCAGCAGTACCTGCCACCACAAAGAGCTGCTGGAGCTAGTCTGTATGAATTAGTGCAGTGGATATCTTGAAATAGGTCTGATAATATTCCCTGGTGGGTGGAGAAGACCTAAAATACTGATGGTCACATTTATCTGACTGTCACATGTCCAGTTAAGTCATGGTGGGCTGAGGTGATTGTTGTGACCTTGCTGTTCATCAAAGCATCAAAGTGCTTAAGGCAAGCAAAGAGGCCCATTGACTTGCATGACTGTTGGTCAGTTAATCTGAGGGCATTTTTTAATTCATCAAAATCCTGAAACTCGATGCTTTACAGTTCCTGGACAAATTATGAAATTTAGGTTTTACCAAAAGACTCTAATGGAAGTTGGAGGTAGGTGGACCCTCATCTTTCCAATACAAGCAGAATCTCCTTCCTGAGTCCATAGCAAAATGCAGCTTAAAGCATGATACTGCAGTGCATCGGATGCATGCGCATATTGAACATAGCACTTCTGCCGTTTTGTTCTAGAAACTGTATTATAACACTTAGCTGTAGCACATGCTGACATTTTGAAGGCGGCCTTTGACTGAAGGGAAAAAAAAATAGTGATTTTCTTGACTGATTACTTTGAGCAATTTTACAGCCTCTTGTTTAATACTTTTTGGATTACTGGTGTGCTCTGAACTTAAACCACACTGATGTGTCTGTCAAACAGAATATATTTTATTCAGCAAAACAAGCAGATAGACTCGTGTGTATAGGCCTAGAGGAAGAAAAAAGTGACAAATCAAGATACAGAATACACCGGTATTGCTGTGTAACTAAGTTGGCATTAGGGTCTCTGAACTCTGTAATTCCCCAGCCTTTGGCCATTTGTTATTTGTGGCAATCTCAGAATTTCCAAAAGGGAGAAAAATCTTAAGCAAATAGGGAAAATGTAGCTAATGTTGAAGAGGTAACTTCCTGCTGGAGCAAGAGACACGAGTCAGGGCTGTGCCTGCTGCTTAACCCTGGCTTCTGTCTGCATAGAGCTGCCTCCCACGTGGTGTCGAGGCACAGCTCAGCAGTACCTGCCACCACAAAGAGCTGCTGGAGCTAGTCTGTATGAATTAGTGCAGTGGATATCTTGAAATAGGTCTGATAATATTCCCTGGTGGGTGGAGAAGACCTAAAATACTGATGGTCACATTTATCTGACTGTCACATGTCCAGTTAAGTCATGGTGGGCTGAGGTGATTGTTGTGACCTTGCTGTTCATCAAAGCATCAAAGTGCTTAAGGCAAGCAAAGAGGCCCATTGACTTGCATGACTGTTGGTCAGTTAATCTGAGGGCATTTTTTAATTCATCAAAATCCTGAAACTCGATGCTTTACAGTTCCTGGACAAATTATGAAATTTAGGTTTTACCAAAAGACTCTAATGGAAGTTGGAGGTAGGTGGACCCTCATCTTTCCAATACAAGCAGAATCTCCTTCCTGAGTCCATAGCAAAATGCAGCTTAAAGCATGATACTGCAGTGCTCCCATAGTAAAATTCTGTCTGCATCTGCCCTTTATGGCAGAATACATGTCCCCATCTCTGATGAAACTTCAATCAAATTAAAGAAAGTAAAGTTTTAATGAGTTGCTGTTCCTTGTAGATCTGATGACAATCTGTAAGAACAAAATGTGGAAGAAAGCTGTTGTAAGAAATGGAGAATTAAGAGAGCCCATGTAACTTAATTGAGCAGATACACAGCTATACCTGCTGAGGGCTCATATGCAGCACCATGTGTGCAACAAAGCATATCTGAACAGTGTTGGGCAAATGAGACACATGACAACAGGGATTAGGTGATGAATCCTTTCCAAAGGAAGCAGGTCTGTGTGACTGTTGGTTGGTGGTAAGAGGGAGACTTCTGCTATGTGTACCTTTTAGTGGAGCCGAGAGTTAAGCTGAGAGTTAGCTGTGGAAAGGAGTTTGTAACACAGTTTTGGGAACTAAAAGGCAGAGTTTCCCCAGGAATCCCCACCTACCAAAAGTCAACTTGAAAAGCTCCCGGGACAAGTTACAAAACCTGTGATTGTGTTGACTCTAGTACTTTTGTTTAATATTGACTTCTTCTCAGCCCATCAGCAGCTGTATCTGTTTCAGTGTGTTTGGAGCACCGACTAACTGCTCAGTGAGGGAGACTAAGGTAAAAGGGGCAGAAGGCAACCCTGCCTTAGGGTGCCTTAATGGGGAGCATAACAAAACACACATCCTTAGCATGAAATGGCCACTTAGCAATGTAAAATGCATGATTTTCCGTGACTTCTGAGCTGTGTTCAAAGGTGGGATGTAGCACCCCAATGATGTGAGTAATTTGTAGCCACTTACTCCTGGTGCTATAGTTTCTGACCACCTCATATGGTAGATGATTTTGTCTTCCTAAGGCTCTTCTGAGGCAGAAAGACCTCTCCTGCTATCTCTCCTCTTCCTGTTCTGTGATGTTCCTTGCTATCCAGTCTTTCTCTGTTTATTCAAATGTCCTAATCACAGTTTCCAGTATCTTTTTGATCACTGACTTAGATACCGTAATGTTTCTTTCTTTGCATAAAACATCTCCAGTTTCTTCTAAATCTGGAAGAAAGCTCTCTCTGTTCTTTCACACCCCCCACCTCTTATAGATGCAAAAAAAAAATAATTCATCTGTTGTCATCCTTTGAGCCATTCTGTCAGATTTCCTTCACTCCCTTTCTCATCCCCACACTTACTCTTCTCCTATTGACTATGGCTCTTTTTTTTGCATTGCAAGTTTTAGTTAGCTTCCTCAAACTTAAAAAAACCCCAATAACCTTCACCCCACGTATGCAAATAGGTTAATTAATTCCAGTTGCTTCTCTGAATCTTGCTCCATCTCCCTTTCATCTCTTAAGCTTCTACTGTGTTAATTCTTTCTCTGGTCACTCTCCTCCCCTAACAGCCTAAATCTTCCTTCTCAGTCTCTCTCTGATGCCCACCACAGAAACTGCCAGCAGTGTGGCCTGTGCTCATCTCTTTCTGGAAAGATCTCAGAACTAATACTTCATCCTTATCATCCTTGTCTGATCAGCTCGTTTACTCTGCAGAACTGTAGTTCTTCCTTGTTTTCCCTGTTTTTCACCTCATTTCTAGATAGCACTGCCTAGCACACTGAAGAATCACTTCTATGTTGAGCGTTCACCTCTGCTGTGGAGTTGATTCCTCCTGGACAGACTGGACCCTTAGCTTGTTTCTGACACCTTACCATGGAACTCCAGCTTTTATTTCAAGTTGAACATAGTTAAAACAATTTCTGTTTCACTCAGCTTTCCCTGCTGCCTCTCCTCTTGCGCACTCTAGAGCATATTTTCATCTTATCTGTCATGGTTGTGCCTCAGAGCGCTAAGGCCTTTCCTTCCAGCTTCAGTGCTGGACATTGTCATCCATCCCCTTGGATTTCCCCCAGTGCTTTGGCCTTGCCTGCATGAGAACGTGGTTCTGCCACGCACCATGGTGGGGAATCGGGACAGGCAAAGAGAGAATAATTTCTTTTATAACTTTCCTGTTGGAAATTATGCGTACAGATGGGTTAAATCAAAAATGTTTAGTACAATCCTACACAGATGGGATTAAACTAATATGAGTTGTTTAAGATCTCCTTGATATTTTCTCCACCTTTTTCTCCTGCCTGGAATTATCTCTGAGATTTTGTCTTCTGTGCATACTGATTGTCTCAGAATCAGACGAGTATCCTATAAAATTGCCTTTCTGCAAGTTCAAGAGTTGACAGGAGCTCATCCATCCTGTCTGTACTGTATGGGGTTTGTGGTGTTGTGGTTGTCTGTATTTAATTCTATGGACTTTTATTAATTTGTGACAGTTTTCCATTATTTAAACCTAACTGTGGTTTGTTGAGAAAAGGAAGTACTGCTGCAACTGACACAAATCTCAGCTCCCAGCTTTCCTAAAGCTGGTAGAAAAATGTTATGAAGGTCTCACTTCAAGAGAACTAATTTTACACAAAGCAGCTGCCAGAGGTAGCTTCACTAAGTAAAAGCCATGCCCTGGAGCTTTGGTGTGGCTGCTGCTGCTGTGTAGAACTATTTATAGATCAAGTATTCAGAGGGTAAAGAAGTTAGTTAATCCTTGGAGATCCTTGTGTGGTAGGTATGTTTATAACTCCATCTTGTTAATGAAGGAACTGAGCCAGAGAGTTGAAGTGATTTGGCAAAGGCTGTGCTGTACTAAATGATAAACCAAGCCAGTATGGGAACTCCAGAGCCCTTGGCTTCTAATTAGGGGGAAAAGGTGCCTGTTTGCTATGAAATTAAAATATGTCGGTGCTTGCCCCCACCCCAGACTGGAATGCAAGTTAGACATTTAAGAGGAAGGCAATCGCACTGCAAACTATTGCAGACCATGCCAGCTTAGCAAGAGGGGGTGCTTCATTTTCACATCCTCAGTTGAAAAAAACCTCACATTTAATGTAATAAAAAAAAGCAAGTCTTGTATTTCAATCTGCAGGACTGATTGAGTCCAGGCCATTGAATCCAGGGGGAGATTTTGTCTAAGAAAGAACTGTGAAAAGTCAGGTTATTTAAACAGCCATTTAAAGCATGTAATCCTTTAAAGTTATTTCACAAAAGATGTGATTTGCAGTGAAGAGAGAATATGCCGTCCTGAACTAGGTGAATTAAGAAATAAACCAGCTGCCCCACACAGAAGTAAGTTTAAATTCAAAGTCAATCATATAGTAGCAGGACTCACTAGTTTACTACAAAATTGGATGACAATTTAGTAATTTGATGCCTTTTTCAAAAATGTTGATGTGGAGATGGTGTGTCATGGTTATTATTCTAGGTCTTGCCATTAAAACAATACTTTGGCATTTTAGGTTTGGTTCTTATAATTTCTCTTTATAATTATTGAAAAGAAGACTTGGAAATAACAAGACATACTGGTCAAGTCCTGGGACCCAGGCTCAGGAAAGCTGACTGCAACCAGCTCCTCAGGCTGCCCTGCAGCAGAGCTTTGGCCAAGGCACCCCTCGCTGGGGTGTCTCCTTTTCCTTACTGCATGAAATGATCAGGACTATACTGACCTCTGCTGCCAGTGGCCTTTGTGGACTAGTGAGTAAACCTGGGTACAGACTACCAGCTGGTATTAAAAAGACGTGTGGGGCCCCTAATAACCATGTGTGTTTTTAACAGCAGCTACAAACTGCCTTGACTGACTGAATAGGGAAGAAAGTCTCTCTTTCTAATAAACAAACATCTTTTACTATATGGGCTATTGCTTATATGTAACGTTCCAAAAGCTTGTAGAGATCAGATCAGTCTCTCTCTTCCTTGCTGATCCCACTCCCCTAAAGCTTAGTACAAGCACTGTATAGAGCACTGTAATGAAACCTGAAAAAATACAGTCCAATACAGTTAGATTTTTCACTGTTAAGACTACCTAGTCTTGCTAGTTTCTTGGTTTGTTACTTAAAACTGGTCTCACTTACTTTTTCATACTAAAGTGTTCATTTAATGGACTTGTACAATAAAGGCTGTCCAAAGGACATACTGAAAAGCAAACTGACTGAAATTAGTATTTTGGCAAGCCCTCGGGCTGATATCCAGGCTGCCTGCCATTCTAGCTGTGATCACACTTACTGTCCACAGATGTCCTGGAAAGAAGAGAGCGGTAGTCACTGGGGTGGCTCTGAATCAATAAAAATTGAACTTCTAGACTTCCTTAGAAGCACAGGTGAAAAGCAAGAGCAGGGTAACCTGCTCAGAAAGTCTTTTGCCTTTTCATTCCTCCTTCACAAAAAGAATCACCAGGATAGCTTAGAGTGATGGTCCTTAAGTCACTAAATACATAGGGGTGTTTTGCAGAGAAGTTTTCAAAGTGGAAATATTATGTCTTAAGTTTATTGTCATTTAACTTCGAAGTAGATATTTCAGTGAATCCACTTTGGCTTGAGTGGTTACTGTGAAATATGTATATATTTTTACCACTGAAAAAAATACATCTGCATTGATTATGTAAAGAAAGCCAGCCCAACAAACAAACCACCAAACCATCTCTTTTTTCTCCAAACCAGAGAGAAACAGAAATTTTGTGGCTGGACAATAGTCTTCTATAAATATTTTGTATTCTGTTCACATTGGTACAGCAGCAGGATACAGCATTATTCCTCAACAGCTATCATGCTGCAAACTGCTCAGGATTTTTTCCACTTCTTGTGAGGTTCCTCACAGAAACTCCTGTGACTCATTTCTAGAACCAACAGCACTAGTGCCACAAGAATTTTGATGAACAATTGTGAACTGTGTAGCCCTACCTTACTCTTTATACACCAATAAATGAAAAAATGTCGTCCCTGTCACTTGTATAACAATAAACAAAGTCATCAGGCTAACCCTACTATGTGACTTTGAGCTGTAACTGTACTTTCAAAAAGATGGTTTTAAATCTATAAACAAGCAGCAGAAGTAATACTGTATTTCTTAAGGCTGCTGCTTAAAAGGATCTGATTGCTAGCCTCCTCTAAGGTGAGAGAACATTGTTCCTGCAGAACAACACAGGGAAATGCAGAAATGCAGAACAAACAGAGCATCTTCTGACAAACCTGGTGTTCTTTACAGCATCTCTTGTTCAGTTTCGGTTGTATTTTGGAAATGTAGGACATATTTTCTTTTCAACAGAGACTTTGTTAATAAATTTTGAATTTAACAAATGGTCATAGAATAAAGAAAATAGAATTATTTTGGCACAGGGGAGGAAACAAAGTGTTATAAACTGCATTTCAATGCCTTTCACCTTATGATACTCGAATATACTTAGGGTTGGTTTCTTTGTTTGTTTTCCAGAAACTGTCCTATACGAAGGAAGCAATGGGCAGGTGAGTGTGTTTGCCTTGCACTTTATTCTCTCTGGAGAGATAACAGCAGGGCTGAGTTGTGACATTTTTTAACCTTTTCTCTCTTTTTCTTGTCAGCTCCTGCACTGATTGGTCATGTGGGTGAGTGATTTTTCCTTTTTAAAAGCTCGTGATTGGGTCTTTCTCCAGTTCTTGCTGCTGCTGGTGTTGATTTGTGCACTGAAGATGAACAAAATTCACCTTTGTGCAAAAGGGCATATAGAAAAGCGTGGTGGAGAAATCCTGTGGTTCTTGCATGTGAACCTCTAGCAGGCTGTCCTAGCATGCTCAAAATATCTCAGCCAATCTGGGGCTGTACTTTTGCTTAAGTATGTCATCACCTTGTTGGCCGTCGGGCACTGATGCAGGCTATTTACCTGAAGAGGTTTAGTGGGGGAAATCTATTTTGGGAAAGAGATGTGTCCATAGTTACTTGTGTTAGCATTCCGGTTATCCTGCAAACCTTTCCCAAAGGCTTTAAGGTAGTCCTGGTCATCATTGCAACAAGCAATAAAGTGGAATGTTTCTGAAATGCCTTTTAAAAAAAACTTTTGAGAGAGTACTCTAAAAAAGGTATACAAGGGAATTGGCCACTTGGGCTCCTCACACTTTTAACAAGGCA
Organism: Calidris pugnax; assembly: GCF_001431845.1. NCBI lineage: Eukaryota > Metazoa > Chordata > Aves > Charadriiformes > Scolopacidae > Calidris > Calidris pugnax. The sequence continues at coordinate 13,545,077 of NW_015090885.1, forward strand.
ATAAAAATGAAAACTAGTCTGAATTATGGCTTCAAAGCAAACCTGAACTTGACCTGTTATTTTCATGTCTTTTTTGAGCTGAAAGGAAAACCAGTTAAAATTATTGCTACTCCATTCCTACTCAGAATTTAATCTAAGCTGTTATTTTTAGAGCAATTCAAACCCAAACAACCCCGTGCTGAACTCATCTGAAAAACTGGCAGGTTCAATTCCCTGCTTTACAGGCCACATAAAGCTATGATAAATACAAGTAATTAATGTACTGGGAAGAGTAATCATTTAACAGACTTAAAAAAACCCAAAGCCTAACTTCCCAAATAAGATAACATCATAATGAGTTCATAACCACAACATTATATATTGAAATTAATAACATGAGATGATAAGGGCAAAAGTGATTGCTAAGAGATTGGTTTCTCTCTGTCCCATTGAGCCGAACACTGCTCTGGCATGAGCACTCCCCGAAGCCTCCAGGTGCTCTGCGTAGCGTACATCTGTTCAGAACTTTCTCTGTTGAGAAAGCAACATCGACCAAACTTTTATATGCTTTTCTTTTCAAAGAGAAAATAAATTTTAAAAAAAGTAATCTTGTCCTTGTAAACTTTGTGGGTCTGAATCTTCTTTATAACTGTCAGTCATTCTCTAGACTAGTTTTTACATGAATGGAGCCACATCTTATTTATCAGAAACTGTGAATTCAGAGATACAGTTATCTCAGTTTGAATGTCAGAGGCTGAAAGAAATCACCTTTCTGAAGAAGTTTGAGTTTCAAAACCTGCTGTATCCCTCTGTGTGATCATTCAGGAAATCTAGTAAATGTGGAAATATATGAGAGGAATTAAGAGTCAACACTAATTACTCTAGAGTCACTGTATGCACTGGGCTAAACAACCTAACAATGGAAAAAGCCCAACACTTGATAGAAAGGTGGATCAGAGTGATTAATGTTGTATTTGTACAAATGCCACCTTATCAAGTGCTTTGTGACAGGCATTAAAGGGGGTCCAGCTGACAACTGGCAAGCTTTACCCAACTTAATTCACTATGGGGCTGTATGGCATCACTCTCAAAAATACACTGCTTTTATCCCAGTATATATTACTTCAGATTGTTTATAGCATTAGGATGGGATCTTTGTTATCACCATCGGTTTAAACTTTAGTTTTACTATATCTTCACTGAAAGTTGTTGTTTGTCTTGTGCTTGGATGTGATCGATAGTGTTTTCTAGCATAAGGAGAGCATAGATAATGGAGTATCAGGAAGAAATTAATATAAATTGTTTCAGCAATATTCAAAACCACAGACTTATTCTAAGAGCCTTCTGGACATCTTAGAGCATTCGTGGTTTAAGATGTGAAGTTTGTAAGCCAGGGCTAATAAAACCAAAGCCATGATTTGCTGTCAAGGGTAGAAGATGTCTCACCTAACTTCAGACATCTTCCATTGAGGAGTGAGCGAGCCATCTCAGTATTGCCAACAGAACAGCCAACAACATTATTTCCTGCAAAAATATACTAGACCTCCCAGTACACATCAGAATAAAATGAAGACCTTTTTAAAGTGTTCTGTAGGAAGTCAGAATAATAACCCAACCCAGGATCAACCCCAGTCCTTCAGGCACAGTGTGGGAGATCCAGTGTCAAGTCACTCTTGCACGGAAGGAGATGGGAGTGCTGTTCTGCCAGCTCCTGGGCAGTGCTGTAGTCACCTGCTGACCCACACGTGTAGAGAGAGGCTGGTCCAGTGCAGGGCAATGCAGTGATTTGAGTGTGGCTGTCTTGCCACCCATTGCCATCTGTGTCAGAAAGGGAACTGGCCTGGTGTCCTGTCTCATGGGATGGCAGGACTATTCTAAAGCACCAGCTTTAGGTATCCAGATGAGATGTTCAGGTGAGGCTCCCACATTGCCAGTCTACTCCAGAGGATGCTTCAAAGCAGGGGTCTGACAGAGGTGCTCTGACTTGTCCTCCAGGGAAGACCAGTTTGTCTGATGAATGTGCAGAAGCAGTCATTGCAGGTTGGAGGGCTAGCATTAGGCATATTTCTCAGTCTGTTTTTCCACTGATAAGAACATAGGAAATTTTGCAGTAGGTTCACTCTCTGGACCATAGCCCAGGCACAAGAAGCTAAAAAAATATTTTCTTTTTATGAGCTTTCAGCATTATTTCTTTTTCCTGTGAAATAATTCCTTAATTTGGGGCTGATCTGGAAGAGAAGTCAGACCCTTGATATCAGTTGGTCATTTTAACTACACTACCTTTCTAGATTAAAGCAAACCTGTGCTGAAAGCTATAAACAGCTGTAGAATTGAAGCTGTGACTTAAATAATTAAATACAGCTCATATAATCCTACCTCAATGTCAATACTGTGTCTCTGTCTAACTGGAAAAAGCTGGTTTCAGCTAGTTAAAAGCTAGGATAGTTTTAGTGTAGCCTGCGGAAAGGTGGCTTGTACTTGTGTAATTTACTTCCCAGAATAACTCCCAATCCGGCATTACCGACAGTTGCGTAACAGCAGGATGAAGTTTGTTCCCGTAAGACCAGTGCACGCATTCACACAGGCTGAACGCTCAGCTACCCCGGCCTTTGAAGGAACTGAGGGATTAACTTCAGTATCACTGAGGAAAAAACCTCAACGGAACAGTAATATATGGGACATAATCCAGAGCAGCCCAGTGGACACGATGGAGTTTTGCCCCAGGTGGAAGTGCAGGAACACTGCATTAAGCTAAAGACTTTTAATGATTGCTTTATTCAGTAGGTCATTAGGACTTTGCATAAAGAGTTTTGCTCTCTTGATATTGGAGTATGTCTCATGGCAATAGGACAGCCTTCTGTCCTATTCAATTAGAATTCTGTCTAATTCCTAGGGGGTCAAAAGCCAGACCTTGAGAATCAACTGAAGGCAAAGGAGTAGCACAAAATTGCTGGAGTAGGAAGCTAGAATTTTTATGTCATAGCCTAGCTCGAATGCTTAAGTAAAGATAAGGAGTATGGGATAGTTGAAGAGGATTGATATAATGTACTGCTTTTTCACTTCTTCAATAGAAGCATGTGTCCTTTCTGACTGGTGCTTGCTGAATCTGGACTCACCAAAATTAGTCACAATAAATCATGTCCAGAACTCCTTTCTTCTGTCCATGTTCTCTGCTTTGAAATACACAATATTGCTCATTTCAGAAATTTTTGAGCATCTGCACAGCTTTACTCCATATGAAGAGTTCCACGCTGCTCCTGTTCAATGTGTATTTTCTTTTGTGCTCTCTATTGTCAGATTGCACATATGAAAGCTTGGTCCTGCTTTAATTAAAAACAAGAGGTCAAAATTCAAGAACAACCTCAATGAAAATTAGGATAAATGCAAGTACAATTTAAAAGGAAAGGAATCTGAATACAAGGCTCAGTCTTGCACTCTGTACTTGGATAAAAATACCTCTGAAATTGCATACTTACTTAGTTCAAGGTTGTGTGATTAAAATAGTTAAAAAGGAGAACATTAGACTATAACATGATTTTAATTTCTTTGCACAATATGAGTATTGAAATAATAATGTTTAAGAAAAATAAATGCTTGCTATAGCAAATTAGACTTTAGGACATTCAAGCTGATAAATAAACTTGATGGATATCTGGAACATGTAGTACAAATCTGAAGATGGTACCTTCTTCAACCACAGAGTTGAGTTTGTATTGAACCTTGAGGAAGAATGTAGAGAAAAATGTAACTAATACCTTTATAAAATTTCATGGAGGGGTGAAATGGTATCACCGATGCCCCTTTGACAGGTCTAGAGTGGTATTTCTCCTTAATAACCTGGCATAGCTGCACAAAAGAACTCGTTTATACTCTACAGTTGCCTGTGGGTCAGTGGGACACTGTGCATTGGTGGACTAGAACCTATCGAGTCTTTTCCTGACAGGACTGATGTCACACAGAAGAACTCACCGTGGGGTCTGAAGAAGGGGAACGTGTAGGCTCTATTTGTGAGCTGTGTTTGCTGTATTAATATGTATAGGCTGTCCATAAGCAGTGTTTGCTTCAGATCAACTTCTGAGGCCCTTGTGGGTCTTGTCTTCCACCTGCCTGGATCCAGGTGTCTAACAGAGCTGTGTGATCTGAAGCCGGTTGTTTCTGCCGAGGAAACACAGTGCAGTGTTTGTTCTGCTGCTTAGACATCTGCTTGTGCATATTCCTTCCTGCCTCTCCATATATATGTGTATGTTTTTATATTTTGCTTACTGCTCAGCCAAGGTGGTCCAGGGCATCCCTCATGCAGGTAGGACAATAGAAATTGCATTTCATGTGTCTGTGTCTCAAATTCACAATAAGTGAATAGTCCTTCCACTTGGAGTAGCTTGCTTGTATAGGTATAGTTAAAAATAAAGCCTGGGTGCTGGATTAATCCTGGGGTGAAAAAAAAATAAAATAAAAAAATTCCTGATATTTTAAATGATGTGACTGAGGGGAAATTTGAATGTGTTTACTTTGAAGAGCAGTGTGTTCAGGCAGATCAGTATATGCGTTGTCCTGTGCATTTTGAGTGGCTTCCTTAGAGGTACCTAGTAATATTGCTGCTTTTTTAGGAGATTAATAAAGTGGACATTTGAAAAACTTAAACATTAAGGGGAAGTAGAAAGCAAAAAGAAATGGGTGCAAAAAGAAAGCAAATGTCACTGTTCCAGTAAAGCAATGAAAAACAACATTGTGCATAAATTGAGGTTGGTTATAGCACAATTTCTTAAAACAGTATTTTTATCCTCCTGGGAAAAAGTGATAACTGTTGATTTGACCAAATTCAGTACTTGACTGCTCTTGCCTGGCTAAATTGATTAGGGTTTTACTAGGTGTTATTTAAGCCCTTGACTTCTAATTTCCAGCCAGCTGTGAGCTGGAATTTTGTCAAAAAATTTGTTAGCTCCTGGAGGTCTTGTAATTAAAAATCCCTCAGTGCTAGTAAGAACGCATTACCCGGCCTGGGCAAAGAGTGTGTCGTGCTGCTGCCTGATGTGCATTTCAGCTCTGTCGGTTGCCCGGTGGCCTGGTTTGGCCTGTGGTTGCCACCACGTGGCTAGCCCGGTGCCTGAGCTGATGTCACCAAGTGGAGTGTCCTGTGGGAAGGACAGCTGCTGCTCGTTTGAGTCAGGGACAGTGAAAACACTCTGGGACCTTTGAAACCTGGAGAATTTTATATTGATATGTCTATAACCAGTAATCCAACTTAGAATTAGTAGTCTGCTAAATTGTAATTTTTTAAACTAACTTTAGGCTTTTCCATTTGCAAACCGCTCCTCTTCTGAAAGTGTGATTCATATTCCAGCATTCTGCTTGTTTTTTTCTTACCTGTTTCCTTCAAAAACTCAAACGATTTAGTTGAAATGGATCTTGTGATGCCAGGTGAGGTGCCCAGGGGCTGTCGGGGGGGGATGTGGTGCCTGGGGCTGCCCTGAGCCAGACACCGACCCACCCCAGGGCACAGCCAAGCCCCGCAGCCACGACGGTGGTGCCTCAGAGGAAACATGTTTAAGAAAGGGCAAAAACACTGCACAGCGAGAAGGGGAAGGAACAGAAAGAAGGAGAAATGGTGTGGCATAGGGAACACCAAGGTGGAAGGCGGAGGAGGCGCTCCGTGGTGGAGCAGGTATCCCCTGCAGGCTGTGGAACACTCCTGCTGGAGCAGATAGACGTTTCCTGAAGGAGCTGCTGCCCACGCAGGGCCCACACTGGAGTCAGGAGTGAAGTTTAGCCTGGGAAAAGGTGGAGGAAAGGTATTATTGTGATGTTTGTTGAGCTCAAGGCCCAATTTATTCTACCAAAGCAAATCCCCTTTTTTCCTGTCCCTTTCTCAAAAAAAGGGGATCGATACAAGGTTTAGCTGATGTTTATATCTATAGGTTTCAGCACTTCAGCTGAACAGAAGGTTACAAATCCTGTAGCAGACCTGTTTCACTGCAGGGCACTTTGCTTTCACTGAGTTTTTATTCTGACCTTAGTTACACTAAACTGTTTGTAGTAAGTAAAATCCCCAATTGTTTCACCTCTTCTAAAAGTAGAATCATATTTGATTTTGAATACACCATAATTAAAGATGATGCACTAAAATGCGTTGTTTGCTGGTGCTGTAATTTGGTGAGACTCTGGTATAGATGTAATTTAATGCCTATTGAAATTGATGAGAGTAACACATCACCTGGAGTTAGGGATGGAATTTCGCTGGAAAATGTTTCATCTTACCAATAAATAATTAAGCAATAGTTTTTATTTGAGTTCTAAGATGATAAGAAGGAAACTAGATCCCTCTAAAATATAACCAGCATTCTTAAGAAAATCTAAATCCTTTTAATGTGGGATTTTGGATTAGTTTTTTTTTAGCAGGAAGAAGTTGATGGTTTTTGAATAAGTTACTTGTGACTCTCTGTATGTGTGATGGCAATGGCAGAGAGGATATCTTGTCTAAATTATACTTGCTAGTAAAACTTGGCTTTCCACTCTCAGAAACCGTTCCAAGGTGATTTACTGCGGCTGTCAAAGAATCGGTAGAGAGTTATCTTGCACTGTGCTGGCTGAAAGCAGGCAGCACTGTCCACGAGATGGAAGCAGACGCAACTAACTGTACATTTCAAAGCTTGCATAGAGCTGATGGACTTTAGTTCTTCACGAAAATATATGAAGGTTCTGTTTAAGCTCTTGAATAAGTATTTGCTGCTTTGTTCATCTGCAGGTTATTTTATTTTTCATTAATATTCTATAATTGTTATGTAGATCTCAGCCAGCCAGTTTAACATTCCTTGAACTTACTATATTTTAACCATTACATGCAGCATTAGCATGTGCCTCCTGAGAAAGGATGGGTGAAAAGATTCTTGACTTAAATAGAAAATTCATCAGATTTGTCTTCAGATCTATTTGCGAGTGTTAAGTGTCTGTGAGAGGCAGGGGAAGAAACAGAGTTTGAGACATTGACTCAGTGAAACTATTATGTGTTTGCTCATATACTTGTGCCCTGGTATCTTTTGTAAGTAACTTTGGATCTGGTTGTCTGGCTAGTGCTGGAAGCCTTTGTTTTTTTGGAGTGATACTGATTATATGTCCTGAAGGAGGTAAAATATCTATTGTCTTTGACTGGAGTTTTGCTTGAGGACAGATTGCAAGACCAGTAACGTTGTATGTGAATCAAAAATCAGACCTGGCAAGGCTAGGAACCATGGCTCACAGAGTATCAGTGGTCACATATATAACATTTCTCATTGCTGCAATGCTTATTTTATGGCACAGGTATGACCACCAATAAAAAAGGAGTTCCACGAGAAGTGACAGAAATATCTCAGTGCAGTGACCTTCAGTGTTTTTCTGAAGTTCAGTTTCTCTCCATCACTAAAATTTCCAATCTTACAGATTGGGCTGTATATAATAAAGTATAACAAACCTGAAAAATACTTCTTATTTCATTCAGGAAAGAATTGTTTCTATCAGAGCGTGTCTCCCACTCTTGGTAACTTGAACAGTTGCTCAGGGCTTACACAATTGGCCCCAGGGAACTTGAGTTTACTGTAAGAGCCATGTCAAAGTTTTTCTTCAGGCTGACAGCCTTCATCTGATTTTTACCTGAGATTTGTTTTTTTTTCACATTTGGCCTAGAGTTGTTTTTTGTGTGTGTGAATGCTATAATTGGATTTGGAAACTGATGCATTTTGAAGATTTCTGAATAAGCAGGGTAAAAGTCATGATAAGAACCCATCTTTTTGTGGTGATTTCAGTATGGTTATGATGTTTTAGCACACTGGAGTATTTAAAATACTGGAGAGTGTTTTGAAAACTGAGCATTTTATAGAATATCACAGGTTATCTTTGTTTTTTATCTCTGGTTTTCATAATTGCTTCCTTTACAGAACTGCTAGAAGGCAAAATGTATTTTTGGGGAGGACTCCAAGTCAGTTGGAATATAAAGAGGTTAGCAGCCTGGAGAGACATATGATGGGTTGTGTGATGCCAGTGATCCAATATCTAAGTTGCAAAAAATAACTGAAATATTGCAAAGCCTAGTTTTTATGAAATTACCAGCAAAGCCGTACCATGATAAATTTCTTCCTCAAACATGCTTTTTGGTGTGGCAGCAGAATCACAGATAAATTAAAAACTAATAAATCTATCTCACCATGTCAAACTTTAATTTCTGATTTTATTTTTATTTAGCAGTAGTGGGACTCCAACTCCAGCTTCAGATGCTGATGTTACCACATTGAGAGGTCAGTTTTCATCTAACTCCAGGCTAATTCTGAATACTATAAAATTGAGAAATTTGATGGTGGTTGGATTTGAGAAAGAACTGTGAATTCTTGCATCTCAAATAATGCTGTTTGTGATCTGGAGATCATGTTATATGCTAAAATTCTTTTGTTATTGGATGAATCATGGAAATCCTACTTGAGAAATTAGTTCTGTGTACTTTTTCCCGCACTTAACGTCATGTTCCCAAAAACACATCTGCTAAAACAGAAGATTAACATTTTATTCTTATTAGTGCATTTGACACTTTTCCTCAGGCTGTTCAGGTGTTTCCTGTGTTGTTTCTGTCATGATGATGGGAATAGGAATTGAATTTTACTGTTGGTTTATGCTTGCTGAGCTACTGCAGTGTTTATCTACATGTACATGGGTATAAAGAAAAACCTCAACAAAATAATACTGCTCTCTTTCAAACTCAGATGCAGCTGCCAATGTTCCCCCACCTCATGAGATATCTGTTGAGAGTCCTGTGGGCGTTACTATTCATGAGATCGAAGATGCAGACATTACTGTGAGTGGTGTTTTTTTTTTTTTATCTGGTTCAGCATTCTGTTGCCTTTCCTAATAATACTGTTTGTGGTCATTTGCATTTCCTAGTACTTAAAGGTGTTGTTAGCATAGTGTGTTAACAGTAATTAAGATTTCATAAAAGTAGGGCAAGATTGTTTGGGTTATTTTTTTAAGCTCTAAAATAATTTTCTGGGTAGGTATTTTTCAGAGACTTTGCAATGCTGCTTCCCCCACAGTGAGAGAGAGTGAATCAGTTGATCTAATCAGGTGAGGATTTTGCTAGTGCCATAGGACTAGACAGGGAATGCCTAGGGCTTTTGAAAGCTCCGAGAAGAATGTGGAGCATTATTATTCCTATGGGAAGACAATACACCTTAAATTGCTATAGTAGTGTTTTGAGGGTCCATGTGTAGGACAGCTGAGAGCTGGCCTGGGTAGCCCTGAAGCTTCCTTCTGATTCTCTGGTCCATTTCCTCTGCTGACATACATGAACTTTTGTTTATCATCTTTGCTTATCACCTTTGCCTTGATATTGAAATGAAACTCCCAACACAGGGAAGCCTACATCAAGTCCTTAAAACATCTCTGTAAAAGTGAGCTGGCCTTCAGAAGTGCCAACCACCGCATAGGTCCCAGGGAAGTACTTGCTTCCAGGAAACAGCTCCTCTGGATTAAAATTTAAACCCAAATTCTAGATTCCAACTGCAGTATTTGTGAAGAAAATTTTGCAAACCAGTGGTATGAATCAACTGGCTTTTGTTTTTTTTTATAAATGTGAAACTCTCAGCGGATTTACTGAGAAGCTTGCAAAGTTGCACATGCTGCATATAAGTAGAAGCTGATTTATGGTACTGGGTTTAACTGTGCACTGTTCTGTAACCTAGTATGGCCATGAAACAAAGCTGGGCCAAACTGTACTTTCTTCTAGAGCTTTTGAGGCTGACTGTGGAGCTCTGATACCGTGCTTCCAAGAATAAATACTGTATATGAAACAGGCAGACAGCTTCTGACTCGAGTCCAGGGTCTGACTTTATATTATGTACCAAGAACACTTGTGGTTTGGTCCTATGTATACCATTATTCTTTTTTGAAACAGAACTGTCTGAAGTATTTCTGTCTGAGCAGAGAATAGGACCACTCAGTAAATCAGAAAGAAACCAGAATTAGATTGCTGCTGCTACGGTGTTTTCACTCCATACAGTTAGATCACACCTCATCATTGCTCTGTGCAGCCAAAATGCATTGCAGATTACAAGACCAAGAGTGAGCAAAGCTCATCTTCTGCAGTCATATATTGACTGTACTTTTGGTTTTGGGGGACTGATAACTGATTGAAACTACATCATGTTGCAAGTAGCCATATGGTAGCAGCACTTACACGCCTGCTAAGCACGTATCTCTCGAACGCTAACTAGCTTTAAGTAGTGAGTACAGCAGTCACACTCCACAGCAGAGTTAGTTACCTAGTATAAAAGGGATGGGGGGGAGGAAGAGAATTTAACTAAAATTTTTTAGAGGGTCTCTAGACAATGTATAAGTTGCTCACTGGTGGCGACTATACTTTCTGAAGAAAGGTTTTTCCATTTCCTGTACCATACATAAAACAGGCTGCAGTTTTGCTGAGAAGGTCTGTTTTGTTGGCTCTCTTTTTTACTTTTTGCAACAACTGCATGTAAGTAGCCAAAGACATTTGGCTATTTGGCTAAAGTTAACTTAAGCCAGCCTTCCCTTCCCTCTCCCACAAATCTCAATCTTTTCTTTCAAAACAAAACCATGAAACAAGATCTGGTTTTTCTCATATCTTTCAGTATACCACAAGGAATAGTATGCTGGTTGTAAAATACTAGGGAACTAAGAAGAAAGTGTTTTTCCTGTGTTGCTCAGTCATTCAAATTAGATTAAAACTTGGAATTCACTGCTGCCTGTGGCATCCATGATAGCTGCACCCTTCCCTGATGCATTGCACAGCTACTGCTGTGGGGGCCCTTCAGTTGAAGCCCACCAGTTTAACTTAGCAGAGGTCCCCACAGGTCTCCCAGTATCCATTGTATATCTGGGAGGATCCTTCACTTACAGAGGCTGAACAACACAGGGTGTTGTTCTGAGTGTAGAACTTGGCAAAGATAACTTGTCTTCCAGGTGGAATAGTAAGTAGGAGCCTTGTGATAAATTAGTTTATTTTTGGTAAATCAGCCTATTGCTGACTGGGCAAGTGATCTGTTGCTGTATCCAGAGTTGTACTTTAAGTTGCTTCATGAACTTCCCACACAGCTGGATTTCTGTTTGTAGCTGAGGTCACCTAGATGGCCTTGCATTACAGTAAAGATATGCAAATGGAAAATAGAACTATCTGCAATCCAAAAATTCTCAAAAAATGTTCTTGCTCAGTAGATTGCTTCATTAGTTGCTGCCTCTGTCCCTGAGGCTTCATGAGCACCCCATCATAGTGCAAAGGAGAACAGATATGCTGATGCCTCAAGTCAGCATGCTGTGCTTTGGATTCAAATTTTGACACGCCATTAAGTACACCCATGACCATCAGCGTCACCCACCATAGTGCCCTGAGGTGTTCCTGTCCATGTAACATTTATGGAATGGGCTCGGGTTTTCTGCCCCACCAAGAGCCAGAGAAGCTTCCAGGTTTGCAGCAGCTGGAGAAGTTTCTGGCCCACGTAAGAAAGATGTTTGGACCCAAGCTTAGGGATGCAATGTGTTCTTGACAGATGGCAGACCATATGTACATATACATATCTAGGGATGCTTTTTACATGGAGTAAATTGAGGATAGGTAGGAATCTGGTGTCTGCTGAGTAATGAGGATTTATTTATTGGAAAAAACCCAAAGGGCAAAACAAAAAAAAAAAAGGTATTAAATCACCTCTTGTTTTCTTCTCTCTTCCTTCCCTCCCAGATCAATAATGAGATAAAGAAGCAGGATGAGAAGATAGCGAGAGCTGCAGCTGAGCAGATGATTGAGTTCAGCATTTTGATTGTTGGTGAAAAGTACAGTGAGGAGCTGAGCGACCCAGCCACCGTGAAGCGTCAGCTGCTCTCTGAACAATTCATTTCTCAGGTGGTTACCTTCCCTGACTGCCTTTTCCTTTTTGCTGGCTCTGCAAAGCAATAGTAGCATGTAGCACCCGTGTTGGGATTGCCTTTTTTTCATGGGCTCTGCAGGACCAGCTTAGAGCTTTTGTTGCTGGAGAATACACACCCACTATGAGAATACTCTGTTTTGCCTGACGTGCTGCCCTTTTTGAAGTAGCAGTGTCATACATTGTGTGTAGCATACCAGTTGCCAAAGACCTATTACTCTATTTTTCTTTTTGTTTTTCATTAAATAGCCTGGGTACCATTTTTGCAAGCCAAAGAGGTAAAAGTATGCTTTTGGGAGGATCAGAAAATTATGCTGAACCTCTGAATACAGACATAGTCTAAATGGAACCTTTCTGAAAGACTGTTCCTCTCACCCTCTCTTCTCTTTTCCGGTTTCACTAATTTACTTTGCTTCATGTTAGCAAAAGAAACAAAGCCAAATGTTACTAATAAATGAAAAACATTTCCATTTCTTTTAGCGTTTTAAAGACTTCTAACAGGATTAATATTGTCCTTGCCATTGTTTCAGAATTTTTCAGTACCTCTCCCTGTCAGCGTTACCGCAGAAGAGCTTTTAAACTCAGAGAAGTGACAAGAATCTTGTTCACCTCTTGATGCAATTTCATTAGTTTTAGGACTTGAAAAATCTTAAAGATATATTCAACATCTGTCTAGTGACCAGTCTGCCTAGAGTTTTTTTCAGTGCTTTCTAATCTCGTTGTCCAGTTTGAATTCCATAATGTAATTGGTTTGAAACTGGGGAACGAAAAAGGTCATTTGAGGGTCCTAGCAAACCAGCCTGCCCACGCTCTCAAACTTGCAATTTTATTACCATTGTTTCTTGGGGCAGAGAGTTTGTGTTTCCTCTCTGTTGGGAGAGGCCTCTAGGATGCCATGCAGTGGGGCATCATGCAGTTTATCTCTTCTTTAGCTTTGCTTCCTTCTTAGTCCCCTTTAGTTGGGGTTCTTTGTTGAATCTGGGGCTAACCCTGTGCCAGATCCTGGGCCAGATGGGAAAGAGATGTACTCCTCACTGCAGCCAAAAAGCATCACCACAACTGTCACAAGTTGCTAGCGTAGGCTAGACATCTTAATTTTCCTAGTTGTGTGGCCAAGTAGCCATGCCATAGTGTGTGTGTGTGGAAGAAATGTCAGATGGGACAGAGTCCACCTGGCACATGGATGTTCCACTCCTTTGATCCCTTGCCTGGTTTTTCTCTGTGCTTGGATAAAGAAGCTCTTGAAAAAAAGAAAGTCAGCAGCACTTTGATTGTTTAAGTCTCACCAGAGACAGTTTAAAAATAGGGAGATTGGGGAGGGGAAGAAGAATTTGAGGAGTAAAAAATAATCCTCATCTGGCAAGGATCCTTTGAGAAAAAAAACCAACCCCAAACAGGCACGAACCTGCAATATTCTATTTCTTGGTTTTGTCTTGTGTAGCACAGCTGACTGCTGAATTAGGCCTGGATCTGCTGCCATCTTGCTGCTCCCGGTTGTCTCTTTTTGAGTAGCACTGCCAGTCACTCCTGAGCCCTTTGTATGTTTAGGGAAGCGGAGATGAGCCATGTTTTGCACTGTGTAATGTATTAGTGCCTCTTTGGAGTCGAAGAAGTCCCTGTTCCTACGGCAGCCGCTGCTCCTCTTGTTTAAGTTTCTAAGGTCCAAAGCATTTTCCTGAATTCATTTGACTCCAGAGGTTTGGGAGCTAGTGGAAACCTTTTGAGCAGAGACTGGTTTGTGCTGCATAAATGAAAGAATGTACTCTGCTATGGGCAGTAGAGGTATCTGCAGAGTCTGTTTCAATTTCCTCCGCTTTGAATGTTTCTATATAGTTCTTGGGGGATGCTGGATGTTCTTCATACTTTTTCTTTTCCTTTTCTGATAATGAAACAATGACATCATAACTCTTATTCCATAAAGAGAGAGAATTTTCAACTATGTTTCAACCATCTTCGCTATAACAGCTCAGATACATTTTTAGAAATGTTGGAAGTACTTACTGATATTTCACTAAATAAGTAGGGTAGAGGAAATCTGTGGTAATTTTTTGTTTTCTTCTCAAAATAGATGGAAAGCGTATTTGAAGGACTACCTGGATACAAAAACATCCAAGTCCTGGATTACAGGTAAAAAAATACTGATGCATACGTGGTGATGGAAATTGATCGTGTATGATGGTGCAATATGCTAGCACCACTCTTGGAAAAATGGCGGGCATGCGCGTGGGAGTTCCTAGGATTTATTAACTAAAGTGCTTTCATATTTGGTACCTCTATATACAGAGGTTGAAACAGAAATACAGAACTGCATGTAAATATAATCTTCTCGTTTTGCTCCTGGCATCCACCAGAAAACTCACGTGATGTGCTTGCCTCGCATTTAAGACAAGGCAGTTTTACTCAAGATTCTGTCCTAAAATTAAAAGAGCTATTTTCTAATTTAAAATTAATATCTGATACTTCTTCAATACCGTTGACGTGTCCTAATATTAAACGAGAAAGAACACAGAAATCTTTTTGGAAAAATGTGGTGTATTAAGTTTTTTCCCAACTTCTTAATGTTAATTTGGGATGAGTCTAAAAGTCGGTGTTTGAGACATGTAAAGATCTTCTTCCCTTTGATCAAAGCAAAGGTCAGTGAATAGTTTGATAAATGATTTGTAACATTATAACTCTCTTTATTCTTACAAATATTTTTAAAGACTAGTTTCTCAAATCAATTAGTGCTTCAGAGTGACATTTTAAGTTAATTTGGGAAAAAGGGGGATGCTGTATTGTGCGTTAAACATCTGATGTCTGGGTTTTGGGGTACATGGGTCAGAAATTATGGTTCTTCTTGAATGGACTGGATATAACTTTCAGAATCTAGTGAGTTCATGAGTCAATCTAAATTGTGTTTTCTGAGATGTTGTAAGCTGTATTTCTTCTAATATTCCAGCCTATACATTCTAGCCAGAATACATGCAAGTAACAAAGCAGCTATAGTGAGAAAGGTTTTATGGTTGGAACCCTAAACTGCATTTATTTTCCACCTTACCCCCCACATTCTCATTACAGCATACAAACTGTCCTTGTCATGCCTCGTTTCCTTGCAGTTGTCACACACAGAGGGGTGAGGTTGTTCCAACAATGTCAGAAGTACCAAAAAAGGATGGTATAGAAATGAAATTATTAAATGTTTAAAACAACATGACAGGAAGGTTCCCAGTGCTAATTGTGCAAATGGACTGGCAAACTCCACTTTGTCATGGCCCTGCTACAGGAGAATAATTACCTGACCTAATAAACTAGTTCATAGATACATAATAGTTATCCCTGTGTCAGCAAGGGAAACGGAATGCCACTGTCTTCAGCCCTTGCAGGAGCCCAGAGGCAGGTCTGACTTTTCAGTTCCTACTTTGATTTGTTGCTAGAACCACAGCAAACTGGAGTAATGACAAGGGAAACTCTGCCGAGGCTCAGCCTGGGAGGTAGCAAAACCTTCCATCTCAATATTTGCAGCCTAATACATTTGCAAGCTCTCAGTTCATTTAAGAACACAAATAAAAGGTTGATATTTCTGGCAGAATACCAGGGCTCTGTGCTGTGCTGTGCATGACAAAGAAAACATGTTTGTAAACTAAACCTTTTAGGTAGAATTAATGAGCTTTGATTTTCTTGGTACTGACAGCAATTTAACTGCATTATTTGCAGTAAGATGAGATGGCTCTGCGCTGCTGATTCCTTGTGATCAATAGGAAATGTCTCAGTTCAGTAAAAGCAGAACAGTTTGTTATGTAGCAGAGTAACTATGCAGCTTGTAACCATGTTGCTGTAAGCTTTTTCAAATTTTTGTGCCCTGTAGAATACCAAAGCATATTTGTTGAAAGTTAGAAGGCTTAAAGGAAACTATAAAATTGATTTAACAGGTTTTGCTGTTGTGTTTTGTTTTGTTTCTATATTTAGCTCTCCTGAGGAGGACAGGTAAAGACAACTTTTTAATACATATTATCAGAATACAGATGGAAAAACAAGTTTAGCTGGAGGGCACTGTTTTGGGGATTTGTAATTTTGGCTCCAGAGCGAGATAGTTATCCAGCATAAATATTATGTGAGGGGGTTCTACCAGAAACTGTAACTGCTCTGTTTTGATTACGGAGAAACCTAATTTGCTTATTTAAGTCCTAATCATAAAAAACTACTTGGGGAAAACCTTCCTAAACACAAGTCAGCTACTGCGCTAACTTGTATATAGGATTGTCTTTTGTGAAGAAAACAAAATTGCTTAACAATGACTCAAGGTCTTTATACTTTGCTGCAAAGTCTTGGATAGATAAGGGATAATTATTATTATAGTCATTAAAGTAGGTAACAAAACCGTAGTTTTCCAGCAAAGACAGTTGACTTAGCTGCTTCAAGGCCGGGGTGTTGCACATCTTAGCAGTAGTCTTATAAACATTCTCTAGCAGAATATGGGATCAGTCTGGACTTGGTTTTTATTAGATGTATGCAGGTCAAGCATGCAAATATTACTTCTTTTAAATATTTTTTAAAAAATTATTATTTTAAGAATTTCACAAGACAGAAAATGAACCACAGCCTCTAACTTGCTAGAAGTATTATTTTCTTTTGTGTATTTGTCAGCAAAGCTGTAACCAGTTTCCACAGTTTTACAGAGAATGAGCAGTCTAATTTTAGAAGAAAGGTTAGGAAAAACGAACCTCTTCACAAACAATAGTGACTTAAAGCCATCCTCTGCTACTCTGCGCTTCCACAGGCTAAGATTCACAAAGGTTATGTTCCAAGTACCAGATGTTTTAGCCTTTCCCAGACAGATGATGGTGGTAGAGTTACTAGTTAGGAATTATTAACAGTTGTGTTAAATCTAAATGTTACTTTTGAAGAGCTTACTGTATTCTGCCTTTGCTGTGCCTTTTCACTACTGCTGTTCTCTTTTATTTCCTCTGCTGACAGTGCCAACAGTGAGCCTAAGGTGGGCTCATCTCAACGATAAAGCCAGCAGCAAAACTCCAGGGTTTAGTCAGTGTGTTTGCCGATTCTGTTTCTGTTGTATCTGGCGCTGGGGCCTTAGAGACTTCTCTGAACAGAGCCATTACTTTAGCGATCCAGTCCAGCTCTGTGCAATGAGGAAAAGCTGTCTCTGGAGCACATTTTTCTAACACTTCATAGATTACTTCATTTTCTTGCTGTGCCCTGCGCACAGCCAAAATATTTTATATTTTCTAAAGCTCCCTTGTGCTTCTGCCCAGTGTATGGTAAATCTGATCAGTACCTATGCTGTTGTATGGGAAAAGACACATTCAAGAAAAGAAAATTAAGAAAACGGAGGAGAATTAATATAAAAAAAGCTGACCTGTACATAGATACGAAACTTTTTAAAGGAACAAACAATCAATAAATCTAGAAAAATGTTCCCAATCATACGATGTATTAAAGACATAATTTCAAGCAGATTGACACTGCACAGTGACAGTGATCAGGGCTCCCTCTTGCTACTGTACGTTGCTACTATATACAGCCTGTTTTTCCAGGCTGTTTTCATATCTCAGAGCCATTACCATTATTGGCATAATCTTAAAATCATCACTCACACCACTGCATGCCAGCAGACCCATTAATAATGCTGGCAGAAAGCCACCGTTTTGGTCTGCTTGTGATCTGTCTACCATTCACTAGTATAAATATGAGGCTGGGACCAGACCAGATGTCAGGTTCTGGTAGGCTTGTCCTTGAGAACTTGAGAACTTTGCAGTGGTGGAAAGCACAGGCAGGCAGACATAAGTGTGAAAAGAATGATATTGGTTTTATTTATAATCCTTAAATGCAATATATTTTTTTTATATTAAAATAAGGTATTGACGTAAGTTCTCAGGAGAAAAAAAAATTATAGTGCTTGCTACACATTGGAAAACCTTGTATCTCTCCTCTGAATTCTCTTTCTCTTTGTACAACTGAAGTGGGGTGGAAGTTCGCTACGCTGTTACATTTGACGGAAAAGCCATCAGCAATGCCACCTGGGACCTGATTAACCTTCATTCCAACAAAGTGGAGGACAACTCCTTTATGGGCATAGAGGATAATCCAACAGTTGTGTACACCATCAGTGATTTCCGAGATTATATCGCTGAAATCCTCCAGAAAAATGCCTTGCTTGAAAACACTTCCTTGTCTTTAGACCCTAACTCTCTCCAGCTTACTAACGGTGGGTATCAATTATGATGCACCGGTGGGCCACACATCTAAAGTTTTACGAAATAAATCTCAGAGATGAGTGAATTATTCAGCTGCCCTCTGAATAATTAAAAAGAAGCAACAAAACCAAATGTGTTGTAGCTTGTTTCAGTTTTATTTTAACCAGGTCATCAGCAGTAATACCCCAGTCTTAATCCAGTAGATTAGCCTTTTTTTTCTTTGACACCAAGGTTTGGGATGTGGAAATTCAGTAATACTTCAACAGTTAACAGGAATAGAAGGGGAAATGTGGTTCACATCAGGCGTGTTGCACCAAGATGACCTTCGACTTAGTAGCTCTGTGTTGGCACACAAAGGAAATACCTGCTTTATTGTTGACTGTTCAACAATCCTGCTAGAGGTGTTGGAGGAGTGCTGTCCACCCTCTGTTCTCATCTTTCCTCTCTACTTCCTGTAAGTGATCTGGGGACATTTCCAGAAACAAAATCTCTCTGGGAAACTTTTCTGAAGAGATTTTACTCACAAATCTGAGGTGAGGGGAGGGTTTTTCAGTCAATCTTCCAAAACAACTTCCTCACGTTGCTACTACAGCCTTTATATCCCAAGTATTTATATTTCCACAGTGAAAGAAATACTACACCCTACAGCAGAAGACCCATCCTGGATTACTGAGCATCCAGTTGTGCTGGAGCGCCCAGAGTTCGATGTGAGTATGGTTCTGAGCAGTGGCCTTTGGACACATTTGAACAACTTAACCCAGCAAGGTAGAATTACAGCCAGCACCCAGAGCTTCTTTATCCTGTTGTTCATGCAAAATAAGTAGTGATGAAGGCACACTGTATACTGGAGTAAAACCTCTGGTGAAAACTCTCATCTGATAATTTGCTATCAGTTGCACAACAGTTTTCCGTGAACATCTTCTATTACATGGCAGTACTGTGTTCCTGGCTGTCCAGGCAGGTCTTTCTTAGGCTTTCTTTGTCTGATTTTTCATAATGTTTAGACTGTAAATTGCTCTAAAGACATGATTCTTCCCACAATACTACCTTTCTTTCGAAAGCAAGAAATAGATATAAGCAGTAAAGCTGGCTGCTAGAAGAGATAACAGGGTAAGTTTCATATGCTCCTTTTATTACTGTATTGCCTTCACTGAAAGTTCTCAGTTCATTTCTATAATTACGTCCATCCCCGTAATGGCAGAAAAAGAAACACAGGAAAATAATAGCCAGTGGTTTCTTTTTGTGTGTGTGTGTGTCTTGAAATCAAAGTTGTGTCATCCAATTACTTCTGGAACAGCCCAGGACATAGACTGAAGTTCCCCAGTGGACAGAAGCCTTAGTATCACTGACCATGTCTATACAATGCAATGGGGATTTACGCAGAGATACCAAGTCAGGTGTCAGTGATGCTGGGATCGAGTTAATCAGTTCTGCCGACAGCTAGAATTTCTGAGTGGTGGAGCATTGTCTGGGCTTAAGGATTTATCCCGTAGGTTTCTGCTCTGCACTCTGTTGTGTAACACAGATGTAACTTCCAAGAAGAAATGAGCTCAGTTCATGCCACAAAGTCCAGATCCACCTATGCTTGGTGGTAGCTTTTCACTAAGTTCTTTATGAGATAATGTTGTGAACAGACACATTTAATTCAGGCCAACTTCTGAAATCTTTATGGAAGCAAAATTCTTGGTGACTTCACTGAACCTTCTTGTGACTTCTTGTTGGAACAGCCATGGGTATAACATCCTTAGCTTCATGTGAGTTTCCCCCGAGTTTTAAAAACTAATCATTGATGTCTAAAATGCAAATTCATATGGTTTTGCCATAAATGGCTTAAATATGGTGTGGATAAACATGAAATAATAAGTTAACTTTCAGGAAGGGGCTTTCTCTTTACTAGAGCTATCTAACTAGATTAAAATGTTGCAGGTATTTTAGTAAGACAAAGAATTCTGCCATCGTTACACTCTATCTGTGGATACTCTGACAGATGTGCAGGCAAGAAGATTTTAGACTAGAGGCAGCTTTGCAATAATAAATTTGAAGCCAGTTTTAGGGAATAGTATATACAAGAAAAAATTCTGGAAGTTACTTTTTCCTCATCATGACTATGAATAATAATGTCATCTATATCTTCAATCAAAAACTCTAATTATGTAAAAGATACTGAGTATATTAAAAACAGCTGTGTACAATCTGTAATACACATAATTTGGAAAGTAATTGCAGATAAATTTAAGAAAATAATAAAAATGCTTAAACAGTAAACAAGGCTGAAATGATTAGTCAATTACTTCCACAGATGTCAAACCTTTATGGTTCAAGTAGATACTGTTGAGTAGAACTGTTACCTACCTAGAAAAATAATTTTGCTATTGTTTTTCTTAGCTGATTTGAGAATAAGTTGGATTTGTATTATCGTATATACTCATGACATAATGTGGGACTATCATGACTTCACCATCTAATTGCTAGCAGATGGTACCAAGTAATCATTAATTCTTTGAGGTTTACAGGTTTCTTAAAAAGTGAAGCAAAAATCAAGTCTAGTTTTTGAAATCTTTATTTTCTTGTTATTTCTGTTGAGTTGTAACAGGTAGAATGCTCTGGCTCGCTGAATACAATGCCTTTCTGGCAGCAGAAAATGGAAAATCAGGGAGGGAATTCTGTGTTTGCAGTCATCTGTCATATTTGTAAGCTTTTCAAAAGACATTACTGAAAACCAGAACTTGCCAATATGATATTAAACTTGTTAATATAATATATTGCAGTGTAACAAGAATCTTTGAATAATGTTAGTTGTCATAGGAACATCTATCCACATTCAAATAAATGATGAAGTGCAATCCCTGGCAACTAAATGCTCACATACAAAAAAAAAAAAAAAGTATTGAGAAGCTATTGCTGGTAGTCCCTATTCATTCTTTATGGAATTTATATGTGTAATTTGTTTCTAATCTTGCACAGTAACTTTTTTTACAGCTTTATTTATAGTGATCAATTTTGCCAAGAAAGATAATTGCTGGAGCACATGTCTAAATGGTATATATACTTTTCGACTGATTGTTACCATTTAAATTAAAAAATGTGAGGAGACTGTGGTGGCATAACAACTGGTTATAAAAATGTGATCAATGCAGATCAGTACAAGACAAATAATTTAATAAAAATAACTTAACTGGCTCGTTTCCAAAGCATTCAAATGCAGTTTGAATGAAGTTGAAAATTCAATTCACTCACGTTTCAACCAAGAGTATCATCTCAAATTGAAAAATATTTGGACTGTTCCTGTTACTGATGCTGTTCAGGTAAAAGAAGGAGATTAGACAGGAATGGTGAGCTACAGAAATGGTTAATATGGTTTTGAACTGTAATAACGTATTACAGAAACCTGTATCCACTGCCCACTTAACTTTGCTAGTCATCAGCAGCAATTGGTTAGTTCTTCATAAACTGCGGCTTCTTGAAATCGTTTGGCAGTTTTTCATACCCCAAGGGTTTTTTTTTTGTCCATCTCAGCCTATGGCACAGCATTGATATGTGGGCAGGGATTGATGTGAAGCACTAATTTCTGAGCTTTAGGCAGTCAGCTTGCTTTTCTAGCCTTGACCCAAATAACTTAATCTCTTCATTGGTTTTTCCCAATAGAATTACCTCATGAGACACCATGGTAGTAGATCAATATTCAAAGATTAAATGTGCTAAGTATTCTAACTGTAAACGAAAACAATTATGGGCGTATGGAGTAGTGAGTAAACAGTGTGCAAATTGGAGATTTAAAAACAAATTATTTTTTCACGTTTCAGACAATTGGCAAATTTATTGTGCATACTTTTTCTTGTTCATCATTACTGCCGATAGATTTATTTTTTTTTCTTTTTTCCTCTGCACAGGCATCTCAGCTTTGAGACTAAAGTTATTCCAGGTTCTAAATGCTCTTCTTTACATTATGGTTTTTGCTTCCTTCCTGGGTTCTCATACCCACATACTAAAAGACAGCAATAACTGAGGGCATGCATGCATTCAAGTTCAGTTTCTACACTCAATTTTACGTATCATAGCAACTATAGTCTTATAATTACTGTATTTATTATGTAGCTGATGAATAATAGCTGCTAAGACATCTTCATACTTTAGGAAGGCAGACAGTACTGTGCGTGTTTATCTTTGATTTAATTACAAACGGACAGATCCATTTTTTCAGTAAAGAAAAGGAGAGGAGGTGGGGTGGGTATAGACAGTGAGTCTCTTAATACCATAACTGCAGCTGCACTCCAGACACCCTGAATGGCTTCTTTCCCGTTTCAGTGGACATGACTGGACATGAAACGTATGTCACAAGGATGTGCATTTTACATGCACATGGCACATGACCAGCAAAGGGTATATATTTGCTGGTTTCTCCTGGTTTGGCCTCTCCTGCTGCCGTGCATTGCTTTCTCACAGAGGCAGGAGCACCAGATTTTGCTGTTGGCTGCTGCTGACACCCTTGATGAGTTCAGCCCAATGCAGACAGCCAATGCTTCCCCTGTAACGGTGGAAATATTAATAGTGGGTTTATGTTCCAGGACAGCACCTTTTTAGCTGAACGGCCTTCCGCAGATGAATCAACTGTCAGCAATACCTTGCCCTTTGATTTCACCAAACCAGATTCTGCTTCAGATAGTGAACAGTCCAATGACAATGAAATCCGGCCAGGACCAGAAAATCTGGACTTTGAGCCCAGTTTGGCACCTGAAGCTCCGCTCTCTTCAGAGGCTGATGCCACTTCTTTGCCTGATGGGCTGAATTTAGAGGATGGGAATTGGACTCCTCATTTGGTCACTGCACCAGCATTAGGGCAGGATTCTGTGGACTCTCTGGAATGGCTTTCAGCCCCCAGTTCTTTAGATGGTAAGTTAACGCCATTGACTGAAGCTACAATTTGGATGCCAGCACTTCCTGATAATCACCAGAGGCATAGTTCACCAAAGTAACTTTTCAGAAAGGCCTAAAAAATTGCATATCTTTCCTTGATAGTTTTAACCTCTCCTCTGTGTGTGTATCCAAGAATAATATGCTAAGGTAAAATGCTTGTAACAGCTAATAATGCCTGCTTATCCTTTCAGGAAATGGTACGCACATGGTACTTCTTTAATTGCACAGAAGTGTTTTCATATAGGGCATGTTTAGGTGATGCCACACAGAGGTAACTGATCTCTGAAGCAGACTGACTAGCTTAAGGGTATGCCACACAATTACTGATTTATTGCTTACTCTGTAGTCTTGACTTGGACCATAGAATACCTGAATGAAAAGTGGGAGAGGTCAACAGGGGTCCTTCTGACGTAGGCATATAAAGGCCAGGTTATTTAATGGGAAACTATTGAATACAGATCTACAGACAATAAAATTAATGGCATTTGATAATTTTTATCATAAACAACAACTAATTGAAAATTTATTTTAACTTTTAGTGTTTGAAGACACTGGACTATCTGAAGACCTTCTTTTGCCTTCAAGTCCTCCTCACCTTGTGCCTGAAGAACCTCTAGCTACAGATGATTATGCAGTTCCTCTGCTTTCTGCACCAACAGTGGCCTCTTCATCAGTCATAGAAACTGATATTAAAGAGACAGTATCTAGTGAAAAAGAAGAAGAAATTCAGGATAGTCCTGCAGGCGATAACAATGCAGACAGTATCAACACAGACTCTGTTTTGCAAGAGTCTGTGGAAGAAATTCCTTTTCCCTTAGAAGTACACCCTCTGGAAGATGAAACTGATGTATATCTTGGAGACAGAATTATATATGATGATGGGTCTGGTTCAGCTTTTGATGGTTCGGGAAAAGAAATGGAATCAAGTATTTGGCCTTGGGAAGAAGCAACACTGGAACCAGTTTTCTATCCTGGTCCTGATAGCTGGCTTGAAGATGACAATGAGTCTTTGCTAATCAGAACTGAGGATATTCCTGAAGGCATGATCTTAGACTATATTCTTAACTCTAGGAATAAATTAGATGATGATCCTTCCAAAGATGAGAATGAAGGTATGGCCAATATAAAAGATGATCTCCTTGATGAGTCTGAAACATTTGTCTTTCCGGAGACTACAACTCAGCAGGTACCTCTGTTACTTACAGAAGAGCCACCATCTGTGGAACCATCTACACAGACAGGAGTATCAGGCATGTATGATTCTTCCTTTATTAAACCATCATTGGTTTTGGAGCCTTCAGTGGACCATTCCTCTATAGACATGCCAACTAAAGAGGTCCCCGTCTCACCACACAATACAGGTCTGCCTGTGGAAGACAATTTCCTCACATCTACAGAGACTGTCAGTATGCAGCAACCTGAAGAGTCCATTGTAGGTCAGAACATCATTTCTGAAGCAGTTGAACACCAAAATGAAGACAGGACAATGGTAGAACCATTCACAGTGGGGCAGTCAGATGTAACTGAAGCTGCTACAATAGGCCACTTGGACACAAGCTCTTCGGAAACTATTCTGACTGCAGATCCTTTCATGATAAAGCCTGATGCTTCTACAGAAGAGCAGCAAACCCTAGATTCATCATTGGCAGGCCAAGACACTACTGGATCAACAGTGAAGAGACCAACTGATGTTTGGCCTACTGACAAAGCACTAGAAAACTCATTAGATCAGACAGTGCAATCAGCAATGCCAACTGCCACTCAAGTTTCAACTGCAGTCCCTTCTGTAATAGATCAGACCACTGTTCTAGAGGGCTTTGCTGTGCAGGGTGGTACAGACCAGGACACAGATGTTTCCATGAGCTTCAGCACTGTTATGAACTCTTATGTAACGGTGAGCGTAACAACGAGCACTGTTGAGCATCCATCCCATCTCCCTCCAGTGGGATCCACGGCATCACCATCTGTCACTACCTCAACAAAGCTGGAAGATGAAACGACAAGAGTCCTGGATGTTTCAGTGGAACTGGATGGTGTGAGCACTGTCCACTTTTCTCCTGAGCTGACTGAGGGAAGGACCATGACTGAAAGTCATGTGGAGCTAACAACTCGTGTCCACTCCACAGAGATGGCCAGTGTGGCTTGGGCCACACATGAAAATCGCAATAGCACTCCTATCCCGTCACGAGCTCTAGTCGTGTTCTTCAGTCTTCGGGTGACCAACATGATGTTTTCAGAGGACCTGTTTAATAAAAACTCCCCTGAATACAAAGCGTTAGAGCAGCGATTCTTGGAGCTGGTAAGAATCACTTCTATCCTAAATGTCCTTTATCGGCTAGACAAAAATTGTTGGTAAATAGTAGTTTGTCGGCTTTCTTTTCCAGAGAGCAATTCAAGACTGGTGTTTACAGATATTATTTGTGTCCCTTGATGGGAAAATTCTGTCCAGAAATCATAGAATCATGGAATTGCCTAGGTTGGAAGGGACCTTTCAGATCATCTAATCCAACCATCAACCTAACACTGATAAAAGCCATCACTAAACCACGTCCCTAAGCACTATGTCTACCCATCTTTTAAATACCTCCTGGGATGGTGCTTCAGCCACTTCTCTGGGCATCCTGTTCCAATGCTTGACAACCCGTCCAGTGTAGAAATTTTTCCCAATATCCAATCTAAATCTCCCTTGTTTGGGTGTGTTTTGGGGGTTTTATTCAGACAGCAGTCTCTCTAAAGTGTAACTTTTTAGGTCTATGGGCCAGATGCTCTGCTGGTGTCAATAAATGTAGTGGTGTAGCTGAAGTCACTATGACACTCCCCTTATTTGCTTCCAGACTGCTCTGTATTTAGTTTATAGGGAGAGAGAAGTATAAATAAATTGGAGCTGTGATGACATAACTTTTCTGCAACACATTCACCCCATTTTAAGTGAGAGGTCATTTAGGGAAGTTGGCTGTTCCTAGACTGATGGCTAGCAAAGCCTCACAGGAATTCTACAGCAACAAATGTCAAATTTTAACTAGGCAATCCCCCTCTCCTGACTGAAATGAACACTTTTGTTGTGAGAGATGAAGGGAGCAAAGCAGAGAGAGAGAAGGGGGACATGCTTGAAGGAAACATGTAGTGAAATGACAAGTATGCCTGGTACTTAGATCAAGGGAGAGCACTGTGTATGTTCCGAGCACTCTATTTCTGAATTGTAGATTTTTGGAAACTGTCTGAAAATTGGTATACTCTTAAGAACTGCCTGAAGTACTTGGACTCCAGGCAGGCTGCCAGCATGGGCCTCAGTTAGGTGAAGTTTTAATGCCCCTGCTATGGGATTTGGATAATTCAGACTCCCGCTGTCTCCAGTGCAACTGGCTTGAGAAGAGAGTCAAAGATTCAGCTTTTCTGTCGCGTCCCTTGTGTTGCAGCTGGTGCCCTACCTTCAGTCAAACCTGACGGGCTTCCAGAATCTGGAAATCCTAAACTTCAGAAATGGCAGCATCGTGGTGAACAGTCGAATGAAATTTGCCAAACCTGTGCCTCGGAACGTCACCAATGCTGTGTACATGATCCTGGAAGACTTCTGCAACACTGCATATCACACCATGAACCTGGCCATCGATAAATACTCCCTGGATGTGGAATCAGGTGAGGATGGTAGGGAAATGCGGTTTAGAGCAAGGGCGTTAAAACAACTTCTGCTTTAAGAACTTACTAAGGATCAATCCCAGCGGTGAGGAGACTGCCCACTGCTTCTCACAGGCTGAGACAGCATTTCACAGAGTTCAAACAAACAAACAAATAAAAATCTGTTAAGGGACTAAAGAAATGAAAATCAAAGTGGGACCCGGACTGAGCAAACTATATGGGGCCCATAGAGAAATATGGGGACAAAATTGGCTCCTGCAGTACTCCATATAATGCCACTGCACTTTCACTGGGGAGTGAGGGGGAAAGCTGGTCAGGGGGAGACCAGTGGTCCCTGGGATCACTGCCCCAGTTGGCAGGTAGCCCTTTGCACAGGTACCAGCTGCTGCCCCACTCTTGTGGTAAGGTCTTGGTTGCACTAAAAAGTTACAGGCTCTCTTAGTTCACTCCTCTGATACAGGGAGGAAGTTTTTTCCCCTGTCCAAGTTAGCCAGTTGTTTTCTATAGAAGCAACTCAGAAATATTTCCTGTTTTAAGGTTAGAGAAAAATAACAATGCTGACCTGCTGGCAAATAGTACCTTTTCTTCTGAGGTTGCTCTCTTATAAAGATGGTCTAATTAGGATCACAAGTCTTCTGATATTGATCATTTAACTGTATGCCAGCCCTCTAAGCTTGATACAAGTGAGACCCCACAACGGCTACAAGCTTATGTTCCTTGCAGACAAAGGCAAATCACCTCACAGTAGGTGCTGAGTGCCCGAATTCCTCTTGCCCTTCCGTGTACGCTGCCTAGATTTTCTGTAATGAAAAATCCTGGAGATCAGCTGTGTTTTACTCATTTGCAAAACATAGTTCCAGCAGACAAGTGAACATCTGAGGTACTGCACATTCCAGTAAGAAAAATAACATTTTATACTTGGTTTTTCAATTGGCTTGTTGGGTGGTCTTAGCCGTACCTCTGACATGCACTGCGCAGACAGGAACACCTCCTAGTGCTTGTGCACCTTAGCAGGACCTTTTTTTATGCAGGAAAGAGGCATGCCAGATTTCTGTGGATTATTTTAACTAAGAGACCATTAGAGAACATGGCAGCAGCCAGCGCTTTGCCTCAGTTAAGGTTCTCCTCTATCGTTAATATCTTCTGCTCTGCGTGTTCTCAGGTGAGCAAGCAGATCCCTGCAAGTTCCAGGCCTGCAATGAGTTCTCGGAATGCCTGGTGAACCGCTGGAGCGGGGAAGCCGAGTGCGTCTGCAACCCCGGCTACCTCAGCATCGAGGGGCTGCCGTGCAACAGCATTTGTGACCTGCAGCCAAACTTCTGCCTGAATGACGGCAAGTGCGACATAAGCCCTGGGCAAGGGGCCATCTGCAGGTAGGTCATCTGTTCTGAAGTACGTGCTGCTTGAAGTATCTGCTTCCTGTATGACAACCCCCACATTTTCTCCTCTGTTGGAGCATTCAACAAGATTTGTACACATTTCCTTAGGATAATGCATAACAAATGAGATGATAATGATTATCATTCATGTTATGCTCCCGAGTGGAGATCCCGATACTGAAGTTTGTTTTCCTACGTATATATGGGAAATAAGACAGCAACACATTTTTTTTTAATAGGATAGAAACATCAGAAAATAAAACAAACTAGGAAAGATGGCAGCAATAGAATGTACTCAGTTGTTCAAATCACCTTCGTTTACCTTCAGGGACAGAATTTCTCTGTAGAGGTTTTCTCAAGTAACAAAGTGTTAGATGATGTCATAAAACATAAGAAAGTAAATTCCATCACAAAAATTCATATTTGAAAGGCATATTCATACAGCATAAATAGATTTTTTTAAAGTGCTCTTGGTTAAGAAAAAGTCATAAAAGTAAATCATTGGCCATTTGGGAAAAATCATTTGTGATTCATAAAAAGATGGTTCATAAAAAGACCAAAGCACTGGCCCCCAGTTCAAATTTTTACTTTTCAAAAGATACAGATGCATTTGAACAGGATTTCTGTATTTTACAGGTAATGGAAAAGACTTAGTACAAGATATAGACAAATCATGTTCCCTCTTATACTGCACTTAATTTTTTCCTTTTCAAGCAAAGTAACAGTCTATTTTAAAAACAAAATATACCTAGCGAAAAAAGGTAGACTTCTTGCTATTATTTACGTTGATTCAGGTGTTGGTTATTTTTTTTCAAAAAAAGCCTACCTAGAACATCTCTAAAGTAAATTTTAGAGTCCTAGCATTTTACAGGAGAAATGAAAATGTTCTTAAAGCTATAAAAATGGATACTATCACAGATGTAGTATAAATCTTATCATATTTGTATCATAGTGTTAATTAGAAGCAGGTAAGTATGTGAACTCAAGCACGCTGCAGCCAGTATTTATTAAGAAACTATTTCAGATGTTTATGTTGGAAGACTTAATTTACTGATGTTTCTTATTAATTCAGTTCATTGATGTGAGTGGTCATAATACCTGACACTTCCTTGACTTTTTATAGCAAAAACTCCAGAACACAGATAATTCAAATATATTATTTTCACTGGTATATTTAAAGTCAGTATTAACACTGAAGTTCTCATGTTCAAAACCACAGCAAGGCAGATAGATACACTGTATGCTGTTTTGGGTGACTGTTTCAAAGATACACTCTTGGACACACACTTGTTTCTAGGCATTTATGTATTTATTTAACAACCGTGGTGGAGTTCACTAGACAATAAACATTCGGCTTGTTTAACACTCCTTCATTTGCATTTGCATTACAAGATCATTAAGACAACTTCTTTCTGCCTTTACAGGGTTTGATGTGTCATGTGCAAGGTTAAGTCAAGGCATAACTTGAGGTGTTATTACTGAGATGACTTAACTGAGGGCACGTCATAAAAGGAAGCTAAATACATTTACATTAACCAGCTTTTGCTGGTGTTTAATTTCCCTGAGTTTCTGTTTTGCAGGTGTCGTGTGGGAGAGAACTGGTGGTACAGAGGGGAGCACTGTGAAGAATATGTGTCTGAGCCTCTGGTTGTGGGTATTGCAATTGCTTCTGTGGCAGGATTCCTTCTTGTGGCATCTGCTGTCATTTTCTTCTTGGCCAGGACCCTTCGAGACCAGTACACAAAGAGTGACACCGAGGACTCACAGGGGTAAGTGACACCATCTAATATTTTAAAATGCATCTGCTACAATAAGGATAATCCTGTCGTAAGTCTTATATCACATAGTTGACAAGCAACAGGATGTACAGGTGCCTCCAAATGCCAGGCTTCCTAAATCTATCTGCCGCCCTCCCAGGCTGCAGAGAAGCTCACAGTTTGTTTATTGCTCCCCCAGGCAGGGTGACAGCCTCTCATCCATTGAGAATGCAGTTAAATACAACCCCATGTATGAAAGTGATACGACTGGCTACAGCCATTATTACCGGAGATACCCTCAGCTAACGTCCTACAGTTCTACCAGTGCAGAGACATCCACAGACTACAGCAGTGAAGAGATCAGGCACATTTATGAAAACAGTGAGCTTACTAAGGAGGTAAATTACCTTGTTTTCATAATGGCATGGAAAAAAATCATATGACCAAATAAGCTTATTCCACACTTGTAACCGAAGAGGTGAGCCCAATCTTTCCCCAGCATCTACGCTCTAGGTAGGCAAGTTTCAACTATGGCTGCTGCGACTCCTTAAGAGGAGAGAAAGGGTTTCTTTTCCTGCTTGCTGTTAGGTGAAGAGAAAGGAATGGGTGTGTTCTGGCCTATAATGAGCATCCCATGATAAAGGAGCTGACTGCTAAAGTAACTTCATGGGCGTTGGGGAGGTTTTCTATATTGCTTAATGCAGCCTTTAGCTTTTAATGCCAACTACCTTATGTAAGAGTATATATACAGTGCAAACTGGGACCCTCCAAGCCTTTTTACAGGTCTTTCCATAAGCTGTAAGTTAGGTCACATCCTTCTTTTTTCCTCTATACACGTATCCAGGTTTTACTCTAGAAGGCTAAAGAGAAGGGATTTATATCCAGGAACTAACCACAAATCCTTAAGCAACTGTAAGAGGTGTGAATCCAGCCTGTAACTGGGCTTTTAGGCAGTATCTATGAGAGATAAATGATTTTGTTAAAGCCTGTTGAAGTGCCACACTCTACCCAAAGCCTGGCTTTGATTTAAAAGTAAAGTATTGCTGGACTCCAATGACATGCTTCACTTAAAAAAAAAAAAAAAAAAACGCAAAGAAGAATTTTAGTATTGGAGTTCCCAATTTCAAGCTCTATTTCTTGAAATAGCAAAGTATAGGCATGTTATTTACCAAAAAAAACCCCAGAAATCAGTTTTTTCGGTGGTATTCTAATTTCTATTATGTACTTACAATTATGTTTCTTGTATTCTAGGAAATTCAGGACAGAATTCGAATTATAGAGCTCTACGCTAAAGACCGTCAATTTGCAGAGTTTGTTAGGCAGCATCAAATGTGAGTGAAATGTCTTGTCTGGATAACTAATTCCTTTGATGTTTTCTCATGTGGCCTTTACTGCATTACTGTATTTTTCATATGAAAGGTCTAGAAATTCTGGAACATTAGAGGTTAAGATTTCAACATCATTTCTGAAGAGATTCAACCCTTTTAAAATCCTTAACGTAATCATTGTCAAAAGTAGATAACCCCACAAGGTATGTTAAAAGCAGTGAAGAGGAATCCCAAAGTTCATAGGTGTTGCAGAAGCACTGACATCTATTTAGGTCCTTAAAAGCACAGATAGAACCTTCTTAACTCTTCTAGTGTGGTTACTACTGCGTGGTGTTCTATTTAACGTTAAGTTTTAGAAGCATGTTAGTTTATCTTGAGTTCTCAAGACTTGGCAACTAACCAAAACCCAACAGATCACTAACACAATTCTGTCTGGGATGGTGGGCACCTACCACAATAGAAAGCTTACAATTCCAAATAATTAACCAAGCTGAACTGCATGCTTTGGTGCAATTTAACCATGAAAAAGGTCATTAAGGAGTTAATTATTAGCATACACACTCCTATGAACTGGACTCTCACTGTAGCAAGCAGCAAATTGCAGCTAGCTGTGTTAGTTTGAAAGATACTGTAGTACAATTCCTTGGGATCCTATTAAAAATAGCTACAGTAGTAAAAATCTTGTGTTCCAGGATCACCAACTATACTTTTTTTTTTTTTTTTAATTGAAAATAACAGCAGTTCACATACTTCCATGACAGTTGTTCATTTTTTCATCTTGCAAAGGATCAGCATCTAAATTTTCCACAGCTGGAAAGTAGTACGGGCTGCCTCATATAAAGCCTCGAATCCAATGTTTGAAAGAGACTAACCTAATCATTGCTTCTCTGTTTTTCATTTCAGGAAGCTGCTTTAAGAAAAAAAGAAATCAGTAGAACACATGTGGGAGATAAAGACTACCTTGTTGCCATAGCAACGGGCTCAGATGTAACTGCAAAGTTACTTATAGTCTTAACATTGCATGGATGGATACAGATGTTTTCTAAATGAATGGCTAAAATGTACAGATGTCTGTTTATCTCAATTACTTCTGGCTTTTCTGTGTAAAGTGACATTTTTAAGAGGTGATCAGAAGTGGCAGAGGTTATGAAAGTTCATTTTTCTTAAACTCTGAAACAGGGAGTGAAAGTTTGTATACCAAGGCAAAAAAAAATAAATCTCCTCAGGTAAGAGAAGATACATGCTCAACCAAAATAAAATGCCCATTTAAAATCCCTGTCTGGCATTTACCCCTCACTGGAGGTTACTGTAGCAATTTCACAGGCATAAAGCACTAGTGGAAAGAAAAATTTGATTAGCACACAAATGATTTGTAGGGGAGAATTAGTGTACTGGAATGATGTTAGAATTTATTTAAAGCATTCCCATTATAAACACAACCATACCCTCACTGGAAAAATTGCTCTTTTGTACAGATGCCTGATGTACATTTTGTCACCTGGCATTAGCAAAACAGAACTCAGCACTGAGCCTGCAGGCCTCCTAAAGGCTCTCCCCAACAAGAAGTGTCACCACTGCCTGTCAGTGACCACATACGGCGCCTCAGCAAGATGGGGCAGTACTTCTGCAGCACAGTACAGGGTTTTTAAAACCAAGGTGGTTGCTTCTCCAGCTGCTCCTGAGAGACACGCAAGCTGGGACGCAAAAGGGCTTCTGTCATACAAGTGTTCTGTGAAGCTTAAGTGACTAACATTGACTTTTTTGTATGTAGACAATTTGTCTGATATTTTATAAGTTAATACATATTATTTATTTGTTGTGTGTATCCCTGCCAGCTTATTTTCATAATAGATGTAATTGTTGATCTTGAAAGATGAATAGTTTAATGATGAAATACTACAGTGGCATTTGTGCCCATCCTTTTTAAAAATATATTTAGTGTTTACTCAATGTTGAATTCAGCCAAGTAATATTTGAATTATCTTTCCTGAACTGGGCAATAGCCTACCATGAACTCTGTTTCAAAAACAGGCTGTGGTATTTAAGTGCACGCATATTTAGGATGGCAGCACTTTCCTATGGGGAAGGGAAAAAATGAGATTATTCTTGGCTTTGTGGAAGTCAGTGTAGAATTCCTTAAACAAGAAAGGTCAGCATGAAGCATTTAAAAATAGCTGAATTGAGATGGGGATCTCCTGAGGTAACAGAAGTGCAGTTTTATCTTTAAGTTACAAAGAGAGTTATTTACTTTGTTGTTACAAAGTGTGTTGGGACTCTGTTCAGTCACCCAGTGTCTCTTGTTTAAGGCATTACCACCACTGTCAGGGTTAGGGCACTAATAGTCTCACATCAGCTTCTGCGAGCAAACAAGGCCAAGTTATCTGTTATTTTTACGAACTCTAGTTCTCGGCCCACATGTGCCAACAGCCATCTGATACGTTTTAGAGTGAAAAGATAGTGAGAATTACTTACTTGTCTATAGGCAGCTTAGCTAAACAAGTGACTGTTTCAATGCAATTCTTCTATGTGTTCTGGAGGACCTCACTGGATCACTTGTGTAGTATCTTCTTGCCTTGAGTGACAGGGATTGGGTATGAGAGCCACAAATCTGTCAAAGCAACACGTACATAAACCACTGTAAGCCCAAATAACACAAGACAGCAGAGAGTAATACGGTGCTGCTGAGTATTGTCGTGTCCAGATGTTTCGAGACAAGAGGCCCCATTCTTCTGGGTGATCCAAGGGCTCTCAGCCGGGCCAGAGTTTCTGAAGCACAGCCCGCTCCCTCCTGCCCCCACAGCAGCACGGCTGAGCCATCCTGTTACTCCAGGGCTTTGTGATCACCATAACTGGACAAGGTAGAGAAGCCCTGGGCTCAGGGTAGGCACCAACTTGTGACTCGTTTCTGTGCAGCTGGGTTGTGGTCCCTGAGAGCTTTGGTGCTGCTGAGCGCAGCGGTGCCTGGCAGCTGGGATCGGGCAGGTTTTAAAAGTATTCCACTCTTTGCTGTGTACAAGCTGAGGAGAGTCTTGGTTACACTGAGTAAGAGGTATTTCAGTGTATATACAGTGAATCTTTTATTTGTATGCGTGTGTATACATATGAACATAATGGTATCTTATTTTCACTACAATATACAATAAAAAATTATTTCCAAAATATTTTTTCTATAAAATTAATGTAAAGACTGTGAGATTGATCTGAAGATAGAAGTTATCTTATCCATGATGATTTGTGCATGTAGGGTCAGAAAGTTTGGGGGTTTCTAAACAGTTGGTTAAACTGTTAAACTTTGCTAACAGAAGTGCCAAATATAGTTCTTCATTGTTTGCGGGGCTATATTCTAAAAATTCATTGTGGAAAGTACATAATTGCGTGCTTTGCTTTCAGTTAAGCTCTTTGACCATTTTGAAGATGTTTTGACTCTAATCAAAGAGCCGAAACATGTTGTTACTTAGGTGAAGTCTTAAAAACAAAAACAAACAACCATCCCTTCAAATCTCTTCATCTAAACTGTTCGATGATGCATCTTTACAACACGCCAAGAAGGACTTAATGCACTTACTTTCTTTGATACCTTCCCAATTCAAGGCAGAGACAAAGAACTTAAAATTCTTATTAAAAAAAAAACAAAAACAAAAACCAAAACACAACCAAAACCACCAAAACCAAACCAGCTCTGTATACAAATCTACCAGTACTTGTTGTCAGTTAACATGCAGGTTTTCACTTGCTAAAAGTGAAAAGTGCAGGTTTGAATGACTTGGCCTAAGTTAAGAACATGGCCAAAAGCAGTTACTGTTTACTGAGCACCAACAGGTCTATCAGCTGCTGTGGCCCCCCCCGAAGGCTTGAAACCCAGAAGAAAAGGAGGTCCTGCAGGACACTGCCAGCTGCCCCTTTAACAGAGAATCTCAAGTGTACAGCAACCCATTTGGTCCACAGTGCCATATACTGCAAAAACGACTGGTGTGGGTTCTGCCTGTGCTACTACTGGGGTCTTCCAAGGTTTTCCCTCTTATACCCTCAAGGTACCAGTCCACAGTGGTAGAATTCTACCATGGTTGGAGAGTCAGAGAACAAGCATTCAGAGCTGCCAGACTGACAGCATTTCAGGAACTGAGCACGTGCCTTTTATTTGGTAGCTTTTTAGCACAGGACAGAGCCTTGCTACGCAAACCAGATACTCAGTTACTCCTTGTCTTTTAGTTACTCTGTTAAGGTGCAGTCTGTGGGCTTCATGTACCACTGGGTAACAATTTGATTCCAGAAAACAAATTTCTTCAGGCTCTCAGAGAAAGCTGAAACTATGATTTTTCTCAAAAAAAAAAAAAAAAGGAAGCATGGATAAAGTTTAGATTTTTAAGAACTTACAGCTTAATTGCCAAAATGGAAAAAGCCTTTGACAATCAAGACTTTCACGCGTGTCCTCATCAGATCTGCTGGAATTGCTCACTGTAGTGAAAGGCTGCAAAAGGAGCATGAGGGGACTCTTCCATATGGAGGCTGTGGAGAGCAGACACGCTAAGGTGCTAAAGCTCCAGTGCAGCGACAGTAATCTCATCCTACTGAAACACAAAGCAAAAATATTCACCAATACCAATTTATCTGTCTATCTGTAAGCACTGTGGGACAGCCACAGACTGACTTTGTAAACATAGGAAATGTGATGGGGTATTAGGGGCACTGTTACTGTTTAAATATTAGTAGAAAGCACACAGCAATTTAATGGCGCTTTTTTTTCCTCAAAGTGCACTATATCACCAGGAGCATTTCTATCTTATCTTTCCACTACTTAATCCAGTTTGGGAACAGATACTTTATGTTCTACATAACATCCATCCATTTGCTTTGGTTTCTGCACTGAAAAAGAAAAAAAGAAGTCAAAATTATTTCTGGGCCAGGAGAGGAAATTTTTTCATTTGTCAGTTCCAAGCAGGACAGTTTTGTTTTTGCTACATTCAACACTAGTTGGCTCCCCTACTCCACATTATTAATGATTCCCAGGAATTATAGTTGAGTTGCTGTCCTCTTGGAGTCTCGCCCATGCTGCCTTTCACCCTCCTCGCTGGGTCACCCACTGCACTCAGCAGTAGGAAGCACGGCAGGCAGCTCTGCTTGGAGGATGACAGCAGGTGGCAGGACTAAAATGACAGCTTGCCTGAGGTGCTACAGCTGTTCAGAAGCAGCCAGCTGAACACCACCTCAAAACCTGTGCTTCCAATTCAACACAAAACCGGATTTAAACTCTTATTTGTTTCAGGATGAAAAATAACCTCAGAACTGGAATTTTGTGGGATGCATGCCCATTTATTATTTTTAAAAATCAACTCTACCGTGAGCACATGTAAGGACTGTGTTTCCATACTAAATGTATAAGTTGGAGTAAACTACGCTTAAAGCCTGATCATTTAATTAGGGAACTCCTCCTCATCAGCTCTCATTTATACAACCAAAACAACAAAAACCACTACATGTCTTGAATCACTGAAGTTGAATTGTTATTCAAAAGTCCCATAGTAAACACAAATCAGAGTTAGCGTTAACTGAAGTTGCGACTGCATCTCCACAGCTGATTACCAGATGGGGAAACTATGCCTTTCTGGAAAGGCTGACGTAGCTTGAACAGAAATGAAAGCAGGAACAGTAACGCATACGGCCATACATCAAATCTTTATGCAGTAATGCAGGCACGTGGCTGGATTAAAGAGGGCAAGGGAAGAGGCAGACTCCCAGCAGTGAGCATCCAAGCATTCCCAAGAGTGAAAGACCTCCATCTACTCATAGGAGACAGCTACAAGGAAATTCACTCAGCTCTACCTAAAGAGGATTACACAGTGCTAAGATGATCTCTTGTCCCAGAACGGGAGGGTGATGCAAAGCAGTTCCAGCAGCAGCGCAGGGCTCAAATCTCCTAGCATGACTTACAGGTAACTGCTGGCTGCGGTTCGCTGTTCACACTTCCAGTCATCTGCTCAGTAGGGAGTGGTTGTTGGTCCCGTCCCCGTTTTCAGATGGGAAGTTCAGAGGGTTTTCATCCACAAAAATGGTTTATACAGTTCTCCGGTAAACCAGAGACTGCTGCACAGCTTCCTGGTTTTTTTTTTGTTTTGTTTTGTTTTTTTTTCCCCTCACACTTACTTTTTCAGGGTTTGCTTTCTACCTATTCCCTTTAGGCAAGGATGGAAACCCACAGCCATGGTGGGAAGGCAGTGTGGTTCTATACAACTTCTCCATAAGGAGTTCTCCTTTGCCCCTCTCCCCACTACACCAGCATTTATAATGTGAGATTGTGCGGACTTGCTTTAAAAACATCAAACCAACCAACACACCCCACACCGAAATATCTTTCCAAGGCTCGCAGTGAACACAGCCGGGAGCCTCATACATGCAGAGACTGACCTTTCAAAAAGTCAAATCTTTTGCATTATGCACATAGCTCCTGACGGGACACGCCACGGCTAATGCAACATTGAATACACCGGGCTAACAGAAAGCAGAATTGGTGGGTAGATGACTTAAAAGTAAGGCTGATGGTAAGCATTTTGGCGCTGTCTCTCAGGCCCCAAATTTTGAAAATGACATTTTTCAAGGGCAAAGTACATAAGAGCTTTGCACTTGCCTGCCAAGAAAAAAGGAAATGGAAGCTGCTGGTAAGGCATTCAAACCAGAGAACCAGTCCACAGCTTTCAGGCAGCACAAACCAGTTTCCAAAAAGGGATCATTTAGCCTGGAAAGGAGGAGGAAGGTCACATTAGGAGCACCAGATTATTATTTTTAGGGTTTTTCTTCTACATAAGGAAGAGGGGAACCATCCCACGATCACTATGGTTTGATATATGTTCAAATCAATAAGTTCCTCCTGGCTAAGTATCTTGAATACTGCTTTGCAGAGAGGAAGGCAGAACTCTGACCGCTTTGCCCAGTCAAGCCCTCTGCAACCTGCCACTGCCACATCCCGAGATAAGCAAGGAAGGAGGATTAAGTACCGCATAGGAGATTCTGCAGCTTTGCTGCTCAGCACCTATTCAAGAACTGTCCTGTATCGAGTACCCCCAGCTGTCTGTGAACAAACTTGTAAACCATCAACCGCTCTTCTCCAGCTGGAGCACTGCACAGTGTCCCACGTCATGATACAAAAACCTGATTAGCTGTGCTGACCGGTATGTTCCATAAACATATAACAAAACTTCCACTGTTAATTATCTGTGTGTGAAAACCAGATGATTTTATAAAATGAAGAACTTGAGCTGGCAGACCGTGCGGGGAAAAAACACAAGAAAACCCAGCAAAAATAGGAGAACTATTCAGCCCTGTAATATAGAAAACCAAAGATGTGAATTCTTCAACCCTTATGTGAATCTCTCACGAACATTTTTTAAAAAAAGCTCTAGTTAACGAAGCCTCTTGACGCACAATGTCAAAATGGTTGTGCACTGCTTTGGGAAATGGGAAACCTCAAATCTAGCAAAGATCAGTCAGAAAACAGAGGACACATTCAGCGACCAAACTTGAAAACCAAAAGTATTTATCCCATTTTAAATGTCAGACCATGTAAAACCCTACAGCCAATTCATTCTGAAAAACAGACCTGGTAAAGCAAAATACAATTACTTACTCTTTGATGGGATTTTTCTAAGATTATCAGCTGTCCACACAGCTGAAGTTATTTGATAATTTCAGAACTTCTGCTGATCTACACCATGACTTGCCTCAAAACCCTGCCACTGTGAGCTTTCTTCCCTTTTGTTAGTGGAAACAGTATCAAAGGATTTCAGCTTAGAAGAGCCTAATTAGAACTTGGTTCAAACTAAAGAAGCCTCCAACCCAGCCCACTAGCAACAGCAATACTAACTGCTCTACGTCTGTGTCAACTGGATCCCACTTCAGGATGCTTTTGGTGGTGGGAAGAGGCATCAAAAGGAGGGGTGAAAAACAGACAAAAGACAAAGCTTGTCTACAGTCTAGGTCAGCAATAAGAAGTCACAAACAAAAGTCTAAGTGAAACTGTAGCAACAGAAAGCTGTCCGGTTCACCTCTAGTTTTACAGAGCCTTACTAAGTGCAGGACAAAAGACAGATGTATTTTCACAAAAGGAGTGAAAGGAGCAGAATTCCTTGAGCTTTGGATGAAGCCTGGAGGGACATTTTCACTGTGGGATATGAGACACTCTAGGAAATACTCATTTCAATTTTGTGTCTGTTCGGTATGTGCACTGAAACATCTGCTCTCTTTGTCCACACAAAGAGCATGGTAAAACCAGAGTTAAAAATCTAACCTCTGAAATGAACTATGAAACGAACTAGAGCCAAGGCAAAGAATACCTTCAAACTGGGGGAGGAAGGGCTGAGGGGAAGAGCACTCGCGTTTCTTGCTAGTGCCAAAACTCACAATTTGAAATCTCTCTACCTTTCCACATTTTTTCCATGAACATGTAAAGAAAAAGCACACACTGTCCAGTTTTTTTCAAAACATAGGCTGTCCTTCCCTAACTTCCCAAATGAACTTTTCTATTTTTACTATTCATTATCCATAATTACTGCCTACTCAGACACCTACCCCCAAACTCCAATCCTGCATGCCACTATGGCAAAACTTTTACCTGTAGCAGCTTCCAGATACCACTCTGACTCTAAACTTCTTTTATTTAGAAGCTGAGAATGTCCTCCTATCAAGCCAGTCATGTCTTCATTTCAAATCCTTCTGTAATAAAATATTGCAAGAGCTTTTTCCAAAGCAAGTGTGGTGGGTTTTTGGTTTTGTTTATAAAATCAAAATGCAGAAGAGAATTGCACTAAGATACAGGATTGTTTCATTGATCATCTGACTATTTAAGATGCCAGATATATAAAGCCCTTCTCATATTCATTACAATTTAAGGGCACGGCTGACAGCCTGCACCTCTATACCTGTTGACGTGGGGCAGAGATACTACAGTTTCTCCACTTTTTATGGTACCAAAAGGTGAACAAATAGCCATGTCTGGAGTCTTATTCTCCATCCCAAGATGCAAGAAGAGATGTATCAGCCTACTCTAGTTACAAGGTTTTACTCCAACTGACTAAATCTTATTTCCAGCTGCCTTCAAAATACCATATGGACATCCATGGTTCTCCTGAGCATCAGCAAGAAAGCCAAAAGCAATCACAGCCTGCCAAGCAACTGTCAGCTTGGTAAAGTCACCATATAACATGCGGACCACAAACAGTCAACATCATACTAAAAGGGAAGACTATTAGCTTAGCTTGGATTTAGGCCAGTGGTCTACACATAAAGATCCTGTGCACACGCTGAAGTTCAGTGTAGGTTAATTTGCCGTCTTGGGTAAGCTATTCTACATGGACTATGAGGCACTCAGGCTGCTTCCAGCACTGAGCTAGACTGTGCACAGCAAAGTTGGCTCCCGACCTGTAGCAGGGGAGCACACAGGACAAGACAAATGCTGGCTGGATGGTTGCTCTCCAAGAGTTGTGGAACACAGCTCGATGTCCCAGTGCAGACCAGTGACAAGTGGAGTTTCTCAGTGGAACTCAGTATTGCAATAGACACTGTTTAACATCTTTGTCAGTGACATGGACAGTAGGATTCATTGCACCCTCAGCAAGTCTGCCAACAACACCAAGCTGTGTGTAGAGGTTGACAGACTGGAGGGAAGGGATGGCATCCAGAGGGACCCTGACAGGCTTGAGAGGTGGGCCTGTACAAACCTCATGAAGTTCAACAAGGCTAAGTGCAAGATCCTGTACAAGGGTCGGGTCAATCCCAAGCACAAATACAGCCTGGGCAGACAATGGACTGAGAGCACTGCTCAGGAGAAGGACTTAGGGATGTCAGATGATAAGAAGCTCAACATGAGCTGGCAATGTGTGCCTGTAGCCCAGAAAGCCAACTGCATCCTGGGCTGCATCAAAAGCAGCATGGTCATCAGGTCAAGGGAGGTGATTCTGCCCTCTTCTCAACTCTGGTGAGAC
This sequence comes from Calidris pugnax, assembly GCF_001431845.1. Lineage (NCBI taxonomy): Eukaryota > Metazoa > Chordata > Aves > Charadriiformes > Scolopacidae > Calidris > Calidris pugnax. The sequence goes on from NW_015090885.1 coordinate 13,586,144, forward strand.
CCCATCTAGAGTACTGTGTCCAGCTCTGGGACCCCCAGTATAAAAAAGGACATGGATCTGTTGGAAAGGCTCCAGAAAAAGATGATCAGAGGGCTGGAGCACCTCTACTATGAAGACAGGTTGAGAGAGTTGGGGTTGTTCAGCCTGGAGAAGAGAAGGCTCCAGGGAGACCTGAAGACAACTTTTCAGTACCTAAAGGGGGTCTACAGGAAAGATGGGGAGGGACTCTTTATCAGGGAATGCAGAGAAAAGAGGAGGGATAACAGTTTTAAACTGAAAGAAGGCAGATTTAGATTAGATATCGGGAAGAAATTCTTTACTGTGAAGGTGGTGAGACACTGGAACGGGTTGCCCAGAGAAGCTGTAGATGCCCCAGCCCTGGAAGTGTTCAAGGCCACGTTGGATGGGGCTTTGAGCAATCTGGTCTAGTTGAAGGTGTTCTATTATTCTGTGATCTAAAATAAGCTCCCAGAACCTCAGAACAGTCTCATTCCAATCTGGTGGATTCTTGTCAGCAGTGACAATAAGGCCATCACTCACAATAAAACATTTTTTGTAGTAATCATTTGATATTCTCCATCAGAACACATACCACTTCCCAAGTTACATCACTTACTTGCAGTTTGTCTCTCCGCTGAGGCTGCCAGTGACAGTCCACACCCACTGGAGACTGCAATGAGACGACCAACTCATTTCAGGTAAGCCCCAACTGGCTATCCAAGGACAGTTAATTTTCTAGTTGGCACTGAATCTCAGGAACACTCACATAAAAAGAACACAAACCCAAATACTCTAAGCTACACTTCATCTGAACATTGTCCACATAAATAAGCATGGACATTAATGAAAGAGAGACGTCAACACTAAAAGGTGTTGAAAATTATTTTAGGAATAACGAATGCTTCAGGGATTAACAGTACCATATGGTACCTTTCAGCGCCAACTTACTGGTACAAATCCAGCTACAGCAGCACGGATAAAAACCTTTACCATCTGGTGACTTATTACTTTATGGAAAATAAACAGGTGTTTGTATCACACACACACAAAATCCACCACCATAACTGGAAGTTCTGTTGGCTTTCTCAGTAGAAAGATCAAAGAGGGCCAGAATACTCCTCTCTTCCCCCCGTACAACTAGTCTATTTACGCGAGTGAAGGCAGCTGAATGCCAAATACTACTACCACCCACTATCAGAAATTAAAATAAGATCTACCATGTTTCCAGTAACAGTCTTTTTTCAGGGAACAGGAGGATTTATGGCTTTCAAACTGAAATCTGATCTGCTGCTCCCTCCCCCTACAAGCCCCCCAAAGCAGCAGATGTAACGATATTCTCCTTCCCTACAAGCTTTATCATGTTTGTATTCTTAGACCATCACTGCTGTGACAGCAGTACTATAAAATATTTCACATTTAGCAGCCCTCTTATCAGCCTTAACAAGGAAGCCTGAAGTAATCAGCATCCATACCTCAGTGATTTCATTTGAACATTATCCTTTTTTATTCAAGAGTACTGTCCAAGTTTGAATTGCCCAGTTTGTTTATAAATCTGCTCTCCCATGCTATAATTTTGCTCTATGAGTTAGAAAGGAGATTTTTAAAAAAATTATTATCGTATGAAATATGCAAGCAGTTACTATTAAACTTAATAGCAACAGGTACATAAATACTGGGTTTTCTCTTCTCAATTTATGTGGAAATCACTTTTAGTATAGCAGAATTTACTGGCTGTTTAATACCTTATCTTTGTTAGTGGCATATGGGAGCTTCTCTGGATAACTCGAAACCAGAATAGTCAGAAGATAATTTGTTTGCCTTCTGTAAAGCTCTATTTTTATCCTGGAGCAAGTAGTGGTTTTTTGGCTAAGGCTTAATGGATTTACTTTCACATCACATAATGACCAGCCACACAAATCACATCAGAGAAACCTCTTAAGTTTCCAAGGTGTTCTATTATTCTGTGATCTAAAATAAGCTCCCAGAACCTCAGAACAGTCTCATTCCAATCTGGTGGATTCTTGTCAGCAGTGACAATAAGGCCATCACTCACAATAAAACATTTTTTGTAGTAATCATTTGATATTCTCCATCAGAACACATACCACTTCCCAAGTTACATCACTTACTTGCAGTTTGTCTCTCCGCTGAGGCTGCCAGTGACAGTCCACACCCACTGGAGACTGCAATGAGACGACCAACTCATTTCAGGTAAGCCCCAACTGGCTATCCAAGGACAGTTAATTTTCTAGTTGGCACTGAATCTCAGGAACACTCACATAAAAAGAACACAAACCCAAATACTCTAAGCTACACTTCATCTGAACATTGTCCACATAAATAAGCATGGACATTAATGAAAGAGAGACGTCAACACTAAAAGGTGTTGAAAATTATTTTAGGAATAACGAATGCTTCAGGGATTAACAGTACCATATGGTACCTTTCAGCGCCAACTTACTGGTACAAATCCAGCTACAGCAGCACGGATAAAAACCTTTACCATCTGGTGACTTATTACTTTATGGAAAATAAACAGGTGTTTGTATCACACACACACAAAATCCACCACCATAACTGGAAGTTCTGTTGGCTTTCTCAGTAGAAAGATCAAAGAGGGCCAGAATACTCCTCTCTTCCCCCCGTACAACTAGTCTATTTACGCGAGTGAAGGCAGCTGAATGCCAAATACTACTACCACCCACTATCAGAAATTAAAATAAGATCTACCATGTTTCCAGTAACAGTCTTTTTTCAGGGAACAGGAGGATTTATGGCTTTCAAACTGAAATCTGATCTGCTGCTCCCTCCCCCTACAAGCCCCCCAAAGCAGCAGATGTAACGATATTCTCCTTCCCTACAAGCTTTATCATGTTTGTATTCTTAGACCATCACTGCTGTGACAGCAGTACTATAAAATATTTCACATTTAGCAGCCCTCTTATCAGCCTTAACAAGGAAGCCTGAAGTAATCAGCATCCATACCTCAGTGATTTCATTTGAACATTATCCTTTTTTATTCAAGAGTACTGTCCAAGTTTGAATTGCCCAGTTTGTTTATAAATCTGCTCTCCCATGCTATAATTTTGCTCTATGAGTTAGAAAGGAGATTTTTAAAAAAATTATTATCGTATGAAATATGCAAGCAGTTACTATTAAACTTAATAGCAACAGGTACATAAATACTGGGTTTTCTCTTCTCAATTTATGTGGAAATCACTTTTAGTATAGCAGAATTTACTGGCTGTTTAATACCTTATCTTTGTTAGTGGCATATGGGAGCTTCTCTGGATAACTCGAAACCAGAATAGTCAGAAGATAATTTGTTTGCCTTCTGTAAAGCTCTATTTTTATCCTGGAGCAAGTAGTGGTTTTTTGGCTAAGGCTTAATGGATTTACTTTCACATCACATAATGACCAGCCACACAAATCACATCAGAGAAACCTCTTAAGTTTCCTTGGCAAATCTGCACCTGTTCTCTTGTAGCCTCTTAATAAAGAAACCCCAGTAAGTATTCTTATTTCATTACCCCATGTACACTTTGAACACTACAGATCAAAAGCATGGTAATGTAGACCAGAGATTTTCTATTATTCCTCCTTTGAATGTTTTATCAGTATGATTAACACATGTCAAGTAAGGCAAAGCTAGAAATAGCTGAGAGATTTGTTAAACCAAAGATCTGCCAGAAACATCATCCTACAAATCATACTTTGCCTCTTCATGTACCGGTATCACTAGCTCCCTGGTCTGACCACTTCTGTCTGGATGCACCGTCTGGCAGGGCTCTGCAGGGAAAAATTTTCATGCATCTGCTAGACTTTTCCAGGTATTTTTGAGCTTTTATATTTCTTCTGCCAAATACACACATACTAAAATAAAGTATCAGTGACTACTAAGTTGCTAAATATTCAGGGCCAAAAGTGGTCCGGTACAACAGAGAACAGTTTGCATTAGTTCAAACTGACCAAGCTCCAGGCCCTAGTTTAAACACAGTGTGCATCTAGGTCTCTGTAAAAATTTCTCCATTCACTTTCAGTTGTTGTATGCTATTGATTATACAGCTGCTGAACCACCGTGGAAGTCCTGGGTGAATTAATGTGCAAGGTTTCAAGGAGTGCCCTCCCCAAAACTAAGTGCAATGCATAAACAGTTACTGAAGAACTTCAAAAGGACCAGAAAGCGCACAGACCCAGATGCTGTCAAGTCAGCCCCTGCCTGCTAAAACAGGCTTAAACCATTTTAGGATTTGCTTGGCACTTATCCATTTAAGATTTTAATCCTTAGTCTTTGTCCTTCAGATTCTTCTGCATATTTGTGGCACAGACAGAAGGCGAGACTGCTTAATTTGAGCCTTGCTTTCAGACACCTTCCTTGTCAGTCCTGACAAGTTTCCTGTCTCTTGTCAAAATGAATGTCTGGAGTTGGTGCCCTACTCCAGTGTCTTCCTGGGAGAACACCACAAAACAGACAAATGAAAAAATGCCATTTGATACATGTTTAAATGGAATTACAAGCTGGCTGAAACTCCTGAAAAAGAGGTAAAGGGACAAAGTCTGCTTTGAAAGGTATCGCAAAACATCACCACAATTTGCACTGCTCTAACAAAAGGTAAATCAGGAGCTACAGGAGGTACCAGGGTTTCTGTGTCATCCCCACAAAACCAGGCCAAACCAGAGTGCAATGGCATTTGCAAGGCAGAACAGGTGGCTTATTGGAGGCTGCATAAAACCAGAGCAAAACTCCCTAGAGGTTTGGTAAGCTGTCCATTTCACAAAAAGGGCACAGTCTGAACTATCAGCACCTTCCCACTATTTCCAGCTCCTCTGGGACCGTGCTTCCCAAAAGGCAGAGGAATGCTCTTACAATCCTCTGGGAACTCATCATTGGTTCACCTGCACATTGCAAAGACCCCTGTAGTAAACCTCTAGAGGCCTTGTGATCCAGGAGGAGCATACATCATCATAACCATGGATACAGTAACATCCTTCTGGGCAAGCTTAAACCCAGGTTTCAGACCTAGGTGCTGATCACTTGATTTATCTTTGTAGTTAAATACATGGAAAACTGTCTCTAATTTTGTAATTAGGAAGGTCCAGATGCTACCTTTTTGAACATTCACTTTCAGAGGGAGCCTCTCAGCCTGTGGAACTGCCCACGCAACAAAAGAGACCTCAGCAAAGCTAGGGTGGAGCCTACTAACAAAACAGATCACTCAAGCCACCCTGGTATCTTTGGGCAACACAGGTGCAACTGCAGAGGCTGCTAAACCTACCTAAAAGCTGTACTTTGCACCTTCTCCCTGTGCCCATCCAGGCACTTCTGTTACCAGTGTGTCATGGCCAGAGGTTACACAGCTGTTTGCCAGCTGAAGAGGGGAGCCCAAGCCAGCAAAAAACCCAACCCCTAACAAGCATTTGAGCTCCATCACATCAGTTGGCTGCCTGTCTGGTGTCACTGGTGTCAATGCTGGCAGGGAGGCAAGGAATGCTTTCTGAAGACAAGGGATGGTGGGAATTCTCTTTTTGGCTGTGACCTACGTGTTTAAGGTGCAGTTTCATAATTGACATAAGTCACAGCAAGTGCTTGGTACCTGACTGGCAGACACAGCCAACTTTCTGTATGAACACTACTACTATTTGCCCATTTGCTTCTTCAGTATTTTACAATATTCCCTTTCAGCCCTCTAAGTGAGATTCCTATAAATACCTCAAACTATCAGAATATCTGAGGAAAACAATCAGACTCCGAAATCTAGCATTCTCCTTTACTGTAGAGAGACGGGAAAGTGCAAGGGAGAAAAATACTTTCATGCACACTTGTTTGCACACATTTTGAGGCTGGGACATCCTCTTTGTTACCTATTAAAGGTAACCTATTAAAGGTAACCTAAAGGTTACCTATTAAAGGTAACAAAGTCTGAAGGATTGCAAAATCTTTTCATTCATTATTGAATCAAAAATATGGTAGGAGTGAGCCTAGACTTTATGTGTCCATCCCTTTTAGCTCAGTCTCCAGGTGAGAAGCGGGGAATAAATAAATAAAATAAAACCCAAATGCAGAATTTTTTCTTTAATGACACACAGCTACCAACCAACCAACTGCAGACTGCAGTGTTACTAGATGGACCAGAAAACCCTTACAGAAAAAAGGTGTACACTAATAGTATATTCTCTATTTCTTGTTTGTCATTTTCCCTGTCCCAGTTTCTCTTTTAGTTCCTGATCGTTTGCTCTCTCCTTTAATTTTCTCAACTTCTCCTAACCCATTAGCTGCATTTCTTACAGTATGAGTATGATCTTTCATTTTTTCCTTCAGAAAGTGGGACTTGAACAACTTGAGTGACTTGAGACAGAGCTCAGAGGGTTGTTACTAGGGGCACAGAATCTAGTTGGAGGTCTGTAGCAAGTAGAGTCCCCCAGGGGTCGGTATGGCGTCCAGTCCTCTTCAATCTATTCATCAATGACCTGGATGAGGGGATGGAGCATACCCTCAGCAAGTTTGCTGACGATACAAAACTGGGAGGGGTTGTTGGCATGCCGGAGGGCTGTGCTGCCATACAGCGAGACCTGGACAGGCTGGAGAGTTGGGCAGAGAGGAACCTGATGTACTTCAGTAAAGGCAAGTGTAGGGTGCTGCACCTGGGGAGAAATAACCTCATGGACCAGTACAGGTTGGGGGCTGACCTGCTGGAGAGTACCTCTGAGAAGAAAGACCTAGGAGTCCTGGTGGACAATAGGATGACCATGAGCTGACAATGTGCCCTTGTGGCCAAGAAAGCCAATGGCATCCTGGGGTGCATTAAGAAGAGTGTGACCAGCAGGTCGAGAGGAGTTATCCTCCCCCTCTATTCTGCCCTGGTGAGGCTCCATCTGGAGTGCTGTGTCCAGTTCTGGGCTCCCCAGTTCAAGGACAGGGAACTGCTGGAGAGGGTACAGTACAGGGCTGCTAAGATGATTATATTCTGAAATTACCTCTGGCCTTTTACGTTTAGTTTTCATAATCATGTTAAATTTTCTCTGCTCTGGGCCACAGTCCTAGCTCTGTCACAGGCTATGTTACCATAGGCAAGTTACTAAATTATCAAGTATCTGGAAGTCTGGAGGTCCTGGTTCCTCTCCACTAGAATCAACAGAAGTACTCAGCTCTCTCAGATTCATGATAGGGCAAACAATTCTGATGTGTAAACCTGTTTCCCAATCTATTAATTTTGATCCTCTGATAATTAGACAGGGATAATGTTAGTGCCTCATCTGGATGCTCAAGAAGACAAGCACTTGAAGAAGGTTCACACAAAAGTTGTACAAATGAATTCAACTAGAAGAGCAAAACTACAACCCAGCGAAACCCAACAAATCTGGCCAACAATAAAGATAAAGCAAAGCAGAGAAACACCTCAAACCCTAATTGTGGAGGACAAATAAAGATTTATGAAAGATCCTGTCACCTATTAGACATGTGTTACCTCTCCTTCAAGTTACATCTAGAAAACTCTCTGTGTTTATATTGTTCACCTTCCTAGGCACTTCACCTTGTGTCTCATTAACCATGTTGTCAGAAGCTGGCAAGATATCAAGTGGCATCACTAATTACTGTTGTCTTAAAAACTGCATGCTGAACTAGCAGCAAAAGAGCTTATTAGAAAGAATAAAGGAGAAAACCTGGCCAAACTTGTCTTTAATTTTCATTTATCCTTTAAGGACAATCAGGAGAGCAGATGGTTTATCATTCCTGCACAGCTTCTGAGTAAAGAAAGCTGATCCATTTATTTAAGAGCCTTACCTCCTGTCAGCCCTGTGTTTGGGAAATTGCATATTGCAAGATTTCCCCTTATTACAAGAATGCTTTCCCGACAGGCCTGCAAAAATTTAAGCTTTCCTGTCAATCAGATGAGCCCCTTTATCCCATTTGGCGACAAACCTTGGATAAAAATAGACTGCCATCTGACTAAGCATCTGAGAGACTGAAAGACACATGCTGGAACGCAACTGATCTGAATATTAGTTAATCAGTTGATGCCTTTCCAGCAACACATTATGGCTGCTCAGAAAGCATATGAGACTACCTTCAACAGTGTACTTAAAAACAAAAAAATTAAAAGGGGAATTTGCCTTTGTTTTCTTCCCTATTTTAAAGAGGGCTTGTTAACTTGGACCTTCTCCATGAGTTCTGTGTAGAAAGTCTCATGCTATTTTCTTTCTTTTCACCTTTTGTGCTTCTCTCTCCCCTTTCACTTTTTGGGACAAAAGGGAAAGATAACAGACTCAAAAGCAAATGTAGCTCAGGCGGCCTAAAAGACTTCTACGTATAAGACCGTTTGATGTAACACATACCAGTCCACCAGCTGGGCATAGAGGAATGACCTTTATTGGCTATTAGGAAGGTAATAGGACAAATACAGATCAGTCTTTGTGACAGTAAAATACTTCATGATACCCTAATAGTATTAAGAGTGTTTTGTTTTTATTGACAGAAATTTATTCTGTCTGAAATAAATTTCAAAAAATAATTTGAATCATTCAGTAATACAAGCTAGAAAGAGTCAATAAAGTGATTGAAGCGAAAGAGACTCCCCCTTTCTGGTCAACGCATATTTCATCAGTTTAGTCCTGAAGTCCTGAGTAACCTCGAGGAAAGAAGTTAAGTGAGAGCAAATCTGCTGACATGAAGTTTGAATCTACGCTATTACTTCAGGCTAAATAAAAATTTGTGGTAGCTCAGAATAACATGACGTTATAACTATCAAATTTGAACAATTTTAAAGCACAATCTCTCAGAAATTTTTGATGTGTGTATACAGAGCATGACTCATGAAGGTTATACTTCACTACCTGAACTCCACATTTTGGACCACAGAAAAACATTCACCTGCCTTTCCAATACTGCATCTATTTTTTCACTGTCAAATGTATTTAAGTAGATAACCTATGGCACACAGTTATCTCTGCTGCAATTTCTAGGCTGGTACTTAACTGAGAAATTGCAATATTTTTTCACTCATGCTTCCCTAAATAATTTACTTTTATACTTCTATAAAGAATAATTGTAATAAAAAGTCTTACATTTTAAGTGTTATCATTGTGCCCTAGAAGTGCATTAGACAGGGTACCGGCACTTCAAAGAACAAGATATTATTTTAGTTAAGAAATAGCACAAGTTTGGGTGCATCAGGGAAGGAAAAATTCAGGGAAGTAGTCAATATCTACTGCCTTAAGGACAGACCACAGACTGTTACCTCTAGACTGCTACCTCTAAATTGCTATGGAAAACTTCATTTCAATGACAACTTGCAAGAAAAATTTAAACATACGCTATATTAGATATAAGAGGAAAAGTCAGTTTCCCAGAGAAATGTGGAGATGCAATGTTCATTTAATTCATTTATGTCAAATGATGATCCACAATGAAGGGAAAAGTGGAAAGAAGAAAGTTCCTAACTTTTACTATCACCCACCCTGTTATTACTAGATTGTCTTGATGACATATCATGGGCCTCAACAAGGCTAGGTGAGCAATTAATTCAACACACCTCCAGAAAACTACCACGTGCTTATATTATCTCAGAGCAACCTGAATTATAGAGGAAAAAACGTCTCCTTCAGTCCTCTGCCTAAGCCTTTGAGGAGGGAAAGACATCTCCAAGATGTAACCACAGTTAGTTTAGGGAAAGCTGCCACTTTCTACTCAAACTCCACAACAGAAAAAGCCTGACTGGAAACTGCACATCACTGACTGATCCTTTGAATGATGCTAGAAGGAAACCAAAGCTATTTACCATTTTGCAACAGCTCAATTACTTCACACAACCCATTTGCCACCACGCAGGAAGTTTTGTTCACTTGTCTGCTTTTTAAAAACTAAGGATGACATCCTTTTGCAAACAAAATGGTAGCGACCATTTTGATACATAAATTAAACTCTTCCTATTCCACCTACTCCCCATGTCATTTCATTAGATGATGAATGTTTCAGATCTTGCAGAGGACAGGCCCTTAGATCACAGAGCAGATAGGAAAAGTTGAAACTTACTTTCTTTTAAATATGGTCATTAGTTCTTGATCCACATATGCATTTTTTTTTAAATTGGGATACCAAAAAAGGACTGTCCATTTTCTTCCAAGAATCACATTTTGATACCTAGAAGAGGAAAGTCTGTAAAGAGCAAATGTATATATTAAAAAAGGAAGAGATGGTCAGGTCACACCAGAAATGGGAGCTCCTCATTTCTCCACATGCTGCTCTAATCTGTTAGAAGGAAGGTAATTTAAGGATTATTGTAGCATATACTTTCCATTAGCTGGGAGCCTCCTGCTCACCCATATGCTGCTTTTCCTTTTAAGTGCAGCAAGGACTATTCACCCTAGTTGTTAGGCTCCATGCAGTCAAACTAAGTCATTGCATTTGTGTTGATGAGGATCAAATGAACATCTAAGGTCAAAAAAACCTGTAGCTGCTGAGCTAATTATAGCACGTGGTGAGTGTGTGTGTGCTGGGGGGGGGTGAGAGCTGGCATGCTGGACTTGAACAAGTGATGCGAATAAACCTGCACAAGTATAAATTGCAAGGATTTATTGCAATGCAAATGCTGCCATGAGAACCTGAGTCATAATTCTCTCCTGCCCAAGAAGATAGGATATGTGAGCTGTTGATTGTAACACGTTCTCAGCTTTCAGCAGCATGAGTGAAAAGAGCAAGTCCTATTGCTGATTTTTCTTTACTGCAGTATTGTCAGACAGCTGTAGCACAACATGCTTAGTGGTTTTGACCTACAAGATTGTGAACGAACTGTGACTGCTCAGAAGACTTCCTCACCCAGCCGTGACACTCCTGTGAGTGATGCGACTACAAAAACTTGGACAGGAAATTTCTGCGTTACTCTTTCTAGACTGACAGCTTAAAGCAAGGTCTTTTAAACCTGTTTCTCCTCTAATTTAAGTTTTAAAATAAGAAAGGCTAGAGTGACAGGCACTTGGGGATTCTGATATGTGTGTATTGTTGCCCTGTTATTCTATCATTGGCTACCGGTTTGCCTCAGGCACGATTTCTGTTCCAATTACTGCTTGCCTTCTCATTATATTCTATATGGAGCTGTATCACACATATACACGGCTATGAGGTAAAAACTTGTTTGTCAGAACAAAAGCACACCTGGCAGCCATGCAAAAAACATTTACCTTCTAGTTTATCTAATTTGTACCGTGCAATTACACCAGTCGTATCCAACACTGGAACCTTCTTTAAGTTACCTCTGCTACTTTTGTGATAGTGCTCTTTCCAATTCTGCTGTAAGAGGGGAGAACCACCTTTGACTTGAACTAGCAATAGAATCACAGATTGTCTCAAGTCAGAAGGGGCACACTACGATCATTGAGTCCAACTCCCTCCTAGTTAGGAGGGACTTGTAGGACTACCTAGCACTAAATCACATGACTAAGAGCATCATCATAGAATCATCTAGGTTGAAAAAGACCTTGGGATCATTGAGTCCAACCACCTACCCTACTCTACAAAGTTCTCCCCTACACCGTATCCCCCAACATCACATCTAAACGGCTCTTAAACTCATCCAAAGATGGTGACTCAACCACCTCCCTGAGGAGCCTATTTCAGTGTTTGACCACTCTTTCCGTGAAGAATATTTTCCTAATGTCCAGTGTAAACCTACTCTGTTGGAGCTTGAAGCCATTCCCTCTCGTTCTGTCACTAATTACCTGTGAGAAGAGACCAGCACCAACATCTCTACAATGTCCTTCCAAGTAGTTGTAGAGAGTGCTGAGGTCACCCCTCAGCCTCCTCTTCCTCAAACTAACCAGTCCCATCCAGATGCTCCTTCAACTCTGACAGGCTTGGTGCTGTGACCACTTCCCTAGGAAGCCTGTTCTAGTGACTGACTGCCCTCTCAGTAACTTTTTCCTTTCTCAGTAAATATTTTCCTAATGTCAAATCCAGACTGTGTGCTGGAGACACTTAAGTACATATCTCATTACTGCTGCTTCAATTATCTTTGAAACGTTATGCGCACAAAGCTGGGGCAACAGAATCAGAGACATAGACACAGGTGTGCCTGGAAATGGGCGAGCCTGAACCAAAGCTGTCCTCTCCTGCTAACCTCAGCCTGTCGGCCGCAACGCCACCCGGCAGCAACAGTCCCCGGTGAGGACAGGTGGTAGGAGCCAAGCAGTTGCCACCTCTCGCAGCCAACCAAGGGAGCAAGGTTGCCCACGGGGACACCCTGCCCTTGGCGGGGGGTGAGGCCCGGCTGGACGGGCAGCACGTCTGCCACCAGAGGGCGGCAGAGGCTCAGGCGCGGCGGGGCGGGCTGGGCGTGGCCGGGAGCGCCCACGGGGCTGCGGGTCCCTGCCGCGGGGATGCGGGTCCCCCTCCCGCCCCGGCCCGGTCCCCTGCGCCCGCTGGTCGGTCCCGGTGCCGCAGCACCCCCCGGGGCAGGGCCGTGCTCGCTAGGGAGCTCCACGTTCTCAGCCGCGGGGGCTGGACAGTCGTTTCCAATGAAAAGTACCGTATCTACTGCATTATGTGAATAATCCTAGCAACACTTACACATTGGCTATATATTAAAATACCTTTTAATAAAACTTTGCACGTAATTAAATAAAACCAGTATGTATTTAATAATTTCCTATCAAATCTTGCTTTCGCAGGAGTCGCAGCGCCAGCCCATCGAACTCCCTGTCCTGCTTGATAGTTTGCAGTATCTGCTCCAGAGCAGAGTTTTTCCCCAGGAAACTCTTTTGGCACCAAGCGTTTCATGGCATTGAGCTCCAGAAGTTACCTGAACTTGGTAAAAAGAAAATCAACCTGAAATCTGCTTCTTGTGTTTGACTGAAAGTCTTTGCAACTGCACCCGTAAGGACACGCAAACTCATTACCTACCTTCTCTCAACAGTCACCGATTGCAGACAACCCTTTATGTTGCCCAACTCTGGAAAGTTCGCAGTCTGATTTCTTCACAGCATTTTAATTCTTCCAAGCCTCATGACATTTCTATCACCACTAGTTAATCAGCTGTCTCTGGGGCAGAATTCTGTTTAATTTGTTCTTCCTGTGCAAAAGGCACATAAAGCAATGCTGCTCAGTGCACACCAACGCAGGGGCTATATAATTATTTTCCATATTATAAAACAGTACATTTAAAAAAAAAAAAAAACACAACACCACAACTGAGTTGCTTGTGAAACTTCATTTGGTGAAATGATTCATAATGTTTGCATGTGACAGGAGCACCTTCCTTACGAGAAAAGACTCAAGGACCTGGGACTCTTTAGCCTGGACAAGCAAAGACTGAGGGGAGACCTTATTTACCTTTATAAGTATCTAAAGGGTGGGTTGAAGGATGATGGAGCCGGACTCTTTTCAGTGGTTTCCAGTGATAGGACAAGGGGCAACGGGCACAAGCTGGAACATAGGAAGTTCCATTCAAATATGAGAAAAAACTTTACAGTGAGGGTGACGGAGCCCTGGAACAGGGTGCCCAGGGAGGTCGTGGAGTCTCCTTCTCTGGAGACCTTCAAGACCTGCCTGGATGCAGTCCTGAGTAATGTGCACTGGGCAATCCTGCTTTAGCAGGGGAGTTGGACCAGATGATCTCTAAAGGTCCCTTTCAGCTCTGACAATTCCGTGATTCCGTGACAGCGGAATTGAAGGAAGTGCTGTCAAGTAAATACCCACTGAACATCACTTCAAATGACATTTCAAAGGGACTATCCTCTGTACATAATACATTGTAAAGATAAAGCTCATTAGTAGCACTTGGATAGGTGAAAAAAGAATGGTAAGTTCATTCTCCCTTGCAAGGTAGGAAACGTTCTTTGCAGGCCTCGCAATTTTCAGTTCCTCGTGCCCACGCTGTGGTATTCGACAAACAGCATCAAAATCTCAGCACTCACTTCTCTGCTCCGTTAAAAAAAGAGCACAGCTGCTCCCTCCAGTGAATATCATACATTCCTAAACTCTTTCAGTTAAACTAGAGCATAAGTTTATAAAACAACCCATGCTCAGTCCTAAATAACCCTAAACAAGAATTAAAAGTTTAACATGAAATTGAATTCATCTTAATGTCACTCAGTTTTATAAATCTCTTCTATGTTCCCTCTCAGTCATATCTTTTCAAGATGTCATAGAGAAGGAAGAGGAGCAGTAACACCAAATAAATGCAAGTTATATCTTAGTTTTGTCAGTTAACCTGATCCAGCTTAAGCTTTGTATTTAAGATGCTGTTATTAATATAGATGCTGTTAGTAATAACTAATGTACTCTGGAAAAAACAAAGGATGACTCAAAACCACACACACTTCAGAAAAACATCAGGCACTTCTGATCCCACCAAAAAGAGGCTTTTGTCATTTTACTTGAAGAAACAGCTGTATTAGGATGACTGGAAACAACTCAATGCAATTCAATGGAGCTAGATTTTCTAACAATCCTTTGCACTACCTCTCCTTTCGAAACCTGGTTCACTTACAGGGTATGTCTTCCAAGGGCTAAATTCATTTTGTATGTTAAACCTTAGATAAGAACCCTAATCACATCAGTTCAAATCTGCAACAGCATCTCTTAACTGTGAAAGAGTTTATAATAGGAGGGGAGGATGTTCTAAGATGAACATCTATTTAAACTGAATGAGGCAAAACAGAAATTTGCCTTGCATGCTAGCCTTGTTCCAACACTAGAAAAAGGAGTTGTTTAAGTTCAGACCTTGGCTTTTATGCACAGCACACCATGCAGTTGGAGGTCCATGTCGTAAGCCAGCATCATCCTAATGTGCCCGTATGGCCCGAGATACTATCACCTGCTTCTCAGAAGAGTGTGCTCGCTGAGGTTCATCTCTGCATTGCACAGCTTCCATTCAGAGCTGGTCTGCATCCCTCTGGTGCGAGGCACAGGCAGAGCAAGCTCGTGTCTGCCTGCTCAATACCATGCAAATGGCCCCGTGCTGTACTGGTCTGGTACGAAAGGGACTACGCTGTCCAAGAACATGCAATGAAGAGAATATAATTACACAGTAAAAATAAAAAGAATATAGTTAGAGGTTTCAGGGTAGGCTATATGTATCAGTTGAATTGCATTCATGCTGGTGGACTGAAGGGAGTATGGATTAGAGTACATTTTATCCTACTATTACATTGCACAGGATGGACTCCTGTTAAATTTTTTATAAAATTGCTATTAGAATGACACCTAACCTCTATAAAAACTGCAATGAATTGCCTGAGGTGCCTGCGGTTGGCCAGAATTTAGAGGCTTAGATACTTAAACTGTAAGCGATGATGTTTGAGAGCTAACTGAAGCCATGCACTTGCCTAGCTGGCAAGGTTGCTAGAATCTGACTGACATTCTGTACTTGGTAGGAAAATATCAACTCCATTAGCATACATACAGCTCAGCTTCTGATGTAAACACACTTCCATTTCATTAGCTGCTCACTGGCTAAGAGTAAGGAGAAAGACAAATTGCTATGGATTGTGTTTAACATTTTATTTCATTAATCTGTATTACTAACCTCACATACTTTTCACAGGTATGCAGAGCTTTAACTCAAATAGTAACTGCGTTGAAAACTATGCAGAGTCAACTTGTACCTTACAACAATTCGTAATAGTACCGCACTTTGAACATACAAGCAGTTTAGTCTTTGGGTCTTCACCTTCTCAGTTTTACATAGAAAGACTTTCAGGTCTTAAGAACCTTGAAAACATCCAACATTCCCCTCTCAACCCCCAAAAAGCAACCCAACCAAAAAAAAACCCACAGACAGACAAGAGCTGCCTTCCTGGACAATAGGCTGATGGTATTTTATAAGATGAGTTCTATTTTCAGACTAGTCAGGGATAAAGCAGAAAGCCAAGTGAGCAATAAGGAGTTGACAACAAAGCTGCAGTTCGTAAGCGTGTTTTTCTGTAGCAGTTGAGGAACTTATGAGAGATAATACTTCTTTCCCTCCATGACAAAACAGTTACCAACGTATTTTTTCTCAGAGACCAACACCCTCATAAACAAGTGCTCTAACTGACATCCTAAATTACTAGCCAGAGTTTGGCCTCATTGGCTTCATATGTTTGGCCAATAGGACTAAATTTACTAAATTGCCACTCCTCTCTCCAATGAAGGTATTCCCATACGCAGGTTAGACCCAGACTATTGTAAGTCTCAAGAGTCCTGGTGCTTATTTGCTCCTCACTCTGAAGAGTCTGTGCTGCTTCTTTGTTGACAAGGCCCAAGTCAGACAGAAAAAGATTCAGTACCAAGAACTATCCATCTTTTCTGCAAAAAGAAGAAATCCATGATGCAGAATAAAACCCCTCAATGAATTATTCACTTTTATATGAACTGCTGTTGAGGTGGGTGGCCAGAGGGCTATCTCACACTCCCAAATGTAACACAAGTTGTCTTGGAGTTTGTGTTTGTTGCCTGTACCGAAGAGATGGAAGACTGAGGACTCTTTCAGTAATAGGTATTTCTCTTCATCTCATGTCTAGCTATTGTATGCTGGCCATGACAGCAGATCTGCATGACTATATTTACCAGCTTTAAGACTATTGTAAGATTTATGAGAAACAGTATTCTCTCCATTCCAAAACCAGTAAAAACAAGAATAGCAAATGAACTAGTGTAAGGTCAAGTAGCACCTATTTCTTGCTAATCTAAAGACACGAGCTTGTTAAAGTGGCACAGCGTTAAAGTGTGTGCTTTAAAGCAACGTGTGCTTGAGTACACTATGCCACATCAGTCCAAGTCCTGTGGATAAAGTGTTCCTGTATTAACCATTATAAACCTTTTCCAGTGCAACACATGAGCCTGGCAAGACTCATAGGGCATTAGTATAAGTATGAACTGGAAATTCTCCACCTATTTTATAGCAGCAGCCAGGCTTTTCCTCTGAATTTGATTGTGTCCATGTCATTTCCTCAGGAGGAATGGGCCTTACTAAACACAAAACTCCCTCATTTCATTAAAAATTGATAAATTCAACAACTTTCCAAGTTTCCGTTGTTAATTTGGTTTTTTATGCTTCAATGTAATAATAGCATTTGGACAAATTTGAAAAGGGTAAGTGAGGACACATTCTACTTTGACTAAAACTGTGAAAAGGTATTATGTTATTTATAATGCACCTATCATAGTGGTATCTGAATGCTAAGAACATTAGCAGACAGGCTTTAAGGGCAAATAAACAGAAAGGATAATTTACATTCCTTTCTCAGGCATGCCATTTGGATGTACTACTCTCTTTCCCCTCTCCTACAGATGTTAAGAAAGCAACTGCAGAGAAGCCTCAAGTTTAAGTAACCTCAGTTACTGCAATACTCCAGAACAATAATCTATTCTGTTCAGATGCAATTCTCTCTGATAACAGTGCTTTATGTCCAATATGCTCCAGATCATTTGCCCCACAACGGGAAGCAGGGCAAGACAGCTATTTCTGATCTCAGTGTTTAAATCATTCTCTTCCTTTAAGATGGGAAATAAAATGTGAACGATAAAATTTAAATTTAGTTCACATTAAAGTTCTTGAGGCTGTGGCTATGAGGGAGAAGTGCTATGGCTTAATAAGCAATGCAGCCAACCATAACAAAAAACTATATATAATCTTGGTTGGTGTTTTGAAAAAAAATAAATAATCCTGTCTGCTCTTAACAGGATCAGTTTCGTCTCTAAGCTAGAATAGTATTTTGGAAGCCAAACTAACTTTCTGATCGACATACCAGGCAAATAAATATAGAAATGCCATTTAATCTGGAATGTTGGCTGACAACAGCTTGCATCAGAAAATTAGCAGACGACAATAGAAACCTCACATTTCAGAGATCAAATCTGGGCAATATTTCAGCAAAATTTGGACCTAACAGTAAAAAGCAGCAAAACCCACACAAATATAGCCACAGATCTCTGGTTACTTTGAATCCTAATAAATCATTACTATGTCAGAAAAAAAGAAAAATCTACCTTTAGAAGTATATTCACAGCTGTACAAGTGTATGGCAGCTGCTATGTAGAATAAGAATATGCTTTATTTATTTGTGCCTGAAAATCAGGAATGACTACTGAGAACTTTTTATTATGTCATTCCATAAATCTGACAGCAAACATGATTATTGTCCCCAAAGTAATTTACTTCTGTAATAACTTCCCCTTAGCTTCTACGAGCATACATAAAGAAAACCCTTCTCCCTCTACACAGCTGTGTTACTCTCAATTTTAAGATGGTGAATATCTTAACATGACTGGTTTTGGTTTTATTATTTGAAAGTGTCAACCAATGTGGCTCTCTTTGGAAATTACACAAGGGATAACATCTGTTAGTATTGCTGTTCCAGTAAGAGTCATGGCCAATCCAGCTCAGATATATAAAAAAAGTAACTCGGGACCAAGTTCATGCTTTGCATTAAACCTTACTGGAATCCTTAAGCCAATTCTCAATATTGTGAAAATGAAAGTTACGGCTAGGAAATTTTTCTGTTGAAAATGTAGCAATCAGCTATGCAACACAAATAAACACATACTTGTGTATCACAAAGCTCCAAAACATAACCAAGTACCCACTTAGAAGTCTGTACGGTGAAGCCAAAACACCCAGTCCACAAACAATAACAACAACAAGACTTATAAAGTGTCTGGCATCTCAAGTCAGACAGCTAATACGCTGAGATACTGCTGATTAGTGCAGCCTAATTGCTTCCCCCTGTTTCCCCCCACCTCCCCAAATCCACAGTTTTAAGCCTATTTTTTAAATTTTTTAAAAATTTCACGAGCATACTTACTAGTACTTACTGTACTTTCTACAATAGGAATATAATCGTGTTTGTATCACTATTTTTATGCTAGTTCACCTCTGACAGGCAGAAACAACTTGAAAAATTAAATGAAACACAAGAACCAGCTAAAAAGGGCTATGAAAACAAAGCCAAGCAACCTGGTTTTGACTACAGAATGGGAGCAAGTGGAAAGACACTAATGAAAGGGTGGTGGGATCAAACAGTGGCCCCAGGAATTGTTTTTGAAGCTGCATTTTGCATTAAATAAAAGCACAAAAAGATTCCCATTTTTCAGAGTCTGCAAAATGGATGTTCTAATAACTAAGACAAAATAAGAAGAGCCTGGAGAAAAGCAGATCTATGCAGCTGAATTAGGAAAGCTGTATCATAACAGAAAAAACTGACAGTGCTTAAATGTCAGTTAGGCAATAGATTTGGCTTTCAACCCAAAATAATTAAGTAATTGCTCCCCTCTCACAAAGAAAAGAGACATCACAACCAGCAGGACTGGGTATATAAAAAGACAGATGACATACTTCTGCAAGCCAGCCACTATTGGTCTGGATAGCTAGTAGCCACCTGTGAAGAGAAAAAAAAAAAAAAAAAAGAAAGGTAATGCTTAGACATCACCTAGATATGAGGTCCTGGGAAAGGCTTTCATTAAAAAAAAAATACCTTGACTGTGAAAGTGAATGACAGGCAGAGTGACAGCACAGATTCTTTACAGTAACCAGAGAGGTGGTGGATGACAAACCTCAGGTTTTACATGTGTTTCTGCAGCCCATTTATGAGAAACTAACAAAGTGATGGGATAAGATTTCTGTATGGACAAGGACACAGATCTCTGATCTCAAGGTAAATCCTTGACTTGTCATTGGAGGGTGAAGCTAAATTTGTATTAGGAAGTGAGACTAGTTGGAGAAAAAATAGTCTTCTGATTCTGATCTGTGATTTGAGATGTAGAAATTCAAACAGCACAGTCATATAAACCAGGAGAATCAATGTGGTATTTCAGGAACACTATGCTGATGGTATTAAAAACAAAAGATAGAGCAAGGGGAACAGTGAAACACAGCTTTTAAATTTTGAGTTGCAAAATGTAATGGGAAACTTTCCAAGAGCTCTTTCAGCAACACTAGGAGAAGACAACAAATTGGAACAAGCAGTCACAACCTGTGTCTCTGGGCATATAGAAACCCACAAGACAAATTACTGCAGGCCATCTGATACAGCTTTGTAAAACCAGCCATAATGTGGCTTTAGAAGTAGTTAGTCGACAGGAGGATATTCCATATGCAATTTCCTATCCAAAGAGACTTCCTGTGCATGAAATACAAGCCACTGTTTATATTTAAGTCAAAAGACATTTGGTGTCTTAAAAAATATTCATCAACTCTGCATATTCTCTAGAAGGCAGACTTGTGATAACCAGATATTGGCAGACCTCAAAAGAATTCAAGTTGTTTTGAAGGGAATGCAAGAAAGGAAAACACATAAAGAACTAATTTTTGCTAAAGTAGTGAGGAAATAAAGCAGAAAATATTCTGCAAGAGCTAGCAGCAGTGAAGAACAGAGAGTGGCCAACAGCAGAATCTCAGAACACAGACAGGTGTCAAACAGAAGAGGCGCAGATAACATCCAGGAAGATTCAAGGGGGAGTAAATAAACAAAAATATTCACGTGTCAAAACTGTGGATGAGCACTGGTTCCAACTGTAAAAGAGATTCCATAGTAGGCTTTTGGGGTATAAAGCACTATGTAAACAGACAGCAGAGATCAGACATGAAGTCATCAGGAATTTGATACAATAAACTGCAAATAATCCTGTCATTCTGTTCACCAACTTCTTTGAAAAAAAAAAGCAAAACCCCCCAAAATGTCTGCCTCAAAATGAACTCATAAATTGGCTGAGAATCCAGAAGGAAATATTGGTATGAGATATCTTGAATAAAAATCTCACAAAGCAGATGGCCATTTTACACTTCATGGTTTTCTGTCAAAAGACTAATACCATTGGATCAGGCCCTTTCAAAACAAGGTGTTTTTTTCCTTAGAAGTTTTAGTTTGAAAAAAAGAAACTATAGTCACACTGTCTAATATTTTCCTCATCTGAGAAACCCAAATTTCCATCAAAAGCGGTTTAGTATCTTTTTAACTCAGCAGTAATAGAAATTTAAGACATTTTTTTCTCTAGCAATAACAGAAGATGTGCTCCAATCCAACTTCAATATTAATCTAATTCTTCTTTTTTTTCTTCATTCAATGTATCATGTTAACATCACTGTCTAAAAACAGATACTTAAACTAAAAGAAGTAACAAGACACACCTACAAACCCCATATCCTCATACAACAATTCAGGACAAGAAAGTAATGTGAAAACTGGAAACACATAAGGCACGAGCAAAAGTCAGACATACCCCAAAAGAGTTGGAATAGGTCTTTAACACATGAAAAAAAAAAACCAACAGTTGTATTTGATGTAAATTGAAATTTGTGACACTATAACATTATAGCACAAGCTGTTCAGCAAGGTAATAATACTAATCTTGAAGCAAAAACCCCCACTCCACGGTTAAGTTTTACCAAAACACAGCAATGATTTTGTTCTAAGGAAGCTCTGATAGTCTTTAGGGAGGTAAAATAAACTCCCTTCTAGGAGGGTATACTGAAATAAACTACTTATCCCTAAAAAGGAATCCTTAAAGTGGGCGAAACAACAAAATCTGTAAATATGTATAAGGCTTAACATGATCATGCTTTTAAACTATTTTGCTCTTCAAATTCAGAATGTAGCCTTCATGGCCATTCATATTACATGACACAAAATGCTATGCACTCTATTTGTACAGAGAGGTTAACTGTAATTTGTCTCGGACAGCACCTAATTATTTGACAGATGGGGAAGAGCAGGGAAGATGCAACATATGGCATCTCCATTCAATAGAAAGAATGAATTAACAGAAGCAAGTAGTACTTGCTCTATTGTTACCCAGGAAGGTATTGGGAAGAATCATTATTTGCATAGTATTAGTCCATACTACTGTTAGTTCTATGAACTCAATACAGGTTTAGTGGCCAGTATCATAGGCGTACTAAAAAGTATATCCATATTTTTAAAATGTATTTTACACTTTCCTTGAGATAAAAAGTGAACATTCAATAGATTGGAAAGAAAGATTAAGCGGCATATGAAAGGAAATCCCAAGTTGTAACCAGCCAATTGCAACTAACCTCACCACACACACATCAGAGAAACCACCACTAAGATTACAGTCCTGAATTCACTCAATCTTACATTTATCTTACACATTTCTAGAACACCTACTAAAGAATTGACCATTGAAGCACTAAACCACAGGGATAAGCTAGTAAAGAAGATTCTGGTCTTTCAATCTACTGAAGAGTTGCACACTGGCCTTCCGCCTGTACTGGTGATAGTATGAGGAAAAACCTTTGGTTTTATGTAGGATCTATCTGTGTCAGAAAGAAAACAGATCACAGGCCATAATTAATCCTCCATCTTCAAATCTCTCCATAGCTCTGACAACACCAGGAAGATTCTGCCTTCATACAACAGCCATAGACTTTCCAGAGAAATAGATAAAGGCTGTCTACTGACCTGCTTGCAAGCCCACTGCCAACAGCAGTTGCCACTGGCTTACTATCAGTCCTTAAGTGCACGCTGCCTTTTTAAACAGTTTGCCACTGGATTGATAACAAGCATACTCACCTGGAAGGAAGGTGAGAGCACCTTCCAGAGCTGCCTTTCAATTTACCTACTAACACAGCTGACAGAGTTCCTGTGTCTCACCACGCTACCATCATACTTAGTCTAATGGGCCTGAATTTGACTTGTCATTAGTTACCAAAATGAAGCTCCACAGTTTACAGTGTCTGTGAAAAGAAGTGATACTGAAACATGGTCCCTCTGTACAATCCTATTTCCATTTCTCAAAGTTTCCACTTGCTTGTTTCATGACCTCCAAAGCTTATGAATACATAATTAAATGGCTACATTTACAGATGAAACAACTAATTGTTTGTGAGGACAATTGGGTGTTTTAGGAAGATAAGAAGGACTGATATTAGTCAGAGCTGGCATCATCTGGGACTGTTTGGCAACCCATCTGCAACCCATCTGCTATTTCTTGCTTCTTCCTCACAAAGTAAAACATTGAGGGGGTTTTGCTAAGATAGTTGGAACAATGTCCTGGAATGCATTACTCTTCCCTGCTTAATGGCTTTTTTTACTAGATCAGTTTACAAGTGGATATATATTATTTTTAAACTCTTAGCCCTAAAATTACAGCAGAGGACCTTGAAAGTCAAGCTATGATCTTTTTCACTTGTTTCTTAAAAGTCACAAAAAGAAATCTGCAACTGGAACTTACCTGACAATAATAATAAAAGTGGAAGCACACACTCACAATCTCCAGTAAGAAATTACTGAGAAACACCTTTGTCAGTAAAACTATGACCCAGCCCAAGCAGCCAGACTTTTTAACATGCACACCTTTGTGCCTATCAAGTCTTTGCATGTCCAGTATGAATGGTAATCGTCATTCACCTAGCTACACATGCATGCAATTATTCTGTCAACATACATGATTTTATAGCTTACTAGCTTTGAAATCTGCCTCAGTTTAATACACAAAAATGCAAGTCAGTTACACTCCTAACTATAATCTGTTAAGTAAAACTGCAGCGGGTCTCATGACTAATTCTAGAGCACTTTGATCATCCACAAACCATGAAACATTATTTCTTGAAAAGCACTACTTGCTTTCTGAAATAAACTTGTGATTAAAAGATTACCCACAACTATTTTAAACTCTGTGCACCTTCAGTTGCGTTCTATTCTGACACAGGTCCCTCTCATTGTTACTGACAGGACAGATGGCTATGTCCCAGAGCTTGTCGAAGGATTTGGGTCTGATGTGGAACTACACTGTTCCCAAACACCTCTGTAATACCTGAAGATGTGATTCCTGGTCATTTTTAAAGCAACCGAAAGAAAATATCATAAATTCCTATAGGTAATAATGACTGAGTATCTGGTAGTGTTGGTCTCCAAAGTTAATTAAGAGACCATTATGTCCTTTCCACAGAATTATTCTTAAGAATGGGTGCAGAAAGTTATGAAGTAAATTTTAGAGATATGCACCAGTTCCAGCAGTTAATATCAAGTTTTCTTATAAAACACTAGCAATAGAGGTTATGTAATCCCTTTTGAACAGCCGGATATCAAGTTAACCCAATTTTCTTCCATGAGACAAGGAAGGAAATGACTGTGGCTTCTGATTTTGGATAAAGCCATGCTGAACTCATCTCAAAATTCCCTTGGTATCAGTAGGTTCCAGCATATTTTTTGGCCTGTTCAGCACCGCTCCTGTGCACAGCCATATATTTGTCTGTTACTTCTTCATGGAATTGGGACCAAGGGGTCCACTGGCTGTAGTCCATTCCTGGCCAACTCGAGATATTTCAGATGCTTAAGCATCCTCTTGAGGACATTTAAGTTTGCAAACAGCTATTCCATACTTATATTTTCACTGAAGAAAGTAAACAGATGGCCTTTGCAAAGGCTTCAAATAACACAACTAAAATATTGATGTTTGACAGAATCTAGATTTTGATCTAGACAGATTCTAGATTTTTCAGCATGGTGACTGTGGTAAGATGCCTTAATAGTCAACAGATCTCAAACCAGGTCAGCCTTGAGCAATGGGGCATTATTGTCATTATTTAGAGAGGATGCAATGCATCCAGAATGCATCCAATGGCTCCAGAATCATATTCTCAGTCTTCCGTGCAATTCCAAGTTTAGATATAACAGACTGCCAGTTTTTACCTGACTTCAGGCTTGAAATAGTTTTAAAATTAGGCCTGAAGAGAACTAAGGCACAGTATTACTCATATACATGAGTATATGAGTATACCTCAAAGGAATTTTCAAATTAGTTTCCAATGCGGCTGTTAGCTTGATTAGTAGAAACATTTTATTGAAACCACGTTGCTGAGCCTACACTTGACAGTATTTTTTTCTGCTGCAAGAGACAAAGGTCTTATAGCTGCCAATATAAATGCTGAAACAGAAACTTGCTTTTAAGTGTGTCAGCTGGCTTTCCAGATCAAATTCCAAGCAGCCAACACTTTCACAAGAACAGCCTTTTCTGTCAATAAAGCTATTTCCATAAAATTGCTTTTAATAAGCATGAAAAAGACAAACAAAACAAAAATCCCTCGGAATTAGGCTGACCCAGTTAATGCATTTTGAACGGTTTGGTCTTTGCTCTGTGTAGCCAGAAATAATTTTTTCATTCAGGGTCAGCCCTGCATAGTTCATCTAACAAACTGCAACATCCCCATGCTCAAGTCTTACAATCTTTCTGGAAAGACATGGATGTCAAAAGAAGACTTTTCATAAACTTTCTGAGCTTGCACACTATTATAAACTGCCAGAAAGTTGTTAAGCAGATCTTATTAAGAGACAAATTAATATTTTATCAATTTATGTGCATCTATTCTCTAATCCAATTTAGAAATTCTGTTTTAAATAATCATCCCGAACACCAATCAGGACAAATCAGGCAGCCTCTGATCATCCCAATAAAAAGCCCACATATTCAAGATCTGATTGAATCCATAAAAGATTAAAAGACAGATTGAAGATAATAGTTACTGTGATTAGAAAAGCTGGACCAAACAGCTTTGCCACAGTATTGAACAGTGACATTTTTAGTTTTCAGACCTCACCTCCTGCTTAGGCCTAAAATTTGGGTTTAGCAATATATTAGCCTGCTTCAAAATATCTCTCTATCTCCCTTTTAAGATGAATGGTCTGACAGTAACTTCACAAAATGTGTAAAATCCACCTGCCAGGTATGGTAATGTCCAGTTAGACTTCATTTAACAAAATCAGGATCTGAATAAGCCTTAGCACTTGGCATGGACAAGGTATTAACGCAGAAACAACATATTAGCAGTCTGTTAGTTGCAATCCTACTGCTAGAGTTAATCTGTGCTAAAAGCAACACCTTAGCAATACCTAAAGCCCTCCTGTAGATAGACTAATAATTGTTGATACTGAAAATAAGATTTCATACCCTTGCCCGCAATTGCAGATCCAAAAGTTCTATACATATGTTGTACCTTTGGTGTTTTAGTCCTAACATTCCTGGATATCCATGTCAAAGAAACAATGGAATCAAATATCAGAAGATAAAACAGATTTAAGGAAAAAATAGGTAGATGGTTTTACCTTACCTCTGCAAAACAAATCCACTCCTAGGAGAGAAATCTGACGTTCATAAGGGAAACAGCTCACGGAGACAAAATTATTCATCATGATACTAAGCTTTTTAATAATGACTAAATTGCCCTTTGACAGTGCAGCGGGAATAGGTTTTGTATTTTTTACTGTATTTCAAACATGCAGTTAGGAACTGCATGTACTGCAACTGAACATTAGCCTTGCATCAAGAAACTTCACCCACATTACATATACTGTGTACTCACAGTTTGAAAGCTTCGCAAGAATTATCACTAATCTAATGAGCAAAGCAAGACAGACTTATGGACAGTTCTCTGCTGCCACTTTTGCAAAAACATACATGGCGTATTTGCTGAGATTTGTCACTGGATAGCCCAAGTAGTGTTAGCTGGAATGAATGCTTAGTTGTCATAGTAAGTCACTGAATCATCCTTTACTCTTAGTTATTAATGTAAAATAAAATACATTTATTGAATTGCTAGGCGTTTGAATAGTATTTGACCAATAACAGAAGGTGGTGCTAACCCTTCTACAACTCACATGTACTGTAGACACTTCTTTATTGGCTGAGATGCTGCAACAACTAAATTACTGTTCCCAGCTCCTCATTATTAGACTCCCACTCCATTTCACTATCCTCTCAAATCTGCTAGATGAATAGCTTGTCAAATGTCTCTTTAACTCATTATGGACAAATCAAACTCTTCAGCCAATGTAGAAGCAAATGGATTAGGTTATCTGTCCACAGTCTGAAACTCTGAAGAGACTCACAGCAGCAGAAGAAAACCAAATGTCTAAAGCTGCCATTGCCCCTGGGCATCAGCTTCACAGGCTGGGAGTCATATGTCCACTGCTGAATTGCCACAGTTTTCAGCCTAACACAGAAAGATAAACTATTCACATCTGGCAGTGATTGTTAGAGCAAGTATTTCAGAACCAGACATCTTTTAGATGTCTGATTTTAACACCCTTCTGACAGTCTGTCAGATCCTTAGTCATGTAATGATAATACTATCATGATATAAAAATCAACCTTCTTAAGCATTATAGTTAAAACACAAGTATTGGCTACTGGTCTTTGTAAGTACACTTAGGTTTGATAATGTGTTCAGTATGGGCACAGAAGTTTCAGTTCAGTATGGGCACAGAAGTTTCACTGGCTTAAAGCAAGGACTTAAAAGTGTCCTAATTATACTGGCTTTCTCAGGCTGTGGGGAAAACTTAAGGTAGCACTAAGGTAAATACTTAGTCTTCCAAATTTACCATCATCAATACTGTCTTCTAATGAAAGAACTTTCTACCACTTTTTCTGGTTTGATCATACACAGCCATCTTTCTGTGAACAGCATGTCAGGGCAAATGAATACAAAGGGCTGTGGTAGGGGATAGTGAAGGTGAAAGGACAACACAAGCACAGTATACAAATTCTCAATGGGTTCAATAAATCCTGCAGATGTTGGAATCTCCATTACCTCTTCCAAAATCCTGCCAGTACTGCATTTGTTTGCTTCCTTTCTTTTTGTGCCTGCCACTGAGTACAAGAGTACAGCTGCTCAGAAAAGACAGGGCTTGCTTTTCTGTAAAACTATACCAGATGGGATGCTCATTTACTGACTTTGTCCAAAACAATAAGGTTTAGTGCAAGACAGTTTTCCAGATACGTACATGGCCAAGTCTTCTCTTCCTCCCTCTATTCTTCTTTTGCAACTAAGCTAAATTTTACATAAACTGTTGATTGTTAAACCATTTTGGAATAGATATCTGCCAGGTCTTCTAATTGCAAGTTCTGCTTTTAGTTTCTTTATGAAGTAGTGAAGTATCACTACAGAGAAAAAGACAGTATGTAAATAAATTTTTATTATCAATAAATGTTTAGCCATTATAGTTTTGCTAAATATTTACTTAAAGAGTGCTTACTAGAGTCAGAAGATGTAAAAATATTGCTCTAAATGTTTCCCTTCAAGCATTTGCAACATCTTTGGCCCGTATATCTACCAAGACCTCCAATTTATTATTATTAGAGGGAATCAGACTAATCTTTTCTAAATGGTCTTCCCATAAACAAACATTAGCACTGTCAGTTGTGTTTTACAGCTTGCTGTGGATATCAGAACCAAAAGTACTTCCATAAGCAGACTCTAAGTATTTATTAGTTATTAGCCCTAGCATTTACAGCCTCCTATGAGAGAGCTAAACATAAACATGTGAGCAGTCCAGACTGATGTTGTAGAGGGCAGTACTATGTATAAATACATTGATAGAGAAAAGGCGTTAATTAGAGAGAGAGGCATTGTGAAAAAAAGTTAGTGCAATCAACACCTACAATAGCATATTTTAATTATGGTGGGTTAGACAGTTAAACAGACCTTTTCTTGAACCTGTATTAATTCAGCATTCCTTTACTGGTTGCCAGTCATACAAACTAAAAAATAACTTTCCCTAATTCCAAGTTGAGATACCTATATTTGGAAAGTCACTCAATTATAACTGCATTAAAAAAATAATAATAATAAAAAAAAAATATATATATATAATCACGACAATCTTAGATGCAGCTGCTTTTAAAACCCAGAGTCAGTCATGGAATTGAAATCCACAGAATGACATTTCTAAGCTTTTCACAGCACACCACTGCCTGTCAGGCTATGACAAGATGGACAGATAACCAGGTGCCCACTAAAAGTGCTTGCCAAGCTCCATGGTGATTTACTGCTGTTAATACCATGGAGAGTTTTCTTGTACCTGGGCCAGAAAGGGGAAGCGACCCAAAGCTTCACTTAACGGGCTGAGGCAGGCAGAAGTAGAACATAGCAGGACAGGAAGCGTACGAGGCAAAAGTCGAAGGGATTCAAAAGCAGAGAGACATTCCCCATTGTGTCTCTTCCTCACTATAAATCTACATAAGAAGATATGCACAAGCATAAATTCTTCAAATGATTCCCTGGATTCGTCTCCCTTCAAGGGAGTCTTGTAGATTGATTCAGCTGCTGAATAATAGTGCATTGTTACCATTGTCACACTTGCAACCTCCAAAACCATTCCAGCAGCCTGCTCTCTGAAGTACATTGCCTCTGGTACCTACTACCTCTGTGCAACGCTCAGCGAGCTACACTCTGGCTATAGTTATTCTAACTAAACAAGCAAGATCTAATAGTTAATAACATAATGCTCAAGCTCTCATTATTAGCATAAAAGCTACGTTAGGTAGTATTCCAATACAACCTCTATTATCTATGGTTCCCCACTCATAGAGCAACAGTCATTTTCTGTCTTAGTTCCTCCCTTTCCATTCTTCTTCCCTCTCAGCAGAGCACATTCTCTGTTCATAACTCTATGCAATAGATGGCAATAGTTTATGTGCCATAGATAGAAGAGTAATTTCAAGTATGCTATTGTCAAGCATATAAGAATCAAGAGGAAAAAAAATAGAATGGTTTGTGGACAGATTGAAACCATCTTTGCAGAATGCTGGAAAAAACCCACATATGTTAAATGGATACTGAGAAGTAGTTACTACATTTAATATAAACAGTAGTATTGCTTTCATGCACTTTTTTTTTTTTTAAAAGTACATTAGCTCATATACTGGAATTGACTGAGTTGCTTTATAAGCACTGTGCTTTTAAGCAGTAAGAGTGGGGCCTCATCGAGTTACTGAAGCTGTCTGGTGTTGCTCTGACAAATAGGGCACATGTCTTTAATTTGCCTGTTTTGCTGTTCAGCTATCCTGTAAGTATATAGAATTCTGGTTGCACAAAGTTGTTAGACAGTCCAAATATCTGGAATGCAATCCTATTTATTT
Source organism: Calidris pugnax (assembly GCF_001431845.1). NCBI lineage: Eukaryota > Metazoa > Chordata > Aves > Charadriiformes > Scolopacidae > Calidris > Calidris pugnax. Next base: position 13,615,992 of record NW_015090885.1, read on the forward strand.
TAATAAAGGTGCTCTTTTTCTTTCACAGCTTGCCTTTGCGTTTTGCCCAGCATTCTTGAGGTCAAATGATACTATTTAAGCGTACACATTACTGCTTTTTTTCCTACTCATTTTTCTTGTTCTTTCTCAACCCATTTGTTCCAGGTTCAGTGATTCCTTATTCTGAGCATCCTCATTTGTACCTCATTACTGTTTCCATTTCTTTATAACAGCTGTTCTTTCCTCTGATGCAGACTCAAAGCCCATGTCACAGTAGTGTGATGCAGAGACACCCTATGAAAGCTCCCTAGGTGGCTGACAATTCTGAAAATCATTTCTTGGTGCACTGAAGCAAATGAGAATGAGCTTATAAGAGAGGAACATGAGTGCTTTTGTTTTCATATGCAATCTGAGCTTCTATTTTAGATATCTAAGGGTTCTGAGGATTTAAAATGGTATATACAGTTTCTGTAGATCTATGGATGTCCGAACAGTATTTATAAGACAAATAGTACCATATTCTTGATAGTCAGATGGCCTTAAGAGGCAAGTCCCTCTACCTACTTCCTCAAAATGCTGATCATTACAATCATATTTATAGAAGCGTTTACCACAGTCCTATTGAAAAGTTATATTTCATAACTATTTTATTTTGATACCTTCTGGTAAATAAGTCTTTTCACTGGGGACTGATGCCTGAATTCTAATTTTTGAAAGGCACTATTTGGATTGAAAGTATGATCAGTTTATTTAAAGTTACCATCTTCTCTGTATTTCTAACTAATATAACAATCTAAATGTGCTTTGACGCATATTAGCTTGGAATCTTACAGATGCACTCAGTTATTTAAAACTGAAAATTGGCTTTGCACACTGTATATTTCAGTTTTTGGAAAGCTCCTACTTTCTCCTTATTCCCAAAATGAGATAGATATTTTATAAGAGAACCCGTGGAGAGAGTGGTATAAATTCTTTTCTAATTTCTTCTCTCAAACTATGCAATGACCATGTGGAAAAGCTATTTAAGGAACAATTGCATGACAACTAAAATGTGAGAGAAACTTGTTGTGAGCTAACTTTCAACACAGTATAAGAATTCAAAGCATATGTGTGTGTGTGTATAATAAGTATGTTAACTTTTTCTTAGGTCAGTATAGTTTAGTTAGCTTCCATCCAACTGCAGTGTCTTTGTGGCTGTAATGTTTTACTTGCATATTTATATGGCTGTCAAAAAACAAAAATAAAGTTTTCTCAACTATTAAGCAATTCTGCTGTCGTGTCCTCAGACCAGGACATTTGCAAAACGCAAGTTCTATGGCACATCAGACTGCAAGCCCTATAAACTCAAGTATCATCAACTTAGTATTCCTGTCTTTAAATATAGGTATTAAGAGGACCCTAAGAGAAGCAAAAGTGGGAGTGGGTCATACACATTAGTATGTCCCGTCTTTACTAAAAATGACAGGTATTTCTGACTAGCATATTCCAAATCTGGCAAGGAATTAAAACAGTTATTAGCTCTTTTATTAAAGGAAGTAAATAAAGTAAAAGAACACTCAATATAATGGCAACACTGAAGGTAAAGGGAAAAAACCCAAACTGAATACAACATGTTTGTTATTCTCTCTCAGAACCGGAATACCTTAATACCAAGTATGCGAAGAATAAAAGATTAGCAAGATAAATACTTAGCTTGATGTAATTTATATTTATGTTTGGCTGAGATCTCTTGAGCTGAAGCTACAGGGTAACTGATGTAATCCTAGATAAACTTTGAATTTGATTGTAAACTAAGAATTCCACCTCTTTGGGTGAGGTTGGCTTGGAAGTTTATTAGGAGGCTGAAAATTAATGAAATCAGGAACAACTGAAAATAATTTCTTGCCTAATTATATTCAAAATTTAAATGGTGACCTGGTGTCAATGGGCAAGTTTATAAAGATGCAAAGCTTACCTCCAGGAATTATTTGAATTCAGTAATTTTGAATTGATCTGATATTGAGTAATTTGTCTAAATTCTAAACCATACAGTTGTTAGACTAAAGTGGTGCTAGACATCACTACTACTGTGTTAGAGTGTTAATTTGGAAAATAAAAAGGATTTATAAAATTTCAAGAAGTCTCGTCATATGCAACAAAGTCATTTGCTAGGAATAAGTATTGGTAAATAAGCTTAAAAAAAATTCTTTCTTCCTCATTTTAGATAAGGATACAGATCTCAAAATAATGAGAGAGATATTAAAGATGACCAGAAGATACACTCATTACACCAACTATACACTTAGTTCCTTCATAGCAAGGTAAGTCTTTACATGCATTATCTTTACCTTATGATACCTGAAATAGCAAGATCTGCATCTTGACTCCCAGACCTTAAGCTGACAGAGTAAGAGCTTAAGTTGAGAGAAGACATCCAAATGCCATAACTGTCCAGGAAGCTGACTTTCCCTATGTGATTTCCTTTTTGCCTTATGACTTCGATAGTATTTTAGGAAAATTCACTGTGCGCTATTTTCCCTCTTTATACAACCATAGCATGGCTGCATCTTGAATACTGAGTGCACTTTGGGCTGCCATGTTTCATGAAGGACATTGAGAAATTAGAGAAAGGTAACTACAATAATAGGGAAAATGGAACAGCTACCTTAAGAGGATGGCTTAAAATGGCTGGAATGCCCCAGATGGGAGAGGATCAGGCAGAGGGTAATATGATAGAGGTTTGCAAATGTCACTAAGATAGTGGATAAAGGGAATGAAAAACTGTTGTTCAACAAATCCTACAGTACATTAGTAGAAGGCACTTAATGGAATAAAACAGGTGTAAGACGGGGGGCAAGGGATGAAGAGTACTTTTTATACAACTTTTGGAACTTACTGCCACAGACAGCTGTGGACAGTATCAAGAGATTCAAGAAAGATTACACAGATCAGTGGAAAACAGCTTCCTAAATAGATATAAAAAGAGATCAAGCAGGAATGTATCTTCCAACATCCCTAATACAACAATTGTCGATGCTGGGAGAGTAAAAAGGAAAGGACTGCAAAAAGCAGCCAGGCCTGCATGCTCTCCCTACAGAGCATCTCTTTTTGCTACTGCTGTATCCAACCCTTATATTGGAATTACTGCATCGCTCCATTTAGCGGTGCTTCTAAGGCAAATATCACATATAGTAGGTAGGTAGAGAACAACTGCTGGGTCTATTGCACAGTTACATTCTGCTTTATTACATTCATGCCATTCTACTAACTTATTTAGATGCTACCTGCTGTACAGAAAAAGACATTAAGCCCAGAATATAAACATAAGTAAATATAAAAATCAGTTCTCTAGGGGTAACATCTGTGAAGTAAAGCAGAAGTTGAGTTCTGTTGGGTTTTTCCCAAGAGAAAAAAGCAATTGTTACATGAAACATGGCAACGCCGATCAGATATATAAGAGCACAGGGAAACAGTAACAGCAAAATAAATGGTGGCCAAATAGCCGAAAGCCCCAGATTTTTTTTTTTTTTTGTATTTCATTCACCATAAATCATCTGCGACTTGCAAATTTGTATGTTGCTTGCTCCTGCCTAAATATTAACATTTGAACAATATAGAGGCAGTTTTGAAGCCTCCAATAAAGCTTTTTTATTTTTAATTTTAATACTAAACGTCATTTTAAAATTGCAGTGATATCATGGTATTATAGTAAATTCTAACTTCTTCGTAAAAATATAATGCATGTGCAAAATTCCAACACATAGCAAGCAAAGCGCATTTACGGAATATTGCTTCTACTATGAAGATTGCCAATGACATCCAGATCTGTTCTTCCCAGTGGAAAAAAATTATGTATATTAAGCACAATAAGGCTAATTATAATTGTTATGCTATAGGCTTCAAAGAGCTCCATAATCAGAATTCAACTTAATACATGCAAGAGTGAAGGCTTCTACTCTTATACTGGACCAGGCACTATGCATTCATTGGTTTGTCAGTTGGGAACATAAAGCAGAAACAGATATGTAAAAGAAAAGACACATTCAAGAATATAAATTATCTACAGCTCAGGTAAGACAGCAATATTAAAAAGCAAAACAGAAAAAAGTGTTTTGGTTTTTAAAAGCACAAATGTGCTATTCACTTTGACTTTAAGTTCTTGGAAAGTGTGGCTGGCTTTCAGGAATTCTGGCTGGACTTTTTCCTGACTGTAGTGCTAATCTCAGCATGGCAACTCTCATGTGCGTTCCTTTTCTGTGGGTCAGAAGCATCTTGTTACAATATAGTAGCAACATAAAGCCAGGAAATTCATGACTTCTTACTGGGCAAGTTAATAGTTCTGAGCAAAATACTGATACAGTAATCTGGGGGTATGGAAATACCAAACTGGTCCTAGAAAATAATTATTGATTTGTGCCTGGAGTTCTTTTGGCAGAAACTGTAACACATGGGATGCTGAATAGAATTTCCTGTAGTTTACAGCCTCTCAGTGGTAACTAGAGCAAACTATCTTCAGACATTGCCAGTGGAGCACTAAGAATTATTTCTGTAGAACACCATGAGTCTTTCACCTTACCTCTACAGTACCCAAATAAAATCTTGATTACTTCCATATGATCTCAATTTTCATTTCAGAAATCTACTTGAAATGGTTTTACATATTGTGAATTGTCATAAAATTTAGTTGGAGAGACCATAAACCCCCCCCCAGAAGCTGCTAGAATGTAACTGGTTTAGATATATAAAAATATATATATTTAAATTTTATATTTGTCTTTTCTAGAATACAAAAAATATTATAAATAATTTTAATAGACATAAAAGTAACTATATTAATATTTAGATAAAGAACAATATGCTCTTTATTCCCTAAATTTTGTAAAGAATATACTGCTGGTTCATAAACCACCAATTATTCTTAAAATCTCATAGGTCTAGAGTAAAGAAAATGTTAAAAATAGCTCAGATATGCTGGTGACCTTCATTATGTTAGATTCTCTAAACACTGTGTATATTCAAGTTTTTAAAACACTACTTATTGAGGCATTCAAGCAAAGAACTTGCCTTCCAATTAAAGTTTGCAATCTGTATCACACAATAACAGGTTATTTTCAAGGACTCTTGTAAAAAAGTTTCTATTGAACCTGCATTTTATAAAATGGATAAATATTTTACAGGCAGGCATTAGAAACCCCAGAATTCAGTTGGAAAAGAAAAACAGTTTAAAAAAATCTATGGGTTTGTTTAGGGTTTTTTTTATGGTCAATGAGAATATCCCTTTACATTTCAACCACAAAAGCACACGTATGCATTCAAATTTAAAATACAGCCTCAAACACCTTAAAAAGAAAAGAAGCTTTTCAAGTAGGTGATGAGAAAGCAACTCCTCTATCAGGAGGTACATAGGGCACACCTTCCAATTTCTACTTGGTTCTCTCTTCCCAATACTTAGTCACTTCTCCTGGCCTCATTTTTCTTTCTCCTTCTTCAAACCATACTCTAACAGTATGATAAGCCTCCCTCTATCCCTACCTCTGGTTTTATTCTTTATTTTTTATTTTCCTTCTCCCTTTACCTCATACAATGTGATTGGGTTTTCCAAATCCTCTAGGCTGTGCTCCAGCCCAGGCAGATACGAAGAAGCAAGCTCAGATCTCAAGCTCAGCATGGTTTCTATCCACAAGGAACATAATGGAAACTAATTTTGTTCCTGAAAAGAACACAGAGAGCGCCAACTACTAGAATTAACAGTTTGGCTTCAGTACCATTGCAAACAGAAATAAAAAAAGTGTTTCAAAGTAAGGGAAATTCAGAAAGTTGAATATAAATAATACTTAGCTATATGGAACAAAACAAGTGGGTTCAGAATTTGCCAAGCATACTATAAGCACCTACTGAAACAATTCTTGAAAATATTTTTCTATTAGGATTATGACATGAACAAAAAAATGGGTACCTGTAGCTATATTGTATAACATACAGCACATAGAAAAAACACAACTCCTCAGCCATTTCCCAGACTACATGCTGACTCCTCTCCCCCTTTCCCCTACAGAGACTAGGAAACACTCTGATAATCCTGAAAACAGGAAAACATTGTATCACACAATCAGAAAAGTAAGATTACTCACCACCTAACCACCAGCACCACCATTCCCTATGCAGCCACCAGTGTCCCATAGTCACCACCCCAGCATGTTCTAGCACAGCTGCTGCCATCTTGCAAGGCTATGGGAAGACCTGCTTCCTTCCACCAGGTGAGTGAGTGCTCGTTTTCAGCTTCCTTCCCTCTCCTTATGGTGCCTAAAGAATACCAATGACGACAGTTGCAACTTCACACAATCTCAAACCAAATGCAGGCTGTCAGCCAGCTAGCAGGAAGGTATGTTAAGGTAGTTGCACAAGTTGCTAAGAAGCTCACCTTGGTTCTTGGGCTTCTTATTCACATCCTGTTCAAGTTGTAAGGAAGATGTTTGTCAAAAGTGTGAGGAAGAATCAAAAAAGCCTAGCTTTATGTAGTGGAAAGCAGGGTTGGGAATGGGTGTGGGCAGGGGAGGAAATGGTGGTCCCTGAGGGTGTGCAACATGGTGGCAGAGGGTGGTGGGACAAGCAATTGCTTAAGAGAGAAGTGCTCAGAGGCAATTATGGCAGAGTGAGGAGAACATGTTTCGAAGCTGCAGATGATCCCCCCAGCTTTGTATTTTTGGAAAGCGAGTAGTCTTGCACCCGCTCCCCTTGAGTGGTGACAGCTGAGGCCATGCCGTAGGCATCGCTGCTCCCCTCTGCAATGGCCACCCCTTCAGCCTCTCCCAGCAGAAGCTGCTCCCTGAAGCTGCCTGCACAGGCCATGAGGGCAGCTGCTGTCATCAGACATATCAATATCTGAAGTGTGAGAAAGCTGTAAGTTTTATGTGAATTTTTTTTTTATCTTGGTAGAGAGTTGTTTTAATGAAAAAGAATGTCAAGCTGTTGCTATTGTTGTTTGTTTGTTTGTTTGTTTGTTTGTTTTTTTAAAAGGAAGGAAAGCTAGCTGAAGTGACCAGCAAACTTCTGTGTTCAACTACTTTGAGGGGAAACAAAGCACTTGAAGGTTACTGTATGGATGGCTTTGCTCATATATTCTTGGTTAACTTCACTGAAAATAGCCGGGGGGTGGGGGAGTGCTTTACCTGAAACTCTGGTATAGAGTTGCATAATGTTTCACATGGGTTTGGCTCATGTAACTGTGAGAACATCCAGTCTTCCTCTGTATTGTCCTAATACAGCACAGCACATTTATCTTACTTGTTTCATGGTATTTAAAGTATTTAAAGTATTTAAAGTAAGGGTCACTGGCATACTAGCAATCCCAGTGTGCTTATGGACCAGGGAAAAGTGCGGAAAGAATCATAGGAGCATACATTTGGGTCTATATGAGGCTAAACACCCACACCCCCAAGATCTGTGAATATTTTCCATTTAAAAAAAAAAGTTAAAAACATAAGAGACTGAAGTATTTTATCCATTTCCTAAATGTTATAAATGTCTAGGTGACATGAAACTAATGCCGTGGTGAAATGGACCACTGTTTATGGTAGAATCATCCAGTCTCCTAGTAGTTGTGCTGGAGTCTGGAGCTAAAATAGGAGGAAAAATAATCCTGCTTTCTGAATACATGAGTATGATTTTCACGAATAATCTGAGAGCTGGAATATGAGTAGAGTTGTGGCTTAAGTGAAAATACAGGTGTCTGAGCTGCACTGGGGTTGAAAAGAGCTTTTCCAGCTCAGAGGTAAAAGTTAATTTGTTGATTACAACTCACTGTCTACTGACCAGAACCAGTGCTGAAAATGACCAGAAACAGTTCTTGAGCTACTTGTTAACGTGGTTAAAATATGTTTTTGCAAGTTATCTGAAGCATCTTTACATTAAGAGCTGAGTTTAGGGAGAAAAAGGTTGAGGATATGTGTTCTATAATGTCATGGAATTTTGTAGCTTTTTTGTCGTTTTGGGCTAATGCTTAGCAGGGAAAGTGTGGATTTTGTGGAGAGATGATAAATTATGGAGCACAGTAAAACTTTTTTTTCCTTTAATGTAAATATCAGAAACTGGCAAAAGGCTTAACTCAGAAGTGTAGGCTGACTTTCTGTGCTTAATTACATAGAGAAATTGTTGAGAGAAGAAATCGCTCTAGCTTTTCCCTTCAACAAGCTGCACAGGTATATATATCATGTTATTACCCAAATGCCTGTAGGCTGGTGTTAGGCAACAACTCTAAAAAGGTGCTAATAAAAAGTGCAGTTATAGCACAATCACGATGGCTTTTTAATGCTACCATATAGTCTGGCTTTCTGTGTGAGGCTGAGAAGATTTCCAAAAGTAACATTGCTATTGGTGTAATTGATTTGAATAAACTCAGAATGAGAAGTGTCAACTAATAGTAGTTTCAGGACCTGACTTAATCTGTGACACTTTCTTGGATAATATTAGGCCTTGAAGTTGGCTTTTGTCTTGTGCTATCAGTCACTGATTTTGACAAGAAGAATATTTATATATGAATAAGGCTTTTTTTATTCAATGCAACGTTGAGAAAACCTTAGTGAGAACTATTTCAACTTTTTTCTCTTTTTATGTCATGCCCCTTTGTCACACTCACCAGCAATGCCCTAACTGAAACATAGTTATGTGATGTCCTGTTATTAATTATTGGTATGGGTCATTTCCAAGTAAATTTTATGAAGCTAATTTCTTAGGTGAATTCCAGCAAGGAAATTCGTCTGGTATTATTTTGCAGACTGCATCTTCTACATACTATAGAGTGTGTGTTCAGTTTTAAGTTTGAAAAAGTACTGTATAACTTCAGGGATGCAGATTCATTGTTTTCTGCAATAGTAATGGACAGACCAATTTCAGAATTGTGAAAAAGCCTTGCCTGATGAACTACATTTTTGTGTCTATGTGAGATTTTACTGGAAACTTCATTCAGAGAAACTGGAAGGGAAAGAAAGGAACAGTGGAGGACTGGCAGTCCAGCTGCAGTGACCTGTAATGTCTTCCTAGTAATATAATAGTTATTGGAATGTCCTGGACTTTGCTTCTTAAAACTACAAAGACAATAAATTAGAGGGAGTGACCAAAAAAGCATCATTGCAGAACTGCATACTCTAGAGAGGCTGCTGCAATAGAAATTAATCTGATTAGGAGGTTCATCAGTTATCAATGTATAAGGAACAGTAGAACTAACCCTATGAAATGAGTTGAAAATGATTTAAATATTCAAGATGATTTTCTACAGTTGTTCAACATTAACTGGGACCCTCCCTGTTCTCTGAATTTTCCTGGTGTTTCTGACAGAAGCTTGCTTATAAAAGCTTGTATGATCTCACTGTTTTCTTAGATCCAGTCTTCCTCATGCCAGTTCCATATGACCTGGCTTACATTTCTCTATTACAAACTAGTGGCTTCAAAGCCACTAATCACAGTACAGAATGCTGGGTCTTAAGTTACTTTACTTATGCGTGTCCCAATAAACTGTTTTCTTTATGACCATAGTGAATATACTACTATTGATATGCAGATAATAAAGGGTAGGATGGTACCAAAAGAGTAGTGTTTTTCATAAAATTTATTTCCTGAATTCTTTTTTAGCAGAAAAGTTATCTGTGTGTACATGTTGGTAGTCCTAGCAGAGAATATAATGTATCTTTAGGTTCTGATTTCATACATCTGTGCTTCAAGTTCCTGTTTTATCTAATGAGAATGAAATTAATTAATGATTGCATATTTGTAAAGAGTCCATAAAATCTCTCCAGTGTTATTGGTTTAGTATATTATGTCAGTATAGAAGTCTGTATTTGTTTGGCCTTAAAAATTGGTTGTCTGGGAAAACAGTAAATACAAAATTTGATCATGTCATACTGTAAAGATACAAGACAGGTTTTTCGTGGAGTATGAGATGAAAGGAATGTCATAGAATAGAAGAGCAAAAGTATAAAATGAATCTATGACAGACCTTAAAAGAATTCAAAAGCTTTGGCGTGAAAAGTGCAAAAGAGATTTTGGTCATAAGAGAATGTTTTTGCAATTCTGGCAGGTGAAGGAAATAAAAAAGCAGAATGTGCTGTCATTTTATGTTTGCATTCAGTTCTTGTAAGGAAACATTAGAACTACTGAACTCATTGATGTTGTCTGTCTGGTTGAGTATGCCAACAGTTCATTCAGCTTATCTAGATAACCGGTTATCTGTTATATATAATATCTCTAAGCGGTCTTGTGTCTCCTTCTCTAACTGGATATTTGAGTTATTGTTTCTGAAGTTGAGCATCTCATCAGTTTTATTTATAGGGCTGCATTTCACTTCTCATTTACTCTTACTTCAAATACATCTCTCTGTTTTTCTCATGTTTGTATGGGCTTTTGATCCTATATCTAGGAATAGCATCTTGCAAATTAGGGTTTCTTTTGCTGTTGAATCATTGAAAGATGATTAGGATTATGTGTTTTTGACAGTTTCTCATCGTTTCTATTCCACTGCAGCATGAACAGCTGAAGCGGTCACTGCCCTACCCATTTTCTGGAGAACGCTCTTTATGTAGAAAGGATGAGTAACTGCAATAATTGCCATGCCTGGATTGCTGTTTCATGTTAGGCGTATGAAAGTTTTACTTTTTTGTAAAACAGCTGCTGTTTTTTAGTTTAGACATTGCTATGTACTCTGTTCATCTGTTCCTCCATTCATTTGAGTCAACATCCTAAGGGATGTTGGTTTTCCCGGTGTTCTATTGACTGTAACAATAGGGTACTGCATGAACATGATTCATATTATTTTCACTTAGAATTATGTACTTATTTATAAAGGTGCACATAGCATTTCTGTTGATGAAAATGTTTGGGGGTTTTGTTTTGTTTTTCCCTCTTGGTTTCTGTTTGTCCTTTTTGTGACATTCTTGGGAAGTTACTTTGTCACGTGGAAAACATGGAGTTCTTGAGTCAGAGGCGAGCTCACTGTTTAACAGCCTTGTATACCTAGTAAAGTTGACCCCTGTGATAAAAGTAATGTAGTACATACCATAGTTCTATAAAACAACTCTGTTTAAACAAAATACTTACTCAATAGTTAATTAATATGCAAGCTTGGACTCATGCAAGTAAATCTAGGTTGCTATTTTCACTGTTGTTATATGTGTTGGTTTCTGGTCAATGTTCGCATAACCATAATGAATACAAAGTGTGCAATTGGATGTGAGGGAACACACTTCCTAAAAAAAATAATAATGGCATTCTTATTCTAAATTGCCTATAAACACAGGCTATCAACTACTGAAGAAGTAATGCTGGATACAAATGTTAATTTGTTTACACCATGGTAATCTTTGTAAATAGACTAAACCCTTAAGCTTCTGACTTAAAATGTTTCATAAGAATGTTTAAAACAAACACCATAAATGTATTTTTCTTTGGTAGTTTGGGCAGTTGAGCTATTAAACACATTGATAGAACAGCTGGGTTTAACAAATAAACACTGATCAAAATGTTTAAATACTGTGCAGTTAATTCTGAATTCTATCTGCCATTTCTGCATTGGACTATTGGTAGAAGAGCTAGATCAAATGTTGTATATCAATAGTTTTTAGCTTTGAGTCACAGAATCACAGAATCTTAGTGGTTGGAAGGGACCTCTGAGATCATCGAGTCCAACCAGACTTGTGGATGGCAAGAACCTCTCCCTCCCCCCCCAGCTCATCGTCTGCAGAGCCTTTCCCCTCCTCAAATACCATTTCCCTGGCCTGAAGGATGCAGAGATATTTTCAGCACTGCCCTGATATTTGCACCACTGACCTCCTCCATTCACCCCGCTCCAAGCAGGGATGTCCCTGCTGTGGAGGGGAACACGTTAGGGGCTGGAGGACGTGTACCATCCCTGAGCAGCTATGCCTGGAAGCGACTGCGTGGCGTGCAGACCCGTGAAATCATTTTCCCGGCAGTAAACTGTGAGCATTGAGTCCTGATCTGCCTTTAAAAAAAAAAAAAAAAATAAAAAAAAAATATATATATTATACTATACTACTATTAGCATTGCTAATTGTAGATAAAAATCTGAGGGGCCAACCAACCATTTGATAAATTCTGTTTAACTGCCATTAAATAGTGATAAATTTCACTATTGTCTCAAATTCCATTTAATCTGTTTATCAGAAAAAAGATATAGTACACTTAAGTACACTTTTCTGTTCCAGAAAGAGGCCAGTCCAAATACTTCATTATAGTTAGCACTTGTGAAAATGAGTCAAAAGACAATTAATAAACTTTCAAAGCTTTTGTTTTCTATTTATTGACAAAATATGATCTAAACCAGCTATGTAATCTACGAGAAATACACTATTCTTCTAGAGACGTGCAAGTGCCAAATAATAGTTTGGATGTGGCTTTACTTGAAGAGCTGATTTTGTATTAATACCACTTATTACTACTATTTGTATCCTGTGAAATTGTGCCACCACTGCCCCTCAACCATTTTGCATATAACTGCTGAATCATATAGTAATTTGGGCTAGAAATGGCCTTAGTGAAGCCATCTGGTTCAACTTCTCACTCAAAACACAGCCAACTCCGAAGCTAGTTTGCTCAGGATCATATCTAGTGGCATGATGTAATAGGTTGCGTGGTAGCTTCCTCCACAAAAATACTATGTAATGTTTCCAGAGGCTGTTAAGTAATATTCCAGGAGTTGTGTATATAGACCAGTGCTTGTGTAAGTAAAGACAACAGGCCTTCTAGACGACGCCTCTGAATAACATTTCACATTCTATAATTTAACATTGTTGTTTCAGAGACCAGAATTCAAGTTTAAGAAGAGTCTAGGGTCCCAGACCTCTGGCTAGTATCAGCATTCTAAAACTTTTGACATTTTAATGATACTCAGTAGCTATATAGTACCTAATAACACCTATGACCACATGGCTGATGAAAGGAGTGAAAGTGCAAAAGACACATATTATAGGAAGTTTAATGTTTGTTAGGAGAAACTTGAAACAATTGTTTTTCTTTCTAAATCTATGGACTCTTTAATTCTACACCATCCACAAGCTCCAACTAAAATCTTGCTATTCTCGCTGTCCTTGAACAGAACTGGTGGGTGGGTGTGGGGACAATGACTGACAGACTGTGGAGGAGTGTATGAGGCTTTCTGTTTTGCACAGGAAGTAGTGGTAGGTCTTGTCTCTCCCATGAAAATAACGACAGGTGGGTTCTCTTCTGGGCTGTTTCTGTTGTAGAGCAAGGACAAGAACAAGGGTGTCTTCTAGGAGGGGAATTGCCTTGCTTCCAGAATTACTGATTTGCTAAAAGAGTGAAGGGTCCAATTCTTATCCTTTAACTTGATCTAAGGAATTTAGGGGTAGTGCCATTGCTCCCAAGCTCTAAGAGAAGTCTTGCGCTTTAGTATCTTTTCTTTTTTTTTCTTTTTTTCTTTTGTCCCTCTCGCCTCCCAATTCTAGAATCTAATGTGAATAATACCTTTCTTGTAAGGCAGGGATAGAGCGGTGGAGTAGAAGAAGCTGCTAATGTTTGTAAGGAAGAAAGAAATTGTATAATTTTTCCTGGTGTACTTTATAACTTACATAGATGTAGCAGCACCAATTCAAGACTGGGACAAGTGGTGAGAAAAAAACCTAAAAGTACATTAAGGAGCTATGTGCTGCTGAATACAGAGTTCCATGTGTTCTTTACAATTTTCTTGGAGCTGAAATGTAGCGGTTTCACAATTAGTTTTTAGGTGGCAAGAACAAGTAGAAAATTTTCAGATTAAAAGTAAAGCTATAATTATGTACTTGAAATAAAGTATACTTTTATTTAGTGTACTCAATTTATTATACTCAATAAGTATACTAAAAAGTATACACAGTGATACTCAGAATATTCACTATATATATTTATTTTCTGGTTTTATGTTTTGAGAATATATTAATTTCATGAAAACTCAGTTTTCATAAAAAGCCATTTTAAGCCTTTATTTTCTTCCCATCACTTTTTTTCAGGCAACTGTGACATTCATTACATACTAATATCTTTTATCCATCTTTACATGAGCAATCTATTTCTTGCTCAGCTTCACTAAGGAAAAAAAAGAACAGTTAAGAAAATCCCTGCAGCACAGGTTATAACACAAGAGGGTGAAGTATTGAAGCCAAAAAAAGGAAATAAGACTGGAATAGCTTTAATGTACATGTTAAATCACAAAGTAGTAATGACCCTGCAAGAGGGAAAATTTCTTGAAATTATAACCTGTGGTTTGAAATGATAGTGTTGATGTTTCAAATTCCAGTGGACAGAATTGAACCTAAGCTCTGAAAAAACAGGTTTAGATCCAAGATCAATGATGTTTTCACATTGTTGTGATTTCTTCAACAGGAATATTGCATAAACTGTAATTGCCAAAGAGGTGAATCTATTTAAAAAAGTTAAGCTGAAATGAACACTGTACTGTAATAGCAAGATTCCTTTGCAGGTGGAGGAAGTACAATACTGAGGATTCATAACTAAGGATGACCTTAAAGTAATCAACTGTTGAAGGTCTGCTTAGAAGCATGCTGGATAGACTGATTCATGTAATATCTGCAGCTGATTTTTCAGCAGATTTTTTCTATATGAAGAATGATGAAGTCCCTGAGATATACTAAATATATATTTTCCCAGTGGGGAGGATGCGAGAGCTGTTCCTACAGGACTTTGTTCTTAGTATTGAAGCACATTAAAGGCTCTAAATTGAATAAAACAAAATTAAATCTCTGTTTATAGTATAGGTCTCCTGACCTAATGGAAATCTTGTTTAATTGAGTGCTTTGTGTGTGTGTGCTGGGTTTGAGGCCAAACAAAACTCATCAAGGCTGATGTGTTTTTCTGAGCTCCTCAGGTCATAGCAAATTACTATGAAGTACTTGTCAGTAATAATGTAACAATATAATAAGCCTAAGGATGTATATGCTAGAAAGAAATCTTATTATTTGTAAGATGATACAGTTACACAGCATTTAGCATCTCTAACCTTTAGAGGGTTTCTCTGAACACTTGCTTGCTGCTCCAGGAAATTTTGTGAAGTGAAATAATTTTCACAAAGTGTCAAGCAAATTCATTTTTTAATTGGGCAACAACTCAAGTTATGCTGCACCATTTCTTTTTTTTTCTTTTTTTTTTCTTTTTTAATAGCTAGAACATGGGATAGTGATGGCCTTTGTTTTCCAGTTGGCAAGAGACACTGGAGACTGATTGTTGTATGTTAATAGTTATGTTTTATTGATAGTCTATGAAAGGAGGTGGCTTCTCAGTTGACAGTTTTCATACTTAATTTTGTAGTTGTTGTTGTTTACTGTCTTTTTTCCCCCCAATCCTATATCCACTCTAGTGGCAGTTTGCAGCCTTGTATTTTGTGTGCATCACTGACATTATGGCTTTGCACTTAGTTCTTCCTCTCCAACTAACAGCATTTACTTTCTTTACTCCTAAATTAGTAAATTGCCCTCTATTGGGAAATGCTTGACATTTCATTCTGTTCTTACAAACATCAACAAAAAATGAGATGAATCATTTGCATATGTGTATCCATTTTCCTCCTTGTTAAAGGAAAGCCTAGAAAACTAGCTAGAAACTAGCTGAACAAGCTATCTTCTCATTTGTGAGATTTCTGATCTAAATTTCCTTACAGTTGTTATAAGGAAACATATGTTACGAGGAGCACTGGAACAGGCTGCCCAGGGAGGTCGTGGAGTCCCCTTCTCTGGAGATCTTCAAGACCTTCCTGGTTGCAGTCCTGAGTGATGTGCTCTGGGCAATCCTGCTTTAGCAGGGGAGTTGGACTAGATGATCTCTAGAGGTCCCTTCCAACTCTGACGATTCTGTGATCTTTGTCCTCTTTCTCTTTGTTATTTAAGTAATTGTTCTATTTATATATTAGAAGGAGAAACAAAGAATAAGATAATTTACTATAAACTCAGACTTTCACATAAAAAAATTTGAGAAGACAGATGGGAGCCTGAAAGTGTTGAATATCAGAATATTTATTGGTTAAATCTCAACTGCTAGCCCTAGTTATATCCATATATATGCATGTATAAACAAAGAAAATCTTGCCTTATAAGCCATGTGCTCTCTGCTCAGAGTATTGCATTTTATTCACTTTGGTGATTTGAAACAGCTGACAATCTAATATTATTGGTATGGTAGTTGATTAGTTTAAAAATTTCTAAGAATGAAAGAGTTCACAGAGAAAGCTGGAAGATATTTTGATTAATGCAGGGGTACAGCTCTGATTGATTGCTGTGATTGATTGCTTGTGAATTTTTTATTTTTTGTTTTAGCTATGTCTTAAAAAATATACAGACTAGTGAGAATGTTTAGAATAGCAACAGTTTGTTTTTTTCCCTTCTTGATGGAACATAGTTTGGAGTACTTGGTCTCAGGATTTTAAAAATGAAATCTTTTTTGGCAGAGCTAAATAGTTTCATAGTCATTTGCGTACAGATTGGATGGTGGAATGTCGGGTATTTAATGATGGCAGATGGCCCCTCTGCTTTCTTACACTATTAAGACCAATAAATACATCAAGTTTTGCATTGTGTATCTATATTCTCCCCAGGTTGGTTGTTTCCCTCTCAGTAATTGTTTAGAAATACATGTTTCACCACCCTGGGTGGTAAATGGAACTTCCAAAGGATAATAATTTACTCTCAGCTATAGTTTCTGGCAAATAAATGGAAGGAGTTTTGTTTGTTTGTCTATAAATGTGTTATTCTAAATCTGACGTGTAGTTTAAATTGGTACGACATAAGGCAGTTCAAGTGCCACTCTTTGTCTGGTTTATGGTTTTGGGATTTTTTTTGCAGTCCTCCTTTTTTTCTTCTTTTTATTTTTTTCCTTCGACTCCTGAGTTATTAATTGAGCATACTTATTTCTTGAAGAGTTTCACAACTGTTTCTAAGCTATAGAGAAATAAAGATTCTAGTTATATTTCATTGGAAAACTTTCTAGATTTATCAGCCCATCTCTGATGCTGTATCTTGAAAATTCATTTAGGGAAACTTCTCAAAAAATGTCCAAAAAGTGTCCAAATTGAAGCAAACATTCTGAGTTTAGAGGCTTTTGGGGTACTTCTAAAAATATTAGAAGCTTTTTGTTCTTAACTGACCTCAGAAATACTACCATACAGTTGTGAAACCAAACACATTTATGTTGTTCAGTGACACGCAGGAGAAGCAGATGTGGCCTCCAATGCAATACCCTTTTAATCAGTTCCTAGTATGGTTCCAGCATAAAATAATCCTGGAGTGTGATAGATTATAATGCTTTCTCCACAACTTTCAGAATTCTATAAAACCGTTTTTTTCTTGTCTGTCTGCAATGGGTATAAAGTTGTATAGTTAACCACGTTTAGACCCATTCCTGCCTTTCTTTTCTGTAGTTTCTCTAGCTGCCCTGATCATCAAGAAAGCCATTAAAAATACTAGCAAGAGGCCAAGAGAAAGAGCTTACATACATTCTCTAGCCCATACATTCAGGCAGAATAGAGTGATATTTGAGACTGGCACGGCATAGGGTTATGTTACTGGTGTAGTTGTCTATTCAGCTATTCATCAGGAAGAAATTGGAGACTGCTAGAGGTCATTGCAGGGTACACTTGCTGAAAACTAATCAGTGATGTTTCAGGATGATTTGTGGTATGCTTTCTTGGATGCAATTTGAAAGATGATCACTTATGTTTCTTAGCAGCAACATGATAAGGTCAGCGAAGGCAATTAGAAGGATCTAAAAACGATCACAGAACTGCCAGAATGCCTTCTTTAAATAATACTCATGACAGCATTACAATGGATTGATTTAAAGAGCTGAGGGTGTTTTATAATAGTTCTAAAATGGCTCCAAATTTGAAGAACTGATTTAGCGTGGCTAGCAGGGAGGTTTTGTAAGGGCAGCATTACAATATTTTCAGTGCTATCTAGGACATTTTTACATTCAACACTCTGAGACAGAGTCAGAAGCAGTGATTCAGCTGATGGAAATCTTTGAAAACTTGATAATGATTTTACTTTTTCTGTTATCTTGCATCATTAACTGAAGTAACCCGGAAACAACTGTGCAAATGCAGCTGTTGCTACACTTAAGACAATGTAACATGCTTTCTTCATGAGTATGGTACAGTGGCAGACCACAGAAAGATCCCTCTGACCACCTTGAATGTGTTTTCAATGCCTGCAACATGCTTCCAGAATCTTTAAATCATAAGCACTGCCTGCAAGAAGGACTTCAACAGAAATGCAACATAGTGGCATACCTGTGACATGATGAATTTTTGATGTGGGGACAGACTCTTGCATGATGATAAGGGGATCACTTTCAGTTTTTCTGAAGAGTTGTTTTAGAGTTGTGATTTACATTTTGTTTTGTAACCTCTGTAGAGATGGTAAAAGTAGCTTCATGAGCTGTTGAGAAAATAAACTTGCCCGGTTAACTTGCTTTCTTTTTTTGGGGTCTCTCTGTTTTTTGGTTAGTGGGTTTTTTTTGGTTTTTTTTTGTTTTTTTTTAATAAAATATGCAACAAAAAACTGTAAGGTTTAATAACAGAAGAGATGAGGAACACCTAAGGGCCCTGCTTGCTTCTATGCTGTTCTAAAAAGTCTTTCAGCTATTCTGTTGACACATAACGTGGCCAATTTTGATGAGAAGGTTTGTGCCGAATACGGAGAACATCTGTTCTCTGGGAAGTAATTTTTGTACAAATATAGTACAGATGATTAATCTAATGTCTTTGGTGTGTCCCAGTTGTTGATAGGGAAGATAGTAAAAGAGCCAAGTCATCTTACAATTCCTCTTAATGCTTTTGCTGAGCTTTGTCTTGCTTCTGAGAATATCCTGCACATCGGCACCCTCGTGGTTTTAATACACTCGAGCTGAATTTACCAGCTGCTGTCTCTTGCAAGAAGGCATTTGGACATCAAAACCTTAACAGCATTGATACCTCTCATCTAAAGATGGTGTATGATGTTTGGGACAAAATGTAAACTGCAGTGAGAAAGGACTCAGTTTTCTCCATTCTTTCCTTATTTATCAATCAGTAGTTAAATTTACTCCAAATGTAAGCTATGCTCACATTTGGATTCTCTCTTAATCAAACAAAACAGTCTGTAAAGCAGTATATTACTGTCACCTGAGCAAGATGCTGACAAAGCTGCAAGTAAAGAATTTGTTAATGACTTCTGTTGAGTGTTTAGAAGTACAAAAAATGAAGGAAAAATATGGTAGAAGCAGAAATGGTTTCTGCCTCTTTCTGTTAAGAGTTGATGCCTTTAGCTGGATTGAAATGGTAAACCTGAACTTATAAAAAATACATTCTTTTATAGGTTCTGCATGTTATTTTAGTTTGTACTTTTGAGGGTGAATTTTAGAACATTTTACCTCAAAAAGCCCTAACCATTGAACCATGACTGTCCTGTAATATTTTTGGCTGTAATATATGAATAATAGAATTGGGGCCATACTATGGCAAAGAAAATTATGGATGTTGACACTAAAAAAACCCCACATGGGTATGATAACATTTGCCATGCTTTGTAGATTGGAATTGTTAATGTGCTGCTACAAATGGAGTAAAAGGTGACATCTTTTTCTATTTTCCAACTTGCTTTCAAAAAGCTTCAAAACCTTTATGCTCCATTTTAGGTAATAATTCAGTTTTCAGCAAAATTATGGTATGGTGATGTACAGGGATTTGGAAATACTGTGATATTATGGGTAGGAGAAAGAATTGGTGGTAGAGGGATTTATGCATATAGGATATCTTTTTTCTATTTTTGGACACTGCCTTTGTCACCATAGCCACTTCCTTTGAGAATTGATTGAACTAATGTAGAAGTAATTTATTTTATGTTTGCTTTTGCTCTCGTAATTTTAAGGTATGACTTTGAGTTTTGTTTAAAGCCGCATAATCATTTGGTTATAAAAGCAATCCTAAAATAACATAGAGGTCTTGTTTCTTTTGGGAAAGAGTCAAGGTTCCAAGGCTTGATGGCCATTTTTTACTGCTCTAAACTTTGTTCTCTTGACATGCTGAACTGATAGAAAAAAGTCCTGAAGGAATAAGCTGCAGCCTTAAGAAAGATGAGAGATCAGTCCAAAGCGGAATGTCTGACTGTTGAGATTTGCTGGCTCTCCACCTAATGGCAAGCTTCCTTTCCCTTTGCTTCTCTCATGAGTTGTTCCTTTCTAAGCTGGCTTTGTAGTAGGTAGTTTACTCCCCAGATAGGACTCTCCAGGTTAACTCCTCTGATACAGTCCAATATGATACCAGGAATGGTCATAACTTCTTGAGTCTTTAAGAACTCAGTGACTTTAACCTTTGATAGACGTGCAGTTTCTAGGCACTAACCTGGGCAGCAATCCATTTTTTTCCCCTTTGGCATGTAAAAGTTGCATTATGTATTGTGCTTGTGCTCAAGTGCTTGTGGATTCATTTTGAGACTATATTAAAATAACTTAACAGTTAATTCATACATTGTTAACTACATCTCTTTCAATAGGAGCAAATGAGATGTGATCAATAGATATGAAGAGTACATTAATTGGAGAATACTGAAATGTGCATACAATTAACAGCTATAAATTAAAGATTGGACTAATTCCATCTCCTTAGTTACTGGCTTATATCTGGTGAACTTCCATAAACTATTAATATTTGCTTGACTGCACCTTGGAGTGTTGAAATCCCATTCATCATTGTAATAGCACTTAACGTACATGTAACCCCATGCAAATACCGATTTATATCTAAAACTGCCTACTGCTGGTTGTTTCATAGTCTGTGTAATGTCTGTTTGCATCAGTTCTGCTCCCAGTGGGCAGCTTTCCAAACTGCTCAAATAACTACTGCTAATGGCGCCGATATCTTTGTTGGCAGCTTTTGCTAAGTAATGAAGAGCTGAATTGGTTTGGGCACTACACTTGGCTTGCCTGTAAAACAGGTAGTGCTGTGATGAGATGTTCTGGAAAAGCTTGTACTAACACTGCATTTGTTCTTTCTGTATCAGCTTCTCCACTGTATCTACTCATGTGTCATGTGCACATTCATGCACATGTGTCTTCTCGCAAACGTCATATTCAGCAAAACATATTAATGGAAAAAGAAGCTAATCCGTGTACTCTGAAGGATTCCACCAGTAATCTGACAGTCCTGCATAATGTAAGTTCAGCAGACCTTTTAAATGAAGCACATGGCCAAGGAATGAAACATGGTTGTGCTAAATCTATCTGTAGTTTAGCTATTCAAGTATTTCATTTATTGTTTTATATCTGCCATCAAGTAGATCAAACCCCACATTTTCTGTATTCTGAGAATTATTTTAATCCTGAATTGGGACCATTGTACAAATTGTGATTCTTTTTGTGGGAAATTGTGCAAAAAGATGGCTTTGGAAAATCTCGAAGCTCTGAATCTCCAAGGATGGCGACTCTTCTCCCTGGTGCCCAGTGATAGGACATGAGGAAACAGTATGGAGCTGCATCAAGGGAGGTTTGGATTGGACATTAGGAAGCGATTCTTTACTGAGAGGGTGGTTGGTTACTGGAACAGGTTTCCCAGGGAAGTGGTCAAGGCACCAGGCCTGTCAGATTTCAAGGAGCATCTGGATGGTGCTCTTAGTCATATGGTTCAGTTTTAGGTAGTCCTGTGAGGAGCAGGGAGTTGGATTCAATGATACTTATGGGTCCCTTCCAACTCGAGATATTCTATGATTCTATATTTTGGCACAATGGGGTTTTATAATGTTTAAATGTTTTACTTATTTTCCTACAAGGTGATATGAGTCAAATAAGGTATTTCACCTCTCTGATTTGGCAAGCAAAATCTTGAATAAAAAAGTATAAAGTATATTGACTTTGTCTATAGACTTTGCTAATTGCATGTCAAAAAATATTTAACTTGTGTGTATATTCCTGTATAGGAAGTGGGATGATCTGTTTGTGTAATAAATAAGTTTTAATTTACAAGTGAACTGATTTATCAACGTTGGCCTATTGTAATGGGAGGCGACAGAAACCATCATTTTTTTCTCCTTGTTGATAGTTACTTTGTTTATTTTTGTACTGATCAGGATAGCTTATGTAGTTACAGTACTGCTGAACATATGAATCTCAGTCATCAGTTCAGAAGACTATGTATTGTTCTCCCCTGGCATGACCCCAGATTTTGAGGAGGGTGCCAGCTAGCTGTTACAGATTTTGGTATGCAGACCAATTGTTTTTAGTCTGAAGACTAAAACAGCAAGTCATTTTGGCATACAGGTATAGTGTCCATTAATATACATGGCCTTCAAAGACAAAAATTTTGTAAAATATGAAAAATAATATATTTAGGTTGCTGTCTTCATTTTGCACTGGCTGCAATTCCTTGTTAAAAAACTATAGAAGTCTACATGTATCAATCCATAAATTTTAATTCTTAAAAGCATCTCTTCAGATAAAAACAAACAGAAAATTTCCTTTTTTGTTGTTTTTTTGACCTCCAAAGGCATATGTTACCAGGAACGTGGAAAGAAAGAATGTAGTCTGTGTAAATGCTTGGATCGGTGAATTAAAAATATATATTTGGAGATGGGATGGTAGAACTTTGAGAGTTGCAAGCCCTGTTTGCCTTGTGAATAAACAGTTTTTCTGAGCATCCTTATTCCTTCTTACAGATTTCATCATGCAAAACCCACATAATAATAAGAACAATAATATGTTTGTAATTCCAGAGTAGGTTAAGCCAGGTGTTGTTGGTAGTTTTACCAGTCATTGTGAGTGTTAATGCATGACAGACTCTGATGCCCAAGAAAGATGTGATTAATTTTTTCCCAGGGAATTTCTGCAAAGTTGATTTGCTGTTTGAGTAAGTAAAGTTTTAATCCTAGTTTTAGAAAAAGAGGTGGATGTATATGTTCTTCTTATTTGATTCAAACAATAGATGACAATTAATTTGGTGTGGTGATGAATTTCATATTTGTATTGCTTATCAGTCTGAAACTTTTGTGATCCTCATTATTATCAGTATGTTTTTGTTGAGATTAATCTGTTTTTTCTTTATATTTAATTTTTCTTTGGGGTGAGGCTTCCTCTGTCTTCTGTTTTTCTGTTATTGCTTGTCAGTTCTAACTTTTCCTTTTTTGGACAGCGCTGTCCACTGTAGTAATGCTGTATATTAGTTTTTTAAATATTTGTTAACAACAAATCTATTTTGAGACTTATGTGTTCTGAAATAAAAGCTGGTATTGATTCATCTGCTTAGATTGACTATATATTGCTACATTGGGTGAGGAAAAATTGATTGTTTATTTGTAGCACTAGTAGATATTTGCAATTAGACTAATATATATAAATTTTTATCTTATTTTTATGGTCCAGGTCTCCAATAATTCATTTTCTTTTAAGATGTTGTGGATGTAAACCACAGGTAGTTTCACTCTGGCTGATATAGCTTACTTCTATTTTACAACTCCTCTAAAAACTTGTCTTTTGGGTCTTTGCTCCTGGTGTCAGATTGAAAAAGTGCCCAGACTTCTCAGTAATAGATGTTTTACTAAAATAGATCTGTCTTACAGTGTGAAATGACTTGCACTGGTTTCTTGTCTGCACTCATCTCTGAGCTTAGCATCTGGTTTCCAAATGCTAAGAAAGAATCAGGAGCTGCAGGTTACATTTGTTGTGGGTATTAACTACCTTTTACATTAGAAGCAATATAGCCTTTAGGTTATTAGGATTATTTACTTGGAAGACTGAGTAAATAAAAATATTGCTCTTAGGTACAAAATCCATAAAGCAGTGTGTTCAGTTAATCTCTAAGGATGCTTAAAGGCATATATTGTAAGAATCCTGTCATGCAACTTGACTTGTGTGTCTAAGGACTGTGAATAGAGAGTAAAAACCCTATGCGTATGGCAGGTTTTGACAGGTGCAAAATTGGTTTAATGATTGGTTCCCAAAAATAATTTTGACAATAATATTTTGCTGAATATTGCAGATGGGGAAACAGGTTTTTCTTTTTTTCTTTGTTTTTTAAACAATCCTATTTAAATAAAAGTCAGCAGAGATAATTTTCCACATGAAATCTGTTTACAGTCATACACTGTTGTCATTTCCTGTTCTCTCTATTTTTATTGGATTGCTGTGAGGTCTGCCTTCTGCCTGGTTTCTGAATAGCCCCTGGGTCCTGAAGGGTTTCACGTTTTTGGGGGGGATGTTTTTCTTCCCTTGACACTCCTATCTGTATTTTTCTAAAAACAGTGTTCTAATCCATAGTTCTGTTCAGATCATTTTGTAGAATGATCCGGATTGGTTACCAAGATCCAAGCAATCATGCATTTCAAAGAGGTGAAAAAAAAAAAAAAAAAAAAAGAAAAAAAGAGATCACTAGCATGAAATTTCCTTAGTTTGCTATTAAATCTCATAAGGCTAACGATCTTAATCAAGTCTGAGTGGAAGAAGTTACTTCCATTTTGGTTTACAAATCCTGTTTGTAATGCCTTAGGTATTTTGTCATTTGTCATGCCTGAATTCCTGAAAAGCATTCTCAGGAAATGGGTAAAGCATTAAACTTTATTAATCCGGGTTTTGTATGAAAGAGGGCAAAACAGTTTCTGGTTTTCCTTGTTTATATGTAATCTACAATATGTTTGTTATTGCCAAGTACATTTTTAACTGCTTTCAGTTTTAACTGTCATTTCAGAAACTTAGTGTATGCAACCAGAAGAGTTTTATCATCTTCTGGCGAAAGAAAGCATCTAGGACCTTCTCTGTTGTCTTGCTTACCCCTGTTCTCTGTCTGTGAGCCCTGTTACTTCCTCAGTTCCCGAGCAATTGTAACTATTTAAGAAGAATCCATAAATCCTTGTATTCAGTTAAGTTGTTCTCCAAAACTGGAACCATTTTGATGCATAACCACTTTCCTCAACAGGCTGCAATTTGTAGGGTACGAAAACTTACAATGTTAAGTTTTGAACTTAAATGTATTTGTATAAATAAATACTGGTCATTGTTTAACCTGTATATTCTACTTAAATGCCAAGATAACTGATCTAATGAAGCAAAATAACTGTGGTGCTTTCACCGAGAGTAGATCATACTGCTCTCTACAACTACCTTGAAAGGAGGTTGTAGAGAGGTGGGGGTCGGTCTCTTCTCCCAAGTCACAGGTGACAGGACTAGAGGAAATGGCCTCAAGTTATGCCAGGGGAGGTTCAGGCTGGATATTAGGAAAAATTTTTTCACCGAAAGGGTTATCAGACATTGGAATGGGCTGCCCAGGGAAGTGGTTGAGGCACCATCCCTGGAGGTGTTCAAAAGACGGGTTGATGTAGTGCTGGGAGATATGGTTTAGTGATGGTGTTGCTTTTTGTTTGTTGTGTGGGTGTTTATTTTTGTCAAAATTAGGTTGACGGTTGGACAAGATGATCTTTAAGCTCCCTTCCAACCTAGAAGATTTTGTGATTCCGTGATTTTTATTCAGCAGTATCTGCTTCCCTTTGTCACGATGTAATATGTTGCTTCTTAGAAATTTACAGCTAGAAATTCTTCAGCATAGGGTGGAGAACTTTGCTAGTAACGTGAAAATTATCATATAACTAAACTCTGGTTCAGCTGTGCTGCTGCTAAAACAGATACATGATTGGGAGTACTGCCCATTAGAATGAAGCAGAGGAAGTGCTTGTTGCTATTGAGCACTGACAAAGTGAAATTGTTACAGGAGGTCTCCACTGTCATGGAGTGGCCATCTTTGTTAAGTATGCTGTTGGAAAGTCTCCTCTGGAATGGAATTTGTCTCTTAGTCTTTTAATGAGAAGCAGAAAGGAGAAAAGCATTTTTGAATGGTTAAAGTATGTTAAGTAGCGCTGATTGTATGCATGTATCTTGGGGAGATTTTGGAGGTTGACAGGTGGCAAAGGAAGGCAAATGAGTAGCTGTTCTCAGGTCCTTCTTTCTGGTTCATTAGCATCTATTGTTTGAGGTTTACCTGTTTGCTTTACTGACTGGCTTGGATTTGCAGCTGACATTTTTGAAAGTGCAGTTGTCTGTTCAACTGCAGTGTCTTCCACTTCAACATTTGCTGCTTTGGTTGTCTTATTGTTACTCTTGCTTGTGTGCATGCAGGCTTACATTGGGAGTCATCTTCTTGTTAATACATGTCAGGTGGAAAGAATATTCTGTGCTTTCACACTCCTCTAGTTAAAGGATGCTCATTCATCTTTCTAATCACTGCCTTTTCTATAGTCAAAATTTCTCTCCTGTGGCCTATTTCAGTCTTCTGTCTTGTTTTTAAGATCCTGGTCTGTTACCTATATTGATTTTCACTTTTGCCTCATTAGCGATTAACTTGATTGGAGTTGTTTTCCAAATTAGGCAGAATTATTAGCATGGTCTTCCAGAGATGAAACAAACTCATAAGATTGACAATGTTTCTTGTTCTGTAGGTTCTTCCAGACACTTAATAAAGCCAGGGTTCCACAGTAATTAATAGCAAATACCACTGCCATAGTCCTTCCTCATCTATATTAATTTGGCCTAGAGTGTGTGTAAAAATACTTGCTACTGAATATATGTATCAGGAAATTAGAGATTCTAGTAATCTAGCCATTTATGATGCTCAATAGGAAAGTTCATAAGACTGAAGAGAATTCAAAATTTGAGGAAGCCATTTACATGATTTGTATAACTGGATTTTTTTCCCAATTGTATATAGGGAACCTGTATGTGGGTTGGAATAAATGCAATTAAAAACAGTTTTAGAGGAAACAATACAAATGTGAGTATTTCAAGAATGATTAGCTGTCATGAGATACATTTCTATAGACAATCTAAGGCATAAACAGTAAATAATATTAAGCAGTAATTTACATACAGAATTGACTTTTCCTTGCTAGTTTGATCAATCTAAGGTTATGCATGTGAAATCTGTTAGTTTATAATTCTGTAGTCATTGACTATGTATTCTTCTCTAGAATAAAATTCCCTTTATGCAATTAAGAGGATTTTATGTATAAAATTTTAGACAGGAGGTACTGTGTAAGATGGTGGTATGCATCTTTGAGTTTTTATTCTACTCTTATTTAAATATCTGTTTGCTGCATAGATGAGCAAATGCCAACTTCATGATTCATGAATGAGTTAAAGTACAATTATAAAGTGAGACATTTTTTATGACCTCATAATCTGATTCAAAATTACTTCCATTTGTGATCCGTTTTTGGCAAGTGTTCCTCTCACTAGCCTCAAGTAAGTTTGTCCTGTGCATGTAAATAAGAAATTATGACATCTTCTGAAAATTCTCTGCCATTTTTAAAAAGCATGTTGTATTCATAAGCAACAATTGGGTATGGCATGCTCTTTCTTGTTGGTACAAGTTCTTATCCTTGTTATGCAACAGTTTGTTTTTCCATTTTGGGATCAAAGAATTCGCTGTGTTTGTGTTTCCCTTCTCTAAAGACCTTCATATGTATGTGACAGTAGGCTCTTTGTTCTACTTAAGCTTCCATCACTGCTTTTCTGTGAATCTCCCATGAAAAATACTGCTTTTATTAAAGTTGCTTCTCCTATCCCTTTTTTGATATGTAATGCTCTAATCTTTTATCCATACTTTATCAGGAATATGTGAAAATTGCCTTTTCTTTTCAGAACGCGTGTTAGTTAAAACTAAAATTGCTTTTAGGAAAGGATGACAGATTAATTTATTAATGTCAAAAAAAAAGGACTAATTCAAAACTATGCAGATGTATATTACACAGAAAAAAAATCGATGTTTTTAAGTTTTCTAATGAAAATTATACTGAAATCATTGGTATTATTGTTGCTTGAAACAGTTGCTTTTGATGTTTTCTAGTTTGAGTAAATGATACGCTCTCAGACTTTCTTTCCAGCTTTCTTTGGATTGGATCCTGCTTCCCATTCCCAAAAGACAAAAGTAAAAACCTACCTTGTTTAGTTGTACAGAGTATGAAAACAATGCCCCTCTTTTTGTTCATACCCCCTAACCCACAGTTTTGTCTCTCATAATCACATTTTCTTTATGTATGTTGGCTGTGGTTTTTTTCTGAGTCTTTCTTACAAGGGCATTTATTTAGGAGCCATTAAAAGTGTGACTGTAGAACAGCTATGTGTAAAAATAGATTTACTCCTATCTGCTCTTGTCTTTTTTCCTCCCCCCTTCCCCGTGGATTTTTTTATTTAATACCTGAATAAATCACGAAAATTTATTTAGTCCATTTAAGACTATAACCATCTACAGTAGTTTTGAATTCAAAATAGATGGAGCATGGAGGAACAGCAGATGGAGGAAAGCTGATTTGAAGCACTGAAGATACTCTGAGTACAAATGTACCATTTTAAGTCTGATTTTCTAAGGCAATGAAGTTCTTATGAGCATATATTTTGCTTACATGTTGTCCATCAATGTTGGTTTTTATGTTTCAGCAACACTAGATTTCTGTAAGCTTCCTGAAAATAAAGGTTTGAGTAGGAGAGAGAGAGATGTATGGCAGGACTGCAGCGTAAATTCCCTGGAGATATTACATAAGAAAGGCATAATTTGAGGGCCAAACTTCAGAAACCTCCATAATTGAAGCTCTTATTTCATTAGAGAGCAGGAAATCCTCCTGCCAGGCACACAGGTAGGTTTCAGTGTGCATTGGGTATCTGGCGCTGGTGCCTGGGGGCTGCAGGGCTCCAGCCAACTGGTCTGAGTATGGCTAAGCCCCTCAGCTGAGCTGATGGGGTGCTTCTACAAAAACATATTTAAAGAAGGGCAGAACATACCAAACAGGTAAAGGAGGAGGTGGAAAAAAATCCCAAACCAACAAAACAAACCAACAGAGGGAACCCCAAAGTCAGAGGGTGAAGGAGAGGCATGCTCCATGTGGAGGACATATTCCCTGCAGCCTGTGGAGGGCTCAGGTGTGAGCAGGTGGGTGTTCCTGAAAAAATTGTGGCCTGTGGAAAGCCCTATGCTGGAGCAGGGTTTGACTGGTATTTTTCCCCAAAGAACTGCAGACTTCTGGGGAACTCATGCTGGAGCAGAGGAAAGGCATGAGAAGAAAGGAACAATGGAGAGAAACTGCTACATACATCCAATGTCTTTACATCCCACATGGTTTTTGAAATAAGTATTTTAGCAGGAAAAATAAACAAGTGGTATGTTTCTGCCCTTGTTAGTTTAATTTAATACTTTCTGACCTCATGTTTGGGGAAGTAGGAAACAACTGCTTCCCATTCGCTTTTTCTTTTCCATTAGTGATTTATGTATCTTTAGTGTAGGAACCTTCAGCAGCTGTTTCCCTTGCTGAAAGGTTTTGGTGAGTTTTTTTGTTGTTGCTTTGTTGGGTTTTTAAAATTTATTTATTATTATTCATATAGAATCCATTTCTTAACTTTGGCCACTGTTTCTTTTTTTTTTTTTCAATGTCAGTTCTCCTATCTCATTTATTGAGTTTGGGGTGTGGAGTAGGGATCTGAATTGGGGACAGTTGCGTCAGTTATACTCTGGATTTATACTGGGGTACAATGATATTCTTTGTTTTGTTTGCTGCTTCTTTGCTAATGATTTTAACTTATTCAGCCCTCTTTTTTTTTTTTTTTTTTTTTTTTTTTTTTTCTGATTTGTGTAACTATGTCCTCAACACACTTTGTTGAGTTGCTGTTTGTCTCTTCCTCAAATTCATATGTGTGTATTTTGAGGAGCACAAGCTGAAGGACAGCTAGATGAATATGGTACATTAATGACTTCCTTCTCCTGAAAAAAAACCAAAAACAAACCAACCAGCCCACATTTTTCCATTTGTTGCTTTTTTTTAAAGCAGAAACGTGCTTCTAATTTCCTTAGACTAATTTGAAGAGACATATATCCAGATGCTTAACTTGGAAAAAAGGTGGGCAGACTTTTACAGGTAACACCCTCTAAATAGGTAAAAGTAAGTGTTGAGGTATTAAATGTTTCCATTTTATATCAATGGTGTTCAGCTTTACCTTCTGTATTTAAATTTGTAATCCAGTTAGTGTAATTCTCGGTTGTCATGCTTCTTGCATCTGGCTTAATTCAGTATTTTTTCAGTCATAAGAAATAGGCAAGACAAAAATTTTAGTAGTAAATCTGCTCTTTTTTAAAAGACAGTTTAAAAGTTCATGTGGGTGTTGGCTTTTTTGGGATTAGTATTTTGGCGTGCTCTGAAGGGAAATGGTGTTTGAGGAGCTTGTGAGCCTTTGAACACAGTGTACTGTGTCAGTAAGGGTGTGGTCTGTGAGACACACATTGCACGTGCCTCTGGGAATTTGTGATTTTTGCATTTGTAGTAATAGTTCTTTGTTAAATTGCACATTGTACTGACTGCGAACCAAGGTGGTGCTGGCTGAAGAGTAATGACTGCAGCGTTGGCGCAGGGCTTGGCCAGGAGAGATGACTGGGATATTGTTCTCAGCTGAGTTTGTGTGATCTGATTTAAGCAAAAACCATGAATGGTATTTTTCAAAACATGTTCAAATTCACTTTAGAAGGGCTGGTGCGCTGTGTTACGCTTTGGAGATACAATGAAGCCCATGAAGTTAGTACCAAGAGTTTGATTACTCTGTGTCCAACTCAGTGTTGTGTTAGGTGATATGCCCTCTCCTTGTCCTCCTAGGTAGTTGCCATATAGGTCAAGCTTCTGACTTCTTTATGAAGTAACCTTTTAAATGTCTGTTTGCAGATTGATCAAAAGCTTAGTATTTCATGTGGTTAGTGGATGATAGTAAGGAAATGATGTTATGGCTTGAATAAAAAAATTGTTTGGAATTTGTAGTTTCTCCATCACCAACCCCATGTTTTTCACAACAGAAGGACAGGAAGAGGTTCTTCAAAAGCACTTTTGATCAGGATGGTGTGTTTAAGAATATAAGTTTTGCATTGTCATTAATAGGCCTTCTGCTATTCTTTCAATCACCAGCAATTTCTGCTATTGATTAGGTTAACGCTTTGTCTGGTTTGGTAACTTTGAAGTGGCTGATCTCAAGACAGTTTGAGCTGCTTTGTGAATAGCAGAGCTTTTCATTTCCAAGCCCGTTATGCTATTACCAGTAAATTGTATTACAATATCAGTGTATTCCTTTGGTTCCTAGAATTGTAGTTTGTTCTTGGAGTAGGTTGCATGTACCAGGTGCTGAAGGATGTCTATTTCTGTATACTCTTAGTATCCTAATAAATAGACTAATTAATTCATATGAATGTTATAATTGACATCGAATTCTGCTTGTGATAGTTCATTCACTCAAGATAGTGCCAATTATACTTCACTGCTCTGTGGCTAGAAGATTTCACCCTAATTGACAGAACAGTTAAAGAGCCTTTGTCTACCAATACTTAACTAGTTGTACAGCTAACAATTGCTTTCACTTGTTGTAAACCACTTAAACACATTACCAGACTATAAACAAAAGTATATAAATGTACTGAATACTCAGAAGTTCCAAGTGAGAGGCTGTAGGGGCTTAAAGAGTCCTCTCTACAACAGAGAGGAAAGGGCAACACAAGTCCTCATCACCGTCACCTTCTTTGTTCCCCTCTCCAGAAAGAGACACCCTTAAATTAAACTCCTTGGGGATTTGTGGGTTGGGTTTGTTTTTTTTTTTTTTGTTCCATGTTTTTTTCTTGTAATGTACCTGTCCAAGTCCTAGACAGTACCAAGTCAGACAAAAATGCAATCTATTTGTACGCATTCTGGATGCATCGGCACTCACTATCATTTTAGCTAAAGGCAAAAACCTATCAACAGCTTCGCATCTGTGTTTTTCCTTGAAAAATGTAATGGAAGAATAAGGGGGAATATTTTGTTTCTTTTGGAGCTGGGCAACACATCCACTTAAAATATTCAGGAGTGATATTAAAAGATTTCAGGAATAAAAATTAAAATGTTGCCAGTATGGAAATACTTTATGAGAGGAAATCATTGCTGTATGCCCCCAAAATAAAATAACTCTAATACAAAGCTTGAAAGCAGAAATGGAGATATAGGCATATTCTGTGAAATAAGGACCTCCTCTGTCCTGCCATCTCTTTAAGGAAGTGACTTTAAATGGTGTAAATTTTATCCTGGCTCTTCAGATTTGTTTTCTGTTGCTGAGGGGCATATTTATTTAAAGGACAGTTCGGTTAGGAAAATTGTTGGACTGCTGAAACCTTGTAGCAGTGGAAAAAGTATAAATCATCGAGAAACTGCTCAGCCTAATTCAGCAAAATGTGACATTAACTAGTATTCTTTTGCCAGTAAAAGCTATGTCCACATTAGGACATTTTGGAACTATAGCTATGCCAAATATCATGCACTTGAGTCTCTGCCATGGCAGATAAAACAATTTTTCATATTTTCTCCTCTAGTTGCACTCCTGGAGGAAGACAGAGAAAAAGATTAAGTATAAAATCCTCAACGAATCAACTGAAGAACCAGGCAGTTGTGCTTTATGTAGAAAATAAACTATCACTGTGGTATCACAAGTGGATGTGAATGAGCTTTGAAGCACCCCCTGCTTGCCTCAGGCTGAGTAAACCACCAGGCAATTGTCCAAGCGTAGCAGGCTTGGTAACTTTGCCTGGAGTTGTAAGGGGAGATGTAAATGATGAAACTTTTGCTCTGGAAAGTACTTGGTCTCTGCCAAAAGGTTCTTTCCTTCCCCATGTGGAAGTTGTATAGCAATGGAATTATGTTGTCAGAGTTTAAATCTCCGAATTGTGGGATTATTCTAGCAATTGACCCTTAGTGCAGGACTGAAGCTGTGGGTACTGTTGTGAAATGTTAATGGAGATTTGTAGCTCTCTGCTTATGGCACTGGTGTGAAAAACTTTTGGGCACATTCCACTGTGAATTTTACGCCATACCAGCAGCAGCAGCGGTGATGAAGAAAAAGAACTGGGATCCTGCTACCTGTATTTAAAGAGAGAATGGCCATGTGCAACTGCATACAATTAGCATTAATAATTCCAGTTAAACAAAAGAAATAAAACAATATCCTTAACACCAAATTGTTATGTATATGTGGTTTATTACACATGGTTACTGCAGACAAAACTGTTGGAGCTCGAGAGAAGGCCAATTTGTGCTAATCTAGAGTTGGATGGAAATCAGTGTTCCCTAAGAAAGTGGTAATTGGTGTAGTTATATTTTTATATGTATAATTATGCTTGTATAAATTGTTATATTTATTTGGGATTTTTAAACACACATCATCATTCTTGCACATAGTATCTTCCAGACTACTGTAATTTTCTGAATAATCATGTAAAGTATGCATATTAAGGCGATCGCCAAATTTTTTGACAGATCTGATTCCCCCATGATTTAATTTCTGCCTGAACATTTTGACTTTGACAGAGTACTGGGAACAAAGAGCTTCCTACTTCATTTTAGTGGTTCAGGATGTTCCTACAGATATCTTTATTTGTGAAAACTTTCTCTAGGTCAGTTTGGATAAGCAGCTCCCCCCAAAACTAGCTGAATCCAGCACTCTTTAGGGTAAAAGTGTTAGACCGTGGAAATGGCACTGATTCACAGAACTGCTACTATGTCTGCACAGGACAGGGCAAAAGGTGTGGTGATTTGAATTAATGATGCATATAGTTTTACTGCTGTGGACTTTTAATTAAATTTTTCTAATATCGTACCTTCTCTGTTTAGACGAGACACTAGTTAAGTTTCTGAACACAAAAGACATCCTCCCCAGACAGAAAAGATGTAAATAGATGGCAGTAACTGTGAATTTATTATAAGCTGTTTCACTTCTTTCATACGTATTATTTGAGAAATATGGAAGCTGTGGAATTCCTAGGTTTTGCAACTTAAAAATCATTGTAAAAGACAAACCAACAGATCCTTAAACTGGATGGACAAAAGGAAACAAAATGTGCTCTGTGAATGTGCTCTACTCAGAGATTAGATAAATTTATTAATTTTACTTTAAAATTATTCTACCAAAACACAGGTTTCCTAAATTTGTCATGCAAGGTTATTAAACATAAAATAAATAAATATCTTTTTCAAGTATCTGAAGACTTTGGCTCCATATCCTCCTCATTTTTAGATACTTGTTTCTAAAATATTTGCTGTTCGCAGTGCAACTGAAAGCAGATTTTGAAAGAAGTAGAAGTCTTTCATATCTGTGCTTACTCAAAAGGAGCCCAAGCTTCCAATACAGAAACACTACCCTCAGTGATCACTTTATCTTCCTTCTTTTGACAGTCTGTCATTGTTTTCTCTGCAAGTCTTTGCAGAGGTTAAAGTCCTGTAGTGCATCAAAATTGTGTTCCACAAAATGCAGTGAAATGTGGGGCCTTGTCAATGATTCATTCTTTTTCATCCTTTTCTTTAAGGAATGCAGCTTTATGTAGACTTGCCCAAGAACAAAATTTCCTTTAATGTGTATGAAGGTATTCGGATGTGAATTTTCGAATTTCCTCTCCATTTCAACATACCTTGTCTCTCTGAGTTTTATGTCAGATAGTGGATACTATTTTTAGATTGTGTCTGGGTCAGCTGCTTAAGTATGAGGTCTTATTCACTGGCAAGAAGATGAGTTTGTTGCTAGACTAAACAAGATTTGGTGACAGACCAGTCAGATAAGCAAGCAGTGATGTCAGCAAAACAAAGTGAATTTTCTTTCCTCATCCTCTGCTTTCCTATCAAGCTTCTGCAGTATTTTAGTCTGTGTAGCGAAGATCATTTTGGTGTTTGAACTTTAAAAGCATACCAGTGAAGAGTCTGTGCCTTTCAAGAAAAACAGCATGGGCAGGATTTCCAACCACACAATTACTTTTGATGCTTTTTTAGGATTCATTAAGATGAACATTATCCAGTGTTCTTCCCCTGTTTTTCATCTGGTTTGGTCTACTTGCAGAAGTGGAAAGAGTGTCAGAGGTATCTGCTTGGAAAAAATAAATAAATCTCAGTCCAATGTAGAGGGTATTTTTTCAGCTCTCGACTTTTAGGCAGTGGAGTTCTTAGCCATTTCTTTGAGCCAAAAGGATACACAGATGCTCTACAATGAGTTTCCATGCTGTTGACACCTCTTTCTGCCACTTGATGATGGTGATTCTAAATCTCTTGTATTATGTGGCACTGTGCATCAGTAAGCCACAGGTTAAAGGATTGTGCAAGCAGATAAAAGTCTGATGTTTAGCCCTCAAGCATGTTCATAAAAAAATAAAATTGCTAGGATAATTTCCAGTAAGCTAAAATTCCCTGACTTTTACTGTGGCAATGCCAAATGACTTTAAGATAAGAAAATTTACTAAAATGAGAAAAAAAGAGCAAAAGTAATAAAATAACCATATAAAAAAAAATCTTGTGGCTTAATCATCTATGATCACAACTAGCAGAGTGACAAAATAATTTTCTTGTGGTAATACAGCATACACTGGAAATTTAGGAAAAATTACAATTTGTTTTTTAAAATAGAATTTATTTAACATAATACTGAAATAAATGTTCATGGGCTTGAACAGACATCACTTTACTTTCTGACTGCATAACAATGCACTTCTATTGGTGGTACTGCTTTCTTTATTTGAGCCTATTTTTATCTGGGAAGGACTGATTGCTATTCTTGCATTCTGTGAGGAGAACCTTTCTGTAATTCCAACATAGGAAGACATTGCTTCATTTCTGTCTATATATGTGGCATATTTAAAGCTGTTTGGAAAATGGATCTCTCATTGGAAATATATATATATATATATCTAAAAATGTATTTGAGGCAAGAAGAAAGCGATGAAGCTGGAATGGACAGTTAAAAACACAGCATTTCTGTACAGAAAGTGGATACAGAATATGGTTAGGAGAGCTTGAAAAGCTGAGTTGAGCATACCCCTGGGGGTATCTAAGCCTTTTGCCCCCTTCATTTTTGCTTCTGCTACTCATAAGTATAACCTCTTCAAAAGAAAAGATTCACAGGTGATGAACATCAGGATGTTTTGCCTGAAGAAGTAACCATAGCTCAGGATCTAATGTCTCACAGTGTACTAAAAAAGATTGAAGAGGGAAGCATAGACTGCTTGGACTTGCATGTGTCAAATTAATTGGTATTTATGAAATAAAAAATATTTGTCAAAAATTGTGGATTTTCTGCTTAATCACCCTCTACATTTTTCTTGTCTTGTATCAGGCATAATTAAGACACGGTGGAATTCCTGGCTATTTTTCTGTATTAGGTTTTTTTTAAACTCTGTTACCAGGTGTTAAGGATAAAATATTCCTATTCCCAGGGTGATTTTATGTCTGGTTTAGAAGTGATTCTTTTACTTAAAAGGCAAACCGGTGCTGAAGGATGAAATTAGTTTAGTTGAAGTTCATTCAAGAGGGAATTTGGCCATGCACATTTCATATATATGATTTTCCACTTGCGGTTATTGTTTGCTAATAAATATATTTCTTAGTCTGTTAATAAGTTTCTTATGTGACAATAAGCTGCTATGAGGCAAGAAAAGACTTTATTTTAATGCCTTTGCAAAAAGTAGGCATCAGCATGAACTGAGCCATTACCTACACTATTTAACCTGATAGGTAGGTAGCCAGCATGCCTAGAAGTGGGCCAGCCAGCACACCTGTAGTTTGGCAACAGCAACAGAACTGTGGTGCCTTTCGCATAACTGGTCATGGGAGGACAAATGAGAGAGCTCCAACTGCATTTGAAAAGTTAAGAGGATGCAGGGATGAATTTGATGCTTTTTGATAGAGGAAAACTTCAGTAAACGACAGAGACACAGAAGTGGCAGTTGTGTGGAATACAGGATGCAGATTGTGCTTAGTTTTACTGTCACTAGAACAACTTGTTCTTCCCAGCATTGCATTTTATTTGGGTTTTTTCATGTATTAAAGTCAAAGAGAGGTTGTTCTTCCTGGTGTTTTTAAACAAACAATTACCACAGTACTTTATTTTCAAAGAACTTAGTTGTCTGTCATCTCTTTAGTAAGTGCCGAGGTCTTATAAAAGTCTTCAATATTTGTCATTTGTTCTTTCTCCATAGTTATTTCGATGTAATGGTTCTCTGCAGAAAAACCCATCAGCCGTACCTGCTATATACCTGTAACTTAGTTTTCTTACTAAGCAAGTGCTCACTATTGGTTTTAATACCAAGAAACATGAGTTATTTTTCTGCTGATTATACATTTTTAACTGCTAGATAGGTTTGTTCAAAGCATTTGTTGTTGCTTTACAGCTGCATAATAGACTTATCTGAGTGGCCATATTGTAGCTGTTCCCATAAGGTGTCTAACAATAGTTTGGACTGAACTCCTAGTATCCAAGCTCAAAGAATATTTGACTAATTCATATAGGTTACTTGCATTTAACAGACTGTTGTAATCATTAGATTACAAACTACTTCTGTAATTACTTTGCAAAGCAAAGTATGTATGTATGTATGTATGTATTATAAAAAGAGGCTGTGTGTTAATCCTCACTTGTTTCCTGGAAAGCCATATTTTTTTATGTCTTGAGCTCTCTTCGTGTTCTCTAGTTACTCCACATGGATTTTTTTTTTTATTGGTCTCATTGTTTTATCTCACAGAGCCTCACCACTAATCTTAATAGAAGTACCACGATTTATTTTACTCTCTGAAGGTTGTTTTTGGGTTATAGACACATAAATTTGATATCTTTATAGGAATTTTATTTTACAGATTTCAAGAACTGAAAGAATAAGCAGTTACATCTAAATGTAGGTCACACTTTTGAAGTTTTATAGAGGATTGTTGCTTAGGCTAAGGAATGTCATGCTCCATCACCCTCACCGTAAAAAAGTTTTTTCTCACATTTGAATGGAACTTTCTATGTTCCAGCTTGAGCCCGTTGCCCCTTGTCCTATCGCTGGAAACCACTGAAAAGAGTCTGGCTCCAACATCCTTCAACTCACCCTTTAGATACTTATAAACATAAATAAGATCTCCCCTCAGTCTTCGCTTGTCCAGGCTAAAGAGTCCCAGCTCCTTGAGCCTTTCCTCATAAGGGAGGTGCTCCAATCACTTAATCATCTTTGTTGCCCTGTTGCGCAACACTTTTTTTCCCCTTCTTTAAATTTGTTTTCACAGAGACGCTATCACCAACTAATGATTGGCTCAGCGTTAGCTGGCAGCAGGTCCGTCTTGGAGCCAGTTGCCACTGGCTCTGTCTGACATGGGGGAAGCTTGTAATAGAATCATAGAATGGTTTGGGTTGGAAGGGACCTTAAAGATCATCCAGTTCCAACCCCCCTGCCATGGGCAGGGACACCTCCCACTAGAGCAGGTTGCTCAAAGCCCCATCCAGCCTGGCCTTGAACACCTCCAGGGATGGGGCATCCACAACTTCTCTGGGCAACCTGTTTCAGTGTCTCGCCCCCCTCACAGTCAAGAATTTCTTCCTAATATCTAATCTAAATCTCCCCTCTTTCAGTTTAAAACCATTACCCCTCATTCTATCACTACACTGTCTGATAAAGAGTCCCTCTCCATCTCTCCTGTAGGCCCCCTTCGGGTACTAGAAGGCTGTTTTAAGTTCTCCCCAGAGCCTTCCCTTTTGCAGGCTGAACAACGCCAACTCTCTCAGCCTGTCTTCATAGGAGAGGTGCTCCACCCCTCTGATCGTCTTTGTGGCCTTCTGCTGGACCTGTTCCAACAGGTCCATGTCCTTCCTGTGTTGAGGACTCCACAATGCTCCAGGTGGGGTCTCACCAGAGCACAACAGAGGGGCAGAAGCACCTCCCTTGACCTACTGGCCACACTTCTTTTGATGCAGCCCAGGATACAGTTGGTTTTCTGGGCTGCCAGTGCACGCTGCTGGCTCATGTCGAGCTTCTCATCCACCAACACTCCCAAGTCTTTCTCCTCTGGCATCTTCTCACTACCAGTGTACTCCCCCACTACTAAAATTCATTAAATGTACTTCCAGAACTAGATGTGGTTTTGTGAAGCTCTGTCTTCAGTAATTTTCTCTCTTCTATATGTTGTCCTCCCTTTGAGCCTATATTAACTGCTAGGATCTACGACATTCCCTGGCAGGCATTACACAGGCCAAACACCTGCTGCATAAAAACCTATGATGTTGTTTTGGAAAAAAGACAGTAAAAGTCAATCCCTATTGTCATTCTTCAATGTAACTGTCTGAAAAGAAGCAGCAAGGGTACTTACATGTAAAAGATTTAAGTCAGTCTGATAAATTATTCTTGTCTCTAAAATACCATTCAAGGACCTCCTATCTTATGCCATGGTTTCAAGTTCTTTAACAGCCTTAATGAAGGAATTAGTGAAAGACGTCTGGAAGTAAAACCACGCATGAACCACGTCACCATTACCTACAACTTGGCTTCTTCAAAGCCTTCCGGAGAGATAATGGTAATGCTTTGTCCGTGCTTTATTAGTGCCTCATGATTTTTCTGTTACAGAAGCCAGGCTTACAGGCTTATAGTTCCCTGGAGCTTTCCTGGGTTCAGATACTAAGGCAGTTTAGCCTTTTCATCCTTTAGTCATTTGAGAACTCTTGGGTCAATATAGTTTTGTTTTGCTGATTTGTTGCACTTCATTCTGTCATGTTCTTTGATAAGCCCCTAAGAGAAGGACTGCTGTTTGGGAGTCCCCTGTGAAAATCAATTCAAGTAAGTCATTTAGTTTTGCTGCAAATGGGTGCATCTTCTCTAAGCATTCCTTTTATCTTGATCATCAGTTGGTCCTACATACTTTTCTATGAGGCTTCCTGTTCCTGATGTGTTTCAAGAAAGATTTATTACAAGTCCTGCCTCCATTTGTTGCTCTTCAATCACTTTTGGCCTGTGTTATTTTCACAGCTAAATCAGTCAGATTTTTGTATGTTCAGAGTTTTTTTTTGTTGTGTGTGGGTTTTGTTTGGTTGGGTTTTTTCCATGGTTTGGACAAGATTGCAATGTTTTGTAGCACGTTGCCTTGTTTCTAATACTTTTATTTACTGTATAGTTTATGAATGCAGCTTTCTTTTGCTAGGCAGTATATATGGACCCCGTGCTTTTCAGTATAGTGTAGTATGCTTAAGTAATTTGCACTTTGTATATACTTCTCTCAGCCTGCATCAATGCTGTAAGAGTGTTGAATAAGGCATGTTATTGTTGCTGTTACAGGGAAGCCACTCACCTGTAAGTTTTAAAATCAGAATGTGCATTCAACCTAAGTCCAAGAGTCACATCATCTTCTCTTATGGCTTCCCTAACTGTTGTTCCAAGAAATAGTCATTGATATTGTCTAAAAATGTAGTTACTGTGTTAAATACATGTAGAACATTTGTCCAACACAACCAGAAACCACTGAAATCTGATGGCTGTTTTATTTTTTTTCTTAAATGGAGACCATTTGTGTACAGGTATCTGTGCCAGTGTTTTGCCTTGATTCTATGCTTAGATGACTTTCTGTTAGTCAAACGGAGGATGCAAACTGTTTTTATTTCCTGTTTTCCATTTTCTTGAAGGTATGGAACTTGACAGCATGATGCTCTGAACCATGCTGTCTTCTGCACCTGATTTTCTCACATTCTTTCATTTAAAGTCTTGTTTTGACCTTGTTGATTTTTATATGCCACTGGCTCAGTTCTAAGGTTCAGATGAAACCTGTCTCATATACAGGCTCTTTGTATTCCAGAAGCATTACTGGTTTCTGAAATGAATCTGAAACCTGGTTCATCAGATTTCTGGACTGAACCTGAAACATTGTTCCTGACATCATCATTTCGGCCAGATGTTAAAACTCTGTATTTTGCTCAGTTTGCTGGTCTTCTATTGTATGAGCTATGCAAGATCTCTGAAATCACATTGGTTTACATCTGTGTTGACATACTCTGATGGAGGCATTATAAGGGATTTCGTTGCACGAGGATAAGTGAACTACCATAAGTGGTGATACACACATACTTAGCTTACACCAGATGCAGAGTAGAACACAAATAAAAACGTCATATTTTAGGGTATTTCCATAAGAACTATTTTCCTAGTTTCTTTTTGGATTGCAAATTAAAATCTTTCAGTGTTAATGCTTATGATATGGTTAATTTTCACTGAGAATGAAAGGAATTCTGAAATGGCACTGGGAGTGGAATTAGAACACATACATCAGTACATACTAAGTAGGTCTTTGAAACAGTTTTTTTTCTGAAAAATGATGTTGATCCAGGCCCATCGTCTGTAAAAGAGACAAAGAGGAACCTCCACATGCTTCAGAACTCCTTATTTTTGCTGATGACAAAAATGAAATCATCTGAGATCTTGAAACTGGTGTTCTGCATTTTATTTGTAAGTGTTCCTTGTTTTAGTAACATCTCACTAGACTGTGACATGAGATTGTGATAATGTTACTATTTCTGGAATAGTTTAATATGGAGACAGAAGGCTTCAGTTTCAGGACTTTCAGAATGCTTTAGGGTCCATCAAGTCTCAATCTGAATTTGCTGAGATGTTTGCTGTTCATATATTTTTTCGTTTGCTAGAGCAGCTGCTAGTCTTTCTCTGCAGTACCAAGTTTCTAATTACAAAAGCAGGTGTTGTTATTAGCATTGTTGGCCTTATAAAATTATGGATTGTTGAGTCACTCTGTAAACTGCCTAAGATTCCACATTAGTTTTATTACTCCTCGTGACTTACTATTGATTGTTTTCTTATGCATGGATTTTAGACATACTGAGTACCAGTTTTAAAAGACCTTGTAAAGCTTGGAATCATCTCAGTCAATGACAAAACCACTGTTCTCAAAACTCATTAATAGTGACTTGCAGCGCAACAGCTGATGTAATAATGGGTGTGTATAAATAAATTGCTTGGTTTCTGGCAAATATTCTGATATCCCCGTCTTGCTTTCTTTACTGTCAGATTTCCTCAAGATGGTTACAGCTTTTTATTTTTTTGTTTTTAAAATTCTGCTTCCATTCTAATTTCTGTAGGGAGCCTGCATAATAGTTGTGTCTGTATAATCTCATACAGGTGTTTCTGCCAATTGTCTAAATTCTAGTCACAATATATACTGAATTTCAGGAATGGTGTGTAGAAAAATTATAAACAATATCACAGTTGTTATGGGGAAGCATATGGTCACTAAGACAACAAGAGACTATTATATCATGTAGTCTTACTTCCTGTGTGTTGAAAGCCATTTCTGATTTTCAGCAAAACCCAGAAAAAGGCAATGGTACAGTTTATGTGACCTTTCTTGTCTGGACACCCACACTGCAGTAATTATATCCTAATTTAAATTTGTTTTACATTGTCTTTTATGAAAGCTTTTTGAGTGGCAAGGTCCTGTCCAGGTACTCTTTGAATCCCAAATGGTGGTCTTTTATTTTTTCTTTCCTTTTTTTTCTTTTCTTTACACTAAAGAGCAGAATATAGCTATAGGTTGATCTGTATGCCAAGGCAAACTCTACTGCTTTCACTTTCCTCCATACTGTGCTTGTTCAAGGTATTTGATCCACAAGTGTACAGTTGTTCTAATGTTGCTGTGACATGCTGGGTTTTGTACGTGTGTGCAATAAGACTGCTTAGAAGCCCTGCACCATTGAAAACAGGATCTGGAAATAAGCTGTGGCCAGCACACCTATTCATACAATCATCTTTGGTTACTTGAACCTGTTTGTGGGGACAGTCTGTAGATTATGGGGGGACCAGTCCTGCTCTTGGCCACTACTTTCTCCTTAGTATCTCCCTTGGTAGGAGAAAGCATACCTATCTCCTGTAAAACATGTCTGTCTATTGGGAGCTGTGGTTACTGCTTGACTAGTTCATTAGCTTTGACCCTTGGAAAAGGCTATGCAGTAGGGAGCATGAGCTGGTGAATTGTACTGACAGGTAGCCAACAGCTTGTGATATTGATCATGTCTCTCTGAAACGGAATGTGTGGTTAGACAGCGCTTGAGGCAAACTGTTCCTGCCTCCCACTGGAATCCCAGGTCATCCTGTTTTTGAATTAGAGCGGCTAAAGCCTCCTTTGAATGCCACAAAGGACGCATGTAACTCAGAGAAATGTTAGAGAAGCTGGCTGATGAAATTGCAAGAGCACTCTTGAATATCTTTGAAAGGTTGTGGTGATCAGGAGAGGTTCCTGATGATCAGAAGAAAGCAAGTGCCACTCATGTCTTCAAGAAGGAGGATTTGGGGAACAGGAGGACAGTCAGCCTCCTCTCAGTCCACAAGAAGGTGATGGAGGAACTAATCTTGGAAATAATTTCCACATGCATGAAGGACTAGAAGGTTATTAGGAGTAGCCAACATGGATTTACACAACGGAAATCCTGCTTATCCAGCCTGATGCCCTCCAACAAAGAGGTGACCTGCTTGGTAGATGAGGGAAGAGCAGAGGATGTTTACTTCAACTTTAGTAAGGCTTTTGACACTGTCTCCTGTGAAATCTTCTTAGATAATCAGACAAATTATGGGTTAGATAAGTGGATAGTAAGGTGGATTGAAAACTGGTTGAACTGCTGTGAATTTTTATCATCTGGCTTTTGGTATCTTAAATAATGATTATTCTTGTATTGTGTGTTTACCCTATATTTTTATGAGAGACAGGAATGAATCTGCGTGGTTGGAGAAGAGTTCTTTTGCAAAAGCCTTAGTTGTTTCAAAGCCAGAACTGCATGTATTTTTATAGTTGTTTGTTAGATGAAGGCAGAGGGAATTAGACGTTATGTTCTAAACTAGGGAAATCTTTATTGCAGTTAGTTTGGATCATTTTGACCTTTGGCAACGTGCAAGATCAATACTCCAAAATGTTTAGTTTGATGATTTTAAGTATTTTATGGAAATCCAGCTCCTATAGTATTTTTTTTCAGCACAGCATTAAAAGGAAGGTAACAAAAGTCTCACAACTGGACAAACCTGCTGTTTCCATAATGTCAATAAAGCAGAGCAAGCATAAAACAAATGCTGTAAATACAGTATATATATGGGTTTTTTCCTGTGGTTTTAGATAAGTAAAAGAGAAGATGAATGAAAAAGAAAGATGAACCTCGTGCTCACCTAATCAAGTGGATAAGAAAGTTCCT
This sequence comes from Calidris pugnax, assembly GCF_001431845.1. Lineage (NCBI taxonomy): Eukaryota > Metazoa > Chordata > Aves > Charadriiformes > Scolopacidae > Calidris > Calidris pugnax. The sequence continues at coordinate 13,659,975 of NW_015090885.1, forward strand.
TTTGCATTTCTTGTTTATGAACTGCTCATTATTGATGATTTTCTTGTTGTTGAAAACAAACATTTTTGTTCGTTTGTGTCCAATAGGAAAAGTGGCAGAATAAGTTCCTCCCTCAAAATCTGCAAGCCACTAAAAAAATATATCCTTATCCATGGAAGATTTTTGCTTCCTTTTTCACTGATCCTCCAGTTCTGGAGGGGACTACCTCTTGAGGCTGTCAGCCTGTAGATTGTTTACAGGAGAGTCTGTCAAGTACTGTGTTTGTGCAGCCTGGAGTATAATGGGGCTCAGACTAATTTAAAACCTGAAGTCCTATGTGTCTTTGCAAGGATATTTTTCAAAGGGAGCAATTGGGATTGTGGCTTTTCTGGTCTGTGATATACTCTAAATACTGAATTGTGGCAACCAAGCTCATGCACAAAATCAGAATCCAGGTGGTAACAAATAACATTGGTGCTAAATGCCACTAAGTGATAGTGCTGTTCAGTCTTGGCTTTCTATAAACTGATCATGATAGAGAATAATAAAAAAGAAAAAACCCGTCTCATGATCACCAGGTTTGCTAAGGAGCATGTGAAGAATTATCTTGGCCTTCTCTCAACTTTGTAGAATTTAAGTGAAATGTTTGATGTAGGAGGTCATAATCTGCTTGGAGCTGCAGGAAAGAGCAGTCTTCATACAGGGTCTGCGGTACTTGCTCCCTCTTCTTGATCTTCATCCTCGGGATTCTTTTGGTCATGCATATTACGAGGCATTTCTGTGGGAGGAGAGAAAGGGCATCACACAACCTTTGGCAGAGTAATTTTTTCTTTTTCTATTTTTTCTTCCTTTTTACATTTTTCTCCATTTTAAGTTAATGGGCCATCTGATTATTCATTCTTTTGCTGGGAATAAATTTTGAAGAAAGGTGCCTAAAACCTTAAATGGCGTATTTGTGGTTTTATATGTCTAAAGGTGTATTCCCATATACAAAGATTTTAGAGAGTAAATGGTATAAGTATTTGTAGTGTTTAAGATTATCTGAGATATATTTTTTCAGCTAGATTTATCTTCAGACTAATTTAGAAGTGAATTTATAACAAACAGTAATTTGACCAAAGCCAGAATCCTAAGTGTTAAAAGCAAGCCATTAATCTCCATCAAATGTATTTATTGAGAAACTTCTTCCACCATTGGTTGTTTTTAGGCAGTGAGTGAGTGTGCTGGTATGAACAGTAGATGACATCCTTCAGCCAGGTATTGTATTTATCTTGTCCAATTACTAGAAAGTTAAAATACAAACACTCCCTGACTCTCCCTCCCATTTATAATCTTTACTTTGAAAGGTTGTGCTACCAAGATCTCAAGTACAGATCTCAAAATCTGTACTTTGTAATGCAGATTTTTGTGTACTGATTTTAATATTCATCCAGATATTCACTGCCCTACACAAGAGAATGTTGGCCTACATCTGAATTCTTTACTTTTAACTTCACCGTTTGGGTCAGTGTTGTAGACGATAAAAAGCTCTCTCTGTCTCTCTACTCCCCCACCCTCCTGTTAGCTTGATGATGCATTGAGTAACAGTTGGCAGCTTTGTTAGTTGTTTTGAAAGCTAGAAAAACCCTTTTTGTACCTTAGAGACTAAATGGTGTTTGGGAAATAAGTGATGTTGTGTGCTTTGTCAGTTTATTGGCTGCTTTCTTGCATGCTCTTTTGGAAATCCCTATAGTCCTCATGCATTTCTTCCCACCATTCCCTTCCCCTACTTTCATACTACAGAAGATACCTCCAGTTTTTCTGTTGTCATGTTGCTTGAAGAGTTTTTCTCTTTTCACATCCAAATTCTGTTCCCAGAGGACCATCTAGAAATTGTTCACCCTGACTCATGTGAAACTGAACTAAATCTCTTCTGATCAAAAGAGTTTAAAACTGTTTTTCTGAGAAAATAATGTCTGACACTGTAATTTCCATTTGAAAACAGCTAACATCTGTGAAAAGCACATAACCAATGCCTAAGGAATTTCTGCAAACTGAAGTCAATGTCATGTTCGACTTTTTTCAGTTCCTCTATAGAAGAAAAGGAGGGGAGGAAGAGAGATGCTTCTCACCCCAGACTGAGCTAATTTTGGTTTCTGTATACACTGATAGTATCAAGAGGTTGCCTTTCTCCCTTTCTGCCGTTTTTCCCTTTTTTTGGGACCGCTCTATACTTGCAGCACATGTTGCTTTGTCATTAGATCACTGTGGCTGAGCCAACATCTTGAATTGAGTGACTGAGTTAAGAATTAGTTGATTCAATAGATTAATTCCATGTTTGTACTGCTCACACATCATTAGTGATACCAGTGACGCTGTTGGGTTTTCCCCTTAACTACTTTGACTCATTTTATAAATTGAAGGCAAATTTTTATGGGAGGTGGCAGATGACGGAACAGTTCACTGTTACAGGAAAGGCTTGTTAGGAGAGATATGCATTTGTACATGTATAGTAGATCATAAGGTTTATTTCCATTTACTAAATGATCCCAGTAGTCCAGGCTGGGTGGTAATTTGGTACAGTAGCAAAACTGATGTTAGTTTTGTAGTTACTCTGTAATATGTATGTACAATTCCTGGAGTTCTGTTCACTGACATGTAAGAGCTTTTTATGCTCTTTCATGTTCCAAATTTTCCAAACCAGATCTCCTGGTATTATTAGAGTTGTTATAAATTATACAGGGCAATAAGCTCTTTAGCTGTTCTTCTTCTGATACTATCCAAAAGCCAGACACATCCCACTAGGAATCTCAAGTTTTGAGTACTTTCCTGAGTTGGCAACCAAAATTTACATCCACAGGGAAGCATGTACACTGCTTTATTGATAAGTGATTTCAGTATGTAATGAGAACAGGATCCATTTGATTTGGACAAACCATTATTTCTGTGAATATCAATTTTCGCACATCTGCCTTTTCTTTTTGTCATCAAATTAAGATAAGAAAAAGTATTGTAGTTCTTTTCTGCGTTTATACTCTTAAGCATTTTCTTATCAAGTTATATTATTTTCTTGGTAAGTTTTAATGGATCATCTTATGTCAGACTTGAAGTAGAAAATATCCTCTGTGCCTCAACTTTTTTTTTTTTTTTTAAAGCTCTTTGCAAAAACATGTTTAAGGTCTGCTTGTAAAGATAAGAACAGGTTATGAGATATCAGAATATGTTTCCAATTTCACAGGTATATTACTAATAGTGAAAGGAGGTTTAGATCTGTTTGAGGACCATTACTGCTCCTGATCTGCAAGCAGAATGAGCAGCTTTATAGCTAATTTTCTCACAGTACACCAGTAAGTAGCTTTTAATTAAAATAAAAACGGAGATTTTTTTCCCAATCCATTGGAGAGGGTATAGCAAGCTTTTTGGAAAGGAAGGAAAAGATATGAATGAATCAAACACCAAATTGGCTTCATGTTCTTGCTTCCTTATAATTAAGAGATAAAAATTGAAAATCAGTGCAATGGTGAGTAGGCATATGTAATGTTTTATCCATTTGTCTTCAACTAGTATTTCTCATCATGGAATGTTCCATGTTCTTCCACTGGTGTAGCAGATGCAGTGCGTATTTAAAAACAAACAAAACCCAGCTTGTATTTCTAAAAATGAATTTTTGCAAATTTATTCATATTAAATTTTGTATTTGGAACAAAAGTAATTGGACATCTATGAAGTGGTCTAAATTTCTTACTTTTTTGGTAGAGGATAAACGTATTTGCAGTTATTACATGACTTCTTACCTTGGCTTATGTTATAGTGACCTTATCCAGAAGACTTACTTTTATGGTGTTTTGTACTTTTTTAATTTGAGAGCAGCTTGGGGTCCTCTGCAGACATCTCTGTGGTGAACCAATAGCAACTGCAGACAGATGTCAACACAGTAAAATGCTCAGAGTTCTCATTAAACTCTTCTGCAATGGTACACATAATTAATGGTTTGGAAAAGGAAGTTTCTTCTCTTGTAGAATATCCTTACATTTTATGTCTGATGCAAACTGGCAGAATACTGTTATTGAACTAGCAATGTATTTGTCTTGTGACTGAACAGGATTTTATAGCTGAGGGTCATCTGGCACTTTGTGCTTAATTCAGGAATGCTCCAAAACTCTTTTACTCTGTCCTGTTGACCTATCTCACCTGAAAATACAGAAACAGTCATTTTGAGGGGAGATGCTTTGAAATGAGCTCTGAGTTTGGGTGCATGTTTCTATGTGTTTACTAGTGTTTGGCATCACAGACGATGATATTATTTGATAAATAGAAGTACCAACTCTTTAAAAAAACCTGTACACAAGAAGAGACTTTCAAAATGCACTATTACACCTGGCTGTACTCCAGATTGTGTCCATATCTCTGTAGCAGTTCCCAGATTTTACAGGCTATTTCAGTTCTTGAAAACTTGTACTTTGGATACCATATCTGTGTTCCTTGATCGTTTTTCAAGATGCTGAAGTATAAACAGTTTCAAGACGTTCCACATATCTTACCCCACAAAACAGAATCCAGTTTTATTTTTAATATTTTTTTGCTGTGGGCTTAAGAATAACATAGTTTGGTTGATCATTAGCTGCCTTTTTCAAATGAAAATGAAGTGCATAGTTTTTAGGGTTTTTTACATGTTTAAATTAAATTCTGTGCACAGTAGTGACAACCAACCACACTTGAAAGTTATTCACAGTATTCTGAACTTGATAAGCCTGCTGATGTTGGTTGTAAACTCATATTGCCAAATTCAGCCAAAACGTTTCTGGAAGATGTTTTTTAGGCCAGAATGACTCATAAGGAGAGGGGAAAAAACATGAATTATTTCCCTCCTGTCTCTGCATACATTCATCAAATCTCTGCATCCTAGCCAAAGAAATAATTTTCTTACGCCAAGAAAATAAGTATTCTTTAATAAAACTGAGAATCTGGTTGTCTTCCTCCATCTGACTTTGAGACGACTTCACTGCTCTTCATAAAAGTTAACAAGGTTTTGGTTTTATTTGCTCTAGTTATTTCCAGGGCTTCCCCTGGCTTTCTGTCAGGATGTTTGAATGATTGATGTAGGGAAAGGGAAGGGAGAGAAGAATAGGCACAGCTTGAGGCTGCACCTGCTGCTCCTGGAGTGGGCCAGATTTGGTACTGACTTGCATTTAATTCATCGTCCCAACTGTAGGCAAAATGTACTTTGAGTCACCCTCTGAAGTTTTCTTTTTTGCTGTAATGAATTGAACTGACAGCCATGGAGAGAATAAGTTTTTCTATTTTAAGTCAAAGAACGCAGGCTTTTGTGCATTGCCTTGATACAAGGTGCAACATCCAAGAAGCAGTTTAATCTCCATCTCCATTCCGTCCTTGGAGCTTATGCTGGAGGACATCATGAAACAAAGAGAGAAAAAACTCCAGCCCAACAGAATTGCAGGTTCATAGTAGCTATTTGCAGCCTGTGTCTATACTGGCAGTAGAGCACCACACGGAGGAGCAATTTGATTAGTAGCACGACATCCAAGCTCATTAGCCTTTCTGAGAGGCATGGATTATTTTGTGTAGGGGAGCACCACACAAATACAACCCCTCTTGAAATCTTGTTCTCCTCATGGTGCTTCAGTGGGCTTACCAGCCTCCTTGGGAGCTAAGTCCTGGATCTCCACAATGTGCTGCATGGAGATTTGCTGGCTGAAACCTTGGTGTGAAAAAGCTGGCAGACAGTTATCAGTCATCCCTAAGATTTGAAGCACAATCATGTTTGTTGATGTTGAAATAAAATCCTGTATCTCAGTCCCAGCTATTTCACTCACCTGCTCCCTTCCTCTCTCCAATGACTTTCTGTATAATTAATTACTCTTGATCAGAGGGGTTGCTTCAGACTTAACAAAGGTTAGGAGGCGCTCGGATGGCTAAACGTTGTCTCGAGGGTGCACCCTAGCGTCGAAAAGTGGCATCGCTGATGTGGGGTGTTGGAGTGCTTGGGGTGGGGGTTCAGGTGGGAATTAAAAAATTCTGTAAAGAGCAGCTAAGGAATAATTCCGAGTTACAGAACTAGAGTGCAGAAAATATGAGGACGTCTTGAGAAAGAAGGGAGCATGTTATACTTCTTTGAGGTGATTTAGAGGAAGTCAGAACTACTTGATGAGGATGTGACTGAGCAGGGAGGAAGCGGTACCATTCTTTGTGGTATGGTGGTTAGTCCTGTGGCAATAATCTGAAATAAACTAAATCTGTATCAGAGATGTGTGATATGGCATGCGGTATTCTTCCTGTACAAACTCACTATAGTAAAATTTGGCAAATGTTGGAGCAGTCAATCATTACCGCTTCATTACTGTCTTCAAAGGTGGGTGTTTCTGCTGATCTGTGCTAAAGACAGACATCTCTTCTTCACAATAAAATTGCCATTGGCATCAACATTCATATTCTAAATGTAATAGCAGACATTTTGTATCCTATGTAGTGTGCAGTAATAGACTCCAGACTTCACATCTGAGTTCAGTAATCTGGACTGTGATCGTATATTATCTTCATGAATCGGAACATACTGTGGAAAGAGACTGAAAGAGACTAGGAGACGCTGACTTCTGCAGTGGAAGACTGTAATGGAATATTGAAAGACTGAGGCTTAGAACAGCATGGTTTATGAAGGCCATTTTCCAAAGCAATCTGTCTGAAAGAGAACTGATGCTTAAAGTCTTTGCTCACATTTTAAGCATGTTTAGACTAACAAAGTTATAATCCAGAATATTTTGGATATCCTAAATTCACCCTAATCCCAGGAAAATCAAGATATACTAAGGTATTTTTTATTTGTGCAATTTGTTGGAGATGCTCATTGCTGTCACATGCCTTTCTGTGTTTTGCTCTTTGCTTCTGCCTGCATTTCAGTGTAGTCAGATTCTGTTTAAGCAGCCAGTGATTAGTATTTAAAGATATGATGGCAGGAGAGGCATAGACAGAACATGTTTGGAAGGAATGTTGCGGAGTAATCCAGCAATAGAGAGGCTGTATTTGTGTTAATTATCTCAAGTGGCACAAATGTGTTGATGGTAGAAAAGATGAAGGTAGTTTTCTTCACAGACACTAAGTAATTACATAGTGCTCCGAAGGACAGGCTAGGTTTTTGCTATGGGAGCTCTATGAGGTTAGGCAAATTTATTTCTGTTAAGATGTAACAATAAGGTGAAGCCTTCACATGAGGACTGCTTCAAGAAAATATTAAACGTATTGAGTACTTGCTCAAAGAACCTGGTTTCTTGATAGTATTTTTACATATGTATTGTAGGACACACAGTGTATTTTATGGAGTATACATCTAAGTGGTTCATACAGGGTGTGATCAACTAGTTGTGTAAGTCAGTGGTTGGTTGCTTGGGCTCAGAGGGCAGTAGTTAATGGATCATATACTACCTAGATGCTGGCAACAACTGGAATATCACAAATGCTTATCTTGGGATCTATCCTTTTAACATCTTTGTCAGTAACTTGGAGGAGGTGACAGAATGAACTCTTGTCAGGTTTTCAGGTGACAGAAAATTGGGATGACCACTTGATGTTCTTGAGGGCAGGGCTGCCACTCAGAGGGACCTAGGCAGGCTGGTGGAATGGGCTGATGGAAACCTTATGAAATTCAGGAAGCACAACTGCAAAATCCTGTACCTGGGTGGGAATAACCCCTGTAATGATACTGTCTGGGGACTGAGGGAGGAGTGGCAGAGTTGAAAACCTGGTATCACACTGGTTCTCCATATGATAGATCATGATAATATTGTTGAAACCGCAGAATTGAGTGTACTGGGTTATTTGAGTTACAAAGAGAACAATAAGGTAAGTTGATAAATTCATAGAGAAGCTAAATAAATGTTTTTGTTACCTCAGTCCATATAATGCAAAACATTGGTGAAATGCACAGCCTGTTAATAAAGATGAGTCACTGTCTGAAATTATAAGTGAGTGAGAGCTGGAACGGTTTGATGAACTATGTAACAAAATGTCACAAGAACCAGCTGTTCTGTCTGTCCCTTTTGACTGGTTTTCTTCCTTTCACTTTGTCTCTTATCCCGTTCATTTGGAGATCTGAAACTCGGTTTGGGACCAGGATATTAGAATGCACTGACATTGTCTGCCATTTTTATGCTGTCAAATGAGACAGCATAAAAATATGCTGTCTTATTTGACCAATAGATTAGCATATGACCCTGCATTTTTGATAGCATGAGAATTCAAATGCTTGCTCATCAAAATAAGAGTGGGGCAGCGGAAAAGGAGTAATTGCAGACTCTCAGAAAGTAGAGTTAAGATTTTCTTTTGTTTCTTCTTTTTCTTTTTTAAGTAACACATCTGAAAGAATGTTCTTTGGCATCTCTCTTTTCCTGAAGGCCTTTAGAGAAGATCCCGTGACATTTGCAAGAAAAAGAGTCCAATAATTGAGTCACACATGAGAGAATGACAATTATAATTAACATTTATATAGCATATTTTATGACAAAGGCAATTCTCAAAGAATTGACAGCACTGGTGAAAGGTACAGTATCAACCAGAAATGCTGTGAAAAATGTCAGACCAAGCGTGCTGTAAGTCCTTACTCTTAGAGAGCTCAGTATGGCATTATTGTGCTTTTCAGACTAAAGATAGGATTTGGTTTTTAAGGTTACGCTTTATGCTTCCTGCTTTAAATTAGAACAGTAAGGAGTTGAGTCACCTTGGCTTTCGCTTGTCAAAATAATCAGGAATGATAGGGGAATTGGAACTGAGCCCAAATCTCAACAAAAGCATATTTGTATTTGGAAACAAAATGTAAAATCCTGTCTCGTGCTCTCCCCTCCTCCTTCCTCCCACCTTTTCCTTCCCATATTCTTGTTTTCACTGTACTTGCTGGTCTGGGAACTATTAAAATAGAACTAGAAAAGCTCTGTTCTGCTCCCAGACTAGCTGTGATACCATCTTGTTGGAATCTCTGGTTTTAAGGTCTACCCCAGAGAGACTCAGTTGAAGTTGAGGTAAGCAAATAGCAAATAAACTTTTGAGTACTTGACTTTGTTACTTAAGCATTAATTTGGTGCTGAAGAGGAGGAATCATTAGGGGATCAGAGGTTTTGACCTTTCCCAAACAAATTTGGTCCGTTCGAGACTTTTCAAAATTGCACTTATCTCGGTTTTCTTGCCTTTTTTGCTAAAGGTATAATAATACAAAACTGTCATTAACTGAATCTTCTTTGTTTAATCTTTTCCTTCTGAGGAGACAAAGGGTGGGTAATATAATTTCAGGTTTGTGTGGATGAGAGAAACCTGAGGAATTTCTGGGTTAGATAATTTCTGCTGTGAAGTGTGACATACAGTTCTTATTTCTGTGAACTGAAACCAGATGCTGTCTCTGTTTAAATGGAGGTTGTGGAGCAGCCCTCCAACAAAAGGAGAAATCTAATACCTGAATGGCATTATGGAAGCATCCAGAAGTGCAGGATAGTGCTTGAAGTCCCAGGAACTCCCTTCTTTTCCCATGTTAGCATCCAGTGAACAGCAGAGTGATTTAGGAAAGAGGATAGCAGAAACTGGTGTGGTTTTTATTTTTCCTATAACAGAGGTTTCCTAGGAAAGGTCAGTCCTGTAGGAAAATAAGTGGAGAAAATCACTGGTCACATAGATGATGCAGATGTGGAGAGCATATTGGACAAGTGTAAGAGAATACGATATCACTGATTTTTGGACCCTTGGCATATAGTTGACAGAAATTTACACTTGCTCCTGCTTATCGAACCATAATTGCCATTGGTGAAGCCTATGCTTGATAAGACATAAGGAAATGCATCACGGTGTAGGTTTTTGAACTCTGGGCTGAGCAGAGCTGTTTTTTATAGGAGTGATCAGAGGGAAAGCGACATGAATAGTCTGCCAAGGTTTCAAGGGGAAGGTTAAATATCTCTATGGCATACTAAACAAAGAAGTATTTGGATAATGCCAAAGGTGTAACTGGCAGCAAAGAAGCAAGTGTTTATGAAAGTAGGAATGGGAGTATGTTTATCCCTGAGAGAGGGGATAAAACCCATTTTGTTAGGTAGCCAAATAACTAATATGTTTCACAGAGATATTTCTGAATAGAAGTTGGCCTTTGTATATTTTTTTGAAAGGTGTTGTTGTGATCTTTAAAAGGTGAGTGAATTTGTCATAAGACAAACCAGTAGAGTCCACCTTACAGTAATACAAAGACAGCTGTGTGTGACCAAGAAGTAATTTTTCCCGTTACTTCTCCCGAGAGACTACTCCATCAAATGATTGATTTCTTAATTTTAATTTTGAAGAGGAAAAAATAGAATGTACTTTCTGGAACATTTTTGAAAACAGTATTTCAACCAAAAAAAGAAGAATGGCACATTTGCTGTGTGTATACAGCTTTCCGTCATTTGAAATTCTTTCGCCATCAGGTGTGGTCACTGTTTTGGGAGACTGCTGTCCAACTGTATGGCCTTCTAAACATCTTTTCACCTCATCCAAATTGTATCTGTTGTATTTATCTTTTCATAGTGTACATATTCAGGATCTGAATCCTCCCAGAGGTTCTTGAGGTAACAGTGTTAGGGGATTTTTTTTTAGTTCTATCTATAATAGTAACTTCCCACTCGTTATTCCCAGATTTGAGTTAGTGAATCAGCAAAAGGTTTCCTTATGTCAGAATTAAGAGGATGTGATCAGGATGGAAAACATTTCCACTGTCAAACTGCTGTTGTTACAGCTGTGTGCCGTCCATACTGGTTAGAAGAGCTTGCATTTCCTTGGTTTTGCCTGAAGGACTGTTATTGTTCACTTATATTTTGAAGTTCTTCCTGAAGTATGGAGCATGTGGGGTCTTTTAAATATAGTACTAACCTGTTTTTTCAATAAATGCTCCTGTATGTTTTAATATATTACCCTTTTATTTTAAACTGCTTTGTTTCTACCCAGGCCAGGCACTAATGCTATGATTTTTCTGTTCTTGTGGAACACCGTATGAAAGTAGGACAATGTCAGGTCCAGGCAAGTGGGAACAGACCAAGCATAATGAAGAGTTTTACATATTGCAAGTAATGGATATGTTTGGTTTTGATTGTTGTTGTGTTGTGGTTTTTTTTCCTTTTGGGGGACTAGTTTGATTTTGGGGTTTTGTTGTTTGGATTTTTTTTTTGGGGGGGGTGGCATGTGTTGTTTAGTTTTGGGGTTTTTTGGGGGGAGAGAGAGATATCTCTACTTGGTTGAATAGATTTAATCTCTTTTGGGATGTTTTCCAGATACTGAGACTAAATTCTTCCTTACACAGTTGTAACCTTTTTCTTCTGCTTCACCCTTTCCTTCCCAACTTCTCAATTGTGAGAAGGATCAAATTCTGTTCTCAGCAAACAGTTTTCTGCATACTGTGAATGTTATTTTTGCATTTTAATTCCAGCTTTCTTGGATAAAACAGTGAAAATGTCTCACATCAATTTTCAGTTAATAGAAGTTTTGATATTCCTGGTTTTATTTGCATGAAATTTAAGTGATCAAGCGGTTATCTCTTATCCTGAGAGGGAAAGACCCCAGAAAGTTATTGTAGGGGGAGCCTGATAGTCTCTTTTTTTTTTTTTTTTTTTATGCTATTTCTCTTTTTCCGGTTCTTCAAAGGAAAAAAATGTAGCAACGCTCTGTAGATGTTTCAGACATTTCAGTTTTCATCTGGCCAAGTGGAGATACTAGTTATGCAACTGAGTATCATCTCAGTCCACATCCCTAAATGAAGACCTTTTAGAGAGGATAATCCTTTCACTGTAATGTTGACATTTGTAGTAGACCAGATAAATTTCATCCTAGATGCGCCTATTTCTTCTCCCCCTTGAGCACAAGGGGAGCTTATGATAACTATTTCAAACATAGGTATCTGTTTAAGTATGACAATTCCAGCCTTTTAATCACAGAATTTTAAGTCTGGATTTGTGCACAGTTATGAAATAACCAAACAACACTTCTTCCTCTTATAATCACAAAACAGTTATCCAAGAGCATACGTAGGGGGGGGCTTATTGTCTTTTTTTTTTTTTTTTTTTTTAATGCTAATTCTCCTTTTCCAGTGGGAGTGAATGATGTCATCCTGTCTCCTCCCACTGTGTAAACGAAGCTTGTGTCAAAGTGTTGCTGCCTCTTGTCACAGAGAGAACAGTTCACTTAAAAGCAGCTGCAGTGCTTTTGTGTGGTACCTGTCAGAATCATTCCCACAGCGAGGTTGGGCTTGTGACCATGATGTCAAGATTGGTCTTTCTCCTTTTCTGTGGATATATTGCACTAAACCTGGGAAATGCTCAGAAATTGCCAAGAGGCAAGTAGCTATGACAACTTTCTGGGGTTTTGTTTGTTTTTCTGTTGTGGGGCTTTTTGTTTTTTAATGCTTGTGTTTTGCCATGGAAATTTGCTTTCAACATGTTAGGAATGATTAAAGATAATGAAAAAGATGAAAGAAGATCAGTCAACAGGGCAAGGTCCAGGTACATGAGAGTAACTTTTAAGCTCTTGAATTAAACAAGCGCAAAAGTTTTCATGGGATCTTGTGACTCTAGTCAGAAGTACCATGAAACAAAGTAACTGTATTTAATGATTTTATAATTATTTAGACAGCATTGTGCAGGTTTGTAGTTTAAGATCTTAAAGAAAATGTGACTTAGAAGCACCTTGTGGTGTTGGTGGAAAATTTCAGTTTTGTCTTGAAAGAACTTTTATGCTTTCCCTTTGTATCCATCCTTAACAATTGAATAGGAATTTGATTTTGTAGTTCGGGTTGCATGCATTTTGAGGGAGAGGAATATGATTTATTAAAATTTCCACAACAGGAAGAAAGTCCCCCAAACCTGTGTGAATACTTGCTTAACTATTCCTTTCCTCTGGAGTCTGGAAGTACAGTAGATTTGCAAAGCTGGCAGCGATCTCTTTTCTTGATTGCTAATGTGACCTGTGTAACTTTGGCATTTTACTAGTGTTTTATTACTGCAGGAAGAACGGTCATAGCATAAAATGAAAAGAATATTTCTATATCTAGATCGTAAAACAGTTTGTAGTACCTTGGCATTAAAACAGCGCTTTCACAACTGTTTCTGTACTGCACATATTGCTCTTACTTTGTAGAAGAGCTTGCCTGAGTCCACTGTGCTTTATAATGCATTTTACATCTGCAGTCTCCAGCAACCAGTAACGTTTAGAAAGGAAGCAGTGATTTAGTTCCTTATGAGAACATTTATTAAGAAATCAGCACTTTGAGGGCTTCCTAGGATATTCTGTTCCATAGATGGTGAACCTAAAGTTATTTAGGAGGAAGAGGTAATTTTTCACCCCCCAACCCTTCACAAGAGACTTTTTTCAAAGATTTTAATTTTTTTTTTCCTTAAGCTCATCTACTGTAGCAAATGTGGAGTTTTCTGCATACTGCTAATAGTGGGACAATGTGTAGTCTGTGAGTAACAGATAGATATGCAGTCGTTGTTCAGGTCAAGCGGACTGTTAGACCTTAGTTTTATCAAAAAAGCAATATGTAAGAAAACTACTGTAGCAGTTTATGAGGATTATATTGAACAGAGAGGAACCTTGTATGCATTGCCTACTTTCAGGGAAGGAACTTTTCTAATGCTTGTCTTTTAAAACAGTTTCACTGGACTTTCTGCTCACTACCATAGACTAGTGGCTGTAAATTTATGTTAACTCTGAAATTCAGACAAAGCTACTGATCCACTGCAGTCAGTGGGAGATTAACTCTGGGATGCATTTTTTTCCTGTCCTAAAATAACATTGCAGAAGTGAAGTTCTGTTTGCCAAATGCATATAGCTGCAGGTGGAAACTTAATTTCTTTTAGATGGTACGACTTTTTAAAGATTCTCCCATTGCAGTATTGAAACATCAATCTAATTCTTTTGTTTGCAGCTGCCTCTCAGGTTATTATTTTCATTGGACTGCATTGAAAAAACAAGTGTATTAGTACCTAGCTGTTATCTAGAAATATTCAAAAGACTGTCTTTTTCTACAACTCTCTCTTGTCTGACAGGGAGTACAGAATTTTTTTGTAAGCGAAGTGTATATTTGGATCTTAAAGTATTTTTAAAATGAGGAAATGTAGTGGTAGTATTCTGTTAAGAGGGCTACTCTGCCCTACTAAACAAGCTTAAATTCCAATAAATTGCTGTACTCTTCGAGTCATGAACTATGTAACTGAGGATCCAGAGTCACTCCTGCGCTACGGGGAACAGTGGAATTGGTTTCCTAACATAAGGGAAAACAATCTGGCCAAATTCACTTTTTGGTGGTGCAAATACTCCTGTGCCCAGGTTATCAGTGTAAATCTTGCTGTTACTAGTGCTTAGGAATTGTAGTGCTGAAGTCTTCTCTCCAGGAGGTGAAACACGCTGATCCCTGGTCTCGTGAGCTGGGATTTCCTTTCAGCGATACAAGGTGGAACATCTTGCCTCCTGCAGCTGTGAAGGAACAAAGCCAGTACACCCTTTGGATGTCAGTGGCTTCCAGAGCTATTTGAGAGATTGTGTGCAAATATGTTGTTCAGTATATTTTCTTACTTTCACCTCCACAAGTCTATGTTTGACTAGAATGACAAAGAGTTATTTCTTCTTTATTAATAAATTCTTTTGACTTCAAAAATTAATACACTGTTAGAGGAATAATTTGGAAACTCTACCAACATGACTTAAGGATTCAAAATAGGGGAAATATCAGTTTAAATTTCCAGTGGGAATTTTATGCTGTTTCTATGTATTTTGCATTATAATACTTTTGCCTGTATAGACAATAGGCCTCTGCTTATACCTGGTCCTAGTACCCTAAGCACCCTTTCCCTTGCAGTTCTTTGTCACATGTACTGTAGCAAATGACAAGTGATGAGGCAGTTATACGCTGTGTCATAATTCAGACTCTTTCTACATTAAGATTTTACAGACACAAGTAAAGGAAATGCAATTGGAAAGGGAAGGTTGGTGAGTATTGTGTTTTACTGTGGAGGCCATGCCTTTTTAACAATTATGTTTGTTTCATGCGTTTCTGTTTGAGGTATCAGCTGCTAAGAAAATTGTGTAGTCAGTGCCTATAGAGATTATGTGAGGGGCAAGAAATGATGGTGTGATGAGGGATGGTCTTTTATCAAGTATTTGATCCGCTGTCCCTTCAACTATGTCCAAAGCTTTCTTTTTCATCAGAAAGAAGAGAGACTTGGAGGCTTTCCGCTTATTTTTGTCTCTTCCCTTATGCCACCATGCCAGTGCTATCCAACATAAAATTTTTCAGTTCAGCACTGTTGTACTTGAAATATTCTAATGATGGGTGGAAACAGTTGTAACGCATAGGTGTCAGAGTTAGAAATTGTCATACTTGCTCTAATTTTTATGATTTCGCATAACAGAAACATTTCATCCTTGAGGAATGCAACATCGTCTCTCTAGACAGGAATTGAGTATAGACGAAAGATCTTCACTTAGAGGAGGAGTCAGTAAGCAGAGCATCCTGAATCTGAGAGGGAGATGAAAAAGCAAAGCCACAGAACCAAGAATAAACAAGTTTCAGGACATAATGCACAAGATTGTACTGCCTTGTAAACTGTGTTTCACTGTCATCTTTCCAGCTGGACCTGCTGCAAATGTTGTTGAAGGCAACAGTTGTGGAACAAGGTCTTAGTGCAAGAGCATTTCATGTTTTTCATTTTGCCAGTTGGCTTTCCACTTACAACACAGATGTGCATAGAAATGCACTTTTTCACTATGATCTCTGTTTCTGATAGCTTTTAGGTATGTTCGTGTTTTTCTTTGTTAGAGCTGTAAAGAATTTGGGGTTCATCCTGCCTTATAAACTTACAGTTTTATGATTTTTTTAAAAATAAGAGTCTGAATATTTTTCTGGTTTGATTTTGTTGGTTTTGTTTGGTTTTTTTCCCCCTGTGTTTCTGACCTCTGTGGTTTTTCAACTATTTGAATTAGTCATCAGGTATATTGGAATTCAGGCCCATCCTTTTTCTGCTTTTCAGGATTCAGGCCTGTCCTGTTCTGCTTTCCAGGAAGGTCTCAGGAAACCTTAATTCACCTTCCTCCTGGTTGCTGCCATCATAAGGAAAGAGTTCAAACTTGACATGCCTTATGAAGCCATGTAAAAGAGTGTGATTTACAGACTCACGTAGGGAAAACTAGATCCACAACTTTCTTGTTTCTATGATTGTCAAATGTGGGGATAAGAGGGAGAAATAATAGTTTTACTCTAAGTTTTTTTTTGTTGTTGTAAGTACACAGGAATGTTAGAAAATATTGTAGATAACTGCTAGCTAAGGTTTGTATTTATGGTAATTATAACTGACATCCCTTTGAGAGTGAACACTGCATTTACAGTATACTTCCAAACTTACCATTGACATTTGTGAAAGGAATGGGCTAATTTTATTCATAGCTAAATTTTCTGGCTATGCTATATTATGTAATACTTCTTCCTAACCAGAGGTTAAACTCAGCATGTGTTTTCACTTACTGGTGTCAAGCAGTTAAAACAATGTTGAGTTTTTTCAACGTGTCACAGTCACTATACTGCAACATCCAAACCTTAATCTTTAAACTTTTGTGCCACACACCACCCCCCCCCCCAACAGCACCCCTTTGGTAGCTGTAGGATAGCAGGGCTGAAATTGTAAGACAGGGAAAAGTCTCCTGAAAGTTGGGTTTTTTTAACATATAACAAAGCTGGCTAATAAAAATACCACAAAAGGAGCAAAATGGCATGTGGTTCATTTGGTACTTTCTGCATGGTTTACAAAACATCTTTTTGGGAAGTATTTTTCAAAACACACAATACATTAACCTTTAAAAAGCATATTCTAATGAAAGAAGGCCAGTTTGGGATTAAAGTGATGAACTTCATTATTATTATTTTTTTTAGAGTATGGAAAGATAAGTACAAAATTAATTTGATTAGTGTGAAATACTTCTTTTATGTTTAATGGCACATAAATGACAATAAAGTCCTGTGAGAAAATTCAAAGGAATCCTTTATCTGGTATAATTGAGTGGCTAAGGTTTTCAGTCAGTAGATATGTCACAGCACATTTGGCTTATTCTTTGCTGAAAATGAAAACAACCCATAAGAATGTTACCATTATAGCAGCTCATTTAATCAAAATTATCTTATCATGCAGACAGTTGTGTCCTAGGATTGCACAAAAACATACCAAAAGCCGGTATTGAGCATCAGGCTTCCAAGTTCAAAGATAATCTGTAATACCAGAATTCCATTTTTATACTAGCACAGGCAGTGGTGCGACAGTCTGATGATACATATGGGTGAATTCCACCAGGATTAAATGCCATAGCATACGAATGCCTCTAAAATGATCTCACTGCTGGGTAATCTGTATAACTTTTCACCTCTTCATTTTAATTTTAATGTCCCCAAGTATCTCTTTCTGAAAATTATTTTTTGGTCCTCCTCCATATAGTCTTTTGAGTCTAGCCATTCCAGCAGGACAAGCTACATAACTCAGTTGAGGGAAGAGCTGGAGGCTAAATCCTGCTGCTGCCTTTTGGCCAGCCCTACTGTCTATGGATAGTGTAGTCGGTATACCTATTGACTGGTGGCTCTGTGAATGGTCAATATGTCTGAGGTTTCTCTGGAGTGTTTGGACTTACCAGGTGTGCGCTACAGATTACATGTGCAAACAGAAAGCTCTCTCTGCTCCAGGGGAAAAAAATGGCTAGCAGTGACCTGCCGTAGTCAGAACTGTTCATACAGCTCCTAGTGGATTTCTTTTCCTTGGGGAAATTCAAGTGCAGGCTTGAAATTGTTGGTAAGCAGGATAAGTTTGTTGCTGTGGAGTGTTTTTGACTACTGCGTTTTGCAGGAGATAGTTGGAGACTTACTCACTTGCATGGGTTGTGCAGCAATGTCACATTAATCTTGGTGTGAAGAGACTCAGGTATTGGTGTTCTGGAAAGGTGGTGACCTAAAATATGTGCCATTAGCAAAACAGCCCAGTCCGTAGTTTACTCCCAAGTGGAAGAGGGCAGCCAGAACCTGGCCAGGTGCTACTCAAGCTTGCCTGACAGGTCTTAATCCAAATGCCCCTAGTTAGAAATTGGGTTTTCTAAAATACAGGACAATATGTATGTAATGCTAGTTTGGTTTATGAAATATATATTTATCTTATTTTGCTATGAGGACAGCATTTGTGAAAATGACTATTGGCAGCATCATGGATCAAACTTCTGTGTGGGTAAGGCCTTGGCCATTTTTCCCAGCACAGCTGTCCCTCAAAGCATACCAACCATATACTCTGGCTAAATCAATCTTAAGTCTCCCCAGTTGAGCAAACCAGTGTGTGTCATGTCAAGGTGAAGAAAAAATAGGTCAATTTTTGAACCACTAAGTGAATATCTACTGTTGATGAAGTTCTGATTGTAATTATGGTCACTAGAATTAAATATTTTTGCACTCATTGCTTAACCAAAGTGATGTCATCAGAAGGTGAAGCTGTCCAGGTGAGGTTATGTAAGGATGGTCACATTAAGAATGTGAAGCCAGAGTCTCCCCCACTTCAGAGTTACTGAATAAAATACTGGTAAAGTGTTGAGGCAGTAGCTATTGCATATACTCTAGATCTAAAGGCAGGAAGGTAGAGGATGCTTTTTTATCAGAAGAAAGCTAGTATTCTCCCAGTCTAAGGGAGCATTTGCTGCAGTGGCTCAGAGGCTGGTAGAGAAAATCTAACCTCTGTTTTGTAAAATACTCTAGAGCTGTTCCTGAGATCCACCACTCTGTAATGATTGAATATTATTTAGTGTCTTCTGGAATAAAAAGAAATGAAGCAAGTGAATCCACAATTTTTTCTTAGTCTAATTGTAGCCATGTTTTTTACACAAGTGCTGTTTACCTTGAACAAATATATCAAGGCAGCAGGGCTCCATGTGCATAAATCCACTTCAGTAAAACCCATCATAATAAACAACCTAAACGTCTCTGTGTGATTTGATTTTTATTTTGTGTGTGTGTGCAGTGTGCTAACACTAGAGTTTTACTGTCCATACTTAGTAAGGGATTTTAATTCAGTGCTATCAGTCAAGCTGGAGAGTCAATGGCAAAATGGATTCTCAAAGTGTGAGGGACTTTCTTTTGTAGGGTTGTTTCTGAATTTTTGTGTAGTTCTAAGTTTTTTTGCATTATTCTTGAAATCTGCTTAGGAAAAGCACAATTCAATAAAGCAGTAGGAGGTTGTAATATTCTTTCCTATCACCAGCAGTTGTGGCATTAGTTTATGAATCTATAAATGTCCACAGGGTGCTTGATATGAGTTTACATAATTAATACTTTGGGAACCTGGCCAATTTAGGAGGACTGGCAATGTACGTTGTATAACATTATTTTTGAACTTCCATAAGGAAAAATCTTTTCTCCTTTTGTCAGCTGCTTGCCTCTGGTTTATATTAATTATTTGCTTTATTTTTTCCTTCTATGATGTAAAAGTATGTAATTATTTTAGAACACATAAAGTTGTGGTTGGTTCAAAAATACAAGTATGTAAACTTGAAATGTCCCAGAAGGTTGTTTTATGATATTGAAGCGAAAACATTTTCTGGTAGTTTTGATTCCCTCATTACCACAGTTCAAGCCTATACATGAACAAGAAAAACGTACAGTGAGAAAAATGCACGACTTCAGACCTTATCAGTTATCACTTTTTTTTTTTTAAAGCTTAATGAGCACAAGTATGTGATGAAAATAAAGGAATGGGTGCAATAGTCTGAAAGCTGGTAAGAAATTGAGCTTTGGGACACAAATAATAGGAAGAAAACTGTACTGTCTGACCTGGAAGTTTTGGCAGAGTTCCATTATCTCTGGCTCACACAAGCACTGAAGTGGGTGGATTAAATGGCAGGGCACAGATTTTATTTATAGCACAGTGTATGCTGAAGCATAGCCTGTTACACAGGGAAATGGCCACAGTCAGGTTTGAGAACCATGCCTTCTCTTAGCTTGATGTGGGGGTTGAACATTCAACTGGAATCAGTAGGTCTCCTTCCTTTGTCATAGAGCTTACTAACAGGTATTTACTGTTGTGAACACAACTATGAAATCGCTCCGCATTGGTTGTCCATTATTTGCCCCTGTACTGATGAGAACCAGCCTTCAGTTATGCTATGACAAAATCACAAGCATAAATACTGCATCTTTTTCAGCATTTCTTCCTGATTTTTGTTTTAGTTATGAGGAAGGCAAAATCTGGCAATTCTAATAAAAATGTCTCCCTGCTCATGTTGATTATTCAGTGCTCCTTAATAGGTGATAAATCTGCTGTGACTCGGTGGTGGCGGAGTAGTTTATTTATGTTGTCTGTTTATCAAGTCTTTGTATAAACATCATAAATAAGATTTTTAAAGGATTGAAACACTAATGCAAATTTTTTGAGCTAAAGAACTTGTTTTGAATTTTGGACAGATTTTGTGATTTTTGTTCTAATGGAATATTTATGAGACAACTTGCACACAAGTAAAGCAAGTCATGAGGGTGATTTCACACAGACTCTCTAGCACACAGAGGCATATGCACACACACACACACACACACACACACACAAAATTGTTGTGGGATCTAGTTCATTTCTGGTAAATGCAGTGCATCAAAAATTATTTGTTTTAATCTTCCAGGCTTCTATCAATCCCCCCTGTACTCCTCCAGTTTTAGTAACATGGTCAAAATAACAGTTCATAAAAACTTTTCTCTGTTGTTAATATGCAGTAATGAATTCTTAGAAAGCAGAGTTTCTCAATAATGTAACAGATGTTTATTGTGTTCCCTTTCCACTTGGAAATACTTAGAGAAATTAGCAATGGATGTCATATGCCATTAGTATATTTATTTGGAGGGAATTTAATGTTGTTCACAGTACTAAGGCTGAAGAAAAATTACACATCCTCCACCAAAAAAAGGAAATGGTTACTCTTAGTTATGCCCTATTTCAGTGTAGAAATCTCAGGCATTGTGAATATTTTTTTCCATGAGCTGGCTTTTCCAGATTATTTTTTTTTCATTAATTTGCTTTTGTATTGTTAAAACGTTTGTCAGTTGTCAAAAAAAACTGGAACACAAAAGACCACCTCATTTTAAATTGCTGTGAAGTCATGAAGCAATATTTATTTGTTAGTATTTAATATATTCTTCAGTTGAGAACATTCCTTGGGAATTAATGCAGTCTACTGCACACTGTGTTACAAGATCAGTGATGAGAGAGACATAACTTTCTACATACCATAAATTTTCCACGAACAATTGGACACATGCCTGACTGAAGTGCAAGTAAAAACACAAAGTCAATCATACAGAGATTGCCTAGCTGATGGGTCTGTGCATAGGTGTACATGCCCATGTTCTGTGCCAAAATTAGCATAAACCTTCCTTTTGTGTAACTGATGCATTTTATTCATTGGCATTTCTCTTTTTTTTTAAATAAAGCATTGGATGGAGAATAAAAAAAAAAGAAAATACGGACATAGAAAGATGGGTTAGAAGTAGAGGTTATTCCTTGCTGCTTTCTTTCGTCTCTGTAGATAAAAGGTAATGTGGTAAAACTGGAGCAGCTGATGCAATGGACATAAAATTTGGAAATATACTCACGGAACATAACCTCTATATTGTCTGTCATATCCTGGGTAGGAAGAGAAATAAGTAGGAGAACAGATGAAACATTTAGTCAGGAGCAAAAATAACTAACTTTTGTTTATAATCATGACGTCTCTGTACTCCTTTAATCACACCCACAGCTTTTATTTTACTTCTTGTATACTTACTCTAAATATTTTTGTTTTCCATTTTCCCCTCTAAATCCATTGATTTAGAAAAATTTGCTTCATATTTTAGTTTTGTTAGGATGAGTTATCAAGGCCTGTGCTTCACAAGGTGTTCATAGCGCTGAAAAAAAAGAGTTTCTGCCAAATTTTGGAATTTGATATTACTTCCTAAAATCATCAAGTATTTATCTTACCAGTTATTTCAGTTTTTACCCTCTTAAATTGAAGACTTACTGCAAGTCCCTTGCTTCTTTCTTCAGACATCTGCTTGAACTTTATGGAAGCTTTCCTTTGATTTCTGCAATATAGAAGAGTGGAACAATATAGAAGAAGCTAAAAAGTGTGTCCTGTGATTTTTCTTAATATGTTACTTTTTTTTTTTTTTTAATAAGATGCCAGATCATCAGTCTTGAGATCCATCTTGTCTAATGGTGCAAGATGAAATACATTTTCCAGCTGGAAAAACTATATGCAGTTGGAATCAAACCTTATAGGACCCGGCTGTATCCAGCTAGTGTCATAGACATGTGTGAGAATGTTAAGGTTGGAGACCAAAAACATAAGTGAAATCACTTTATTTTGACTGTTCTGGAAACACTGAGAAATTTTTTTTTTTTTCATTTGTGTTGATAAGTTTCTAAACTGAAATGGAATAACTGGTTAAAAGCTTTGCTGATAGACTTGAAGGCATTGACAAGACCAAATTGCAGTTCTCAAAGCAGAACAGCATTTCATATTCGATTACTGGTTTGTTAACTGATGAAGTTTGCTTATTCTTTCTGAGTTTTGCATGTGGTAAATATTCTTATGTATGCTTCAGATATTTAATTGCTTTATCAGCTGTCTGCTCTGAAAAGTGGGGAACTTATTCAAAAGTTAAAACACACAATATTGCAAGTACCATTGCTAAGTGCACATGCAAAGCTACTAATCCTTGTACAATTTGAAGTCCTGTATATCTTGGATGTTAGAAGATTTTGAGCAAAGAACTCATATACTTTGCATGATCATATGATGGTTGCAATGTTGTAAGTGAAAAGCCATCATGACTTCAGAGAAGGGATGATCCCATTTGATTTTCATCTTTTGATGATTATTATTTTAAAGAGGCCTGTTTCAACTTTACACAGCTTAATGGGGGATTTATGAATAGAAATTAAATCCTATTAGACAGTAGTGAGGTAGTAAGTACATTTTTACAAGCTTGCATACATTTAAGAATTGTTCAATATTTTGTGCTGTCATGGCAATGGTCCCTACATGTGCAGTCTCAATCTGATGCACAGATTGTACTTTTGTATTTCTAGATGTTTCTGCTAGAAATAGATTATGGCATTACCTTGTTGTTTCTGTTCAAGGTTATCTTATTTTAGATCCTTTTCACTTGATCTTTTGAGAACCTATGAACTAAACCACAGACTGGACTGTTGTTATCCTGAGATGGGCATGGGTGTGTTTACTTAAATATTAAATCATAATAGTAACAGACAGAGAAACAAACAATTCAAACTCATTGGCACGTCAGGAGTGCAGCAGTATCTGTCTCACTAGGTGCACTGCCATTCTGTAAAGGTGATTTAGGAAGATAGCTTGATGGATACTTGTTTCTGAATGGGTGTCTCATTCTAGTTTGTCTCCCTGCAATTTGAAAGCAGATCATTATGTACAACTCGTCTTCTTTTATTTGCCCAACCCAATTTTTTCACAAGGGTACACAAATCACAAAATATTCACCCTCACTGAACTGACTTTAGGAATTACTGTGGATGTTGCTTGAGACCCAGAAAGACTATTAACGAGTGCTTCGGATTTTTAGCCACTCACTGGTATTCTTTGAGCCCGGTTTTCCATCTACCTCGTAACTTACACATCCAGTCTGCATTTCTCTGGTTTGGCTGGAAGGATGCCTGTGCTGATTGTGTCTAAGTCAAAGTAAATGGCATTTACCACTCTCCCCTTATACACAAAGCCAGTAATAGCATTACAGAAGGCCTCAGAGTTGGTTGGACACAGTCTGGCCTTGGTAAACTTGTGCTGGCTATTCCGAATTGCCTTTTCATTTGTCATGTGCATAGGTGTGACCATGTGTTCCTGGCAACTGAGGTTAGGTTGAACAGTTTGCAGTTTTCTGGATGCTCTTTCTTGCCCTTACTTGAGCAATTTCAGTGAGATATTTTTCAGTTCTGACATGACAAATTAATCTTGACTCTACCTGGGAGTTCTCTTATGCTTATCTATATACTGAAGAGATCATGCTTTACTGGATTTTTCAGTATCTATATGTTAGAGGTTGGAAGTAGTACATTGGAATTCAAGCATAGCATTGGGGAGGGTAGCCCTTATTGAGGCATAAAGCCTCAATAAGGTGGATGGTGCATGCTTAGAGGTGCAGGAGAAAAACCTGAAATATTCATTTCTACAAAGAAACACAGGGCTGAAATGGTCTTCCCGAAATAATTTTGACGTCCTTGTGCTTATTCCTCAGGCACTTTGTTCCACAGCTTCACTGCCTTTATTAGTTTTCCAGCTATCTTCCTTGCTAGAGTTTATGTCACTTAGTTCTGTTCTTCACAGATATGGAGCAAAACTGCTTTCCCTCAGTGTTTTGTTTTGTTTTTTATATATTTGGATACTGTCTTCATATCTATGTACTTTTCCTCTAAACTGGATGACTCCTATGTATGCAGGCTTTTTCCTTGGATAACATACTCTGCCTCTAGTTGTTGATTTTGCTTTTTTCCCCCAGATTTTATCAAGTTGGTCTACTTTACAGTGCTCTGTGCAAAACAAAAGGTTCACATGCACTTGCTTATTAGTGGTAAGAGATATTTTCAGAAGTGAGGACTACTACATAAAAGGACTGGATGATAAATTTTCAAATTTACAATAGAAAAGGCAACGGTCTTGAAACATACCTAGATATATGGTGATTCTGAGACTCATGGATTACAACTTAAGAGTTGGAAATACATGCTGGTGTCAAATTTACTGTTAGTATAGCTTGCAAACTCTGCTAGCTGTCTAAATACTACTATTTAAGCACTTCTCTCCTTTAAAAATAACCATGTGCTGAATAAGAGGAGGTAAAACAAAATGAGCTATGGAAACATCTAAGCCAATGTTACGTAATATTGAGCTGAAGACTTGCTCTTTCAACTGCAAGTAAGACAATACTGACCACAGAAGGAAAATTTTAGATTGTACTACATATTTTGTTCTACAGATAGAGAAAAACATGCAAATATCAATTTAAGACTGCTTTTGGTTATTTTTAACATTAATTCAAAACTGCCTTATTCTAACACTGTAGAAATGATACTTTCTTACCATCATTTATTTCATATTCTTCTTTTAAATCTGATTTCTATTGTCCCAAAGTATTTCAAAAGATCCCAGATGAATTGCCACACAGCAAATCAATCTAAAAGATATGTACTGAAAGAAACAAAATTATGTATTCCAATGTAATGCATACTGATCACATGTAAGGAACAAACTTCAAAATGACTGCTACAGTGTGAGAACCTCACTGCAATCTGGGTACACATCAATTCATGTAGCAGATTATCTGTGCGTTCAGTAATGAATGATATCATCATGGATTGTACAGTATAGCATTTTCACTCTTCTCTCAGAAGCAAGTGCTGTTGTAGTTAAGATACTGGTTTTCATTATGCTGTTGATTTTTGATTCTACAAAAATGCATTGATATTTGTAGATGAGAAGTGTATTAAGGGAGTGGTTATGCTAAACACTGCCTGCTGTTCAATAGGTAATGGCAGTGGTAATGCTAAGCACTGCCCACCAATGAACATGTTCTTAAGGAACTTGTTGCACTAAGGTCCACAGTCTTTAATACTGATCACTTCAATCTGTTTATAATTTGTGGGCAGAGACAGACCAACAGCATCTGAATTCCCACCTGCTTAAGTTCTTAGCATCTTGTTGACCTTTCCCTGTTGAGGTGCTGTTGTTAAAGAAAGTCCAAGCTTTTATTCAGCTGATCAGCTCTAAAATGTAACTACCTTATGCACAGCCATGTCTGAAGACCATATTTCTCTTCGGTGCATTTTGAAGGCTTAAAAGGGAGTTAGACCTGAAAAACCTGAGAGGCTTTTCTTTCTCCTCACAGTCTTCTACATGCCTTATTGAATATCTTTATGCAGAATCTGAGAGATTCTTTGGCCAAGGTACAGTTTTCTTCATAGTCCAGCCCGGGTGGAGTTGCCTTGGACCTATTTCCTTGGACAGGAGAAGAAGCCAGGATTGGAAAGACCAGTTCTTCTGGGCAAGATGCAGTCACTGTCTCATCAGCTCTGTCCAGGTGGAGTTGCATCAGCCCAGAAAAAGTCAGGCTAGTCTGGAAAAAAACAACTAACAACTAGCTCTGAGACTAAAGCCAAGGGAACAATCCCCTGGAGATTGTAATTATATCAGATCCAAATCAAGCTTTATCCTAGTGCAAATAAGTGAGTGATCCATAATCTAAATTGAAATAAGGATTTGAGGTTGTTTTATTAGCAAGGAGTTTTTGCATGGACAAGTGTATTTTTAAGTTTTGTAGTTTATGTGCTGTTGATTTGAAAAATAATATCTATTAAAAATGCTTAAACTTGAAGGAGTTTCAGAGGGCATTATGCATTGAAAATAATGGATAGGCTTTGTTCTGTCCTTAACCTTCCAAATTAATGAATTCTTCAATGTTGAATTTTATTTAAATTAAATTTTTAGCACACGTATTTGACCTTTGAACACAACTAAGTTTACTGACTGGGCAAAGAGAGGAGTGGAATTTTTGAAGATTTAAAAGAAAAATTAAACAATATCTTATGACAGGAGCCAGAGACAGGTTGTTCAAACTCTGTCCAAAGAAGTTTTCAGAACCTTAGCTCCTATTCCATTTTACATCAGAGCTGCAGACTTCATTATTCTCAAACAACATTTTTCTTGCTTGTTTTCAATTTTGTTTGGCTTTTAAACAAATAATGGGAAATGGGCTGCAGAATGAAATCTGGAAATTGGAGATGGACCATTGAAGTGGTACCCTGAGTTTAAATCAAGACTCTTTTCAGCTTTGTACCCTAAAAATAAGGATAGTTACTGTGCTTAGTCTAATAAAGAATAATTGTAAACCAACATGTATAAGGAGCCTTGTGAAGGAGATGGAAATGGATCTTCAAAGAAGTGCTTGAATGACCTGAAAACAGATCAGAGAGATGACAGCATATGAGTAATAGTGGGTTTTTTTTTTGTATAATGTTTCATGTAGAGACATAGAAGTTGGAATTGCTGAGAACTCCACCTATACCTCTGCATTGTCCTTACTGGGCCTCAAGTAATAGGGAGCTTATTAAACAACTTATTAAATCAGTTCTGAACTATAGTGATCACTAGAGAGAAATTGGCAAAGGAAGTCTTAAAAATCGTGTAGTTTTGTACTATAAATTCTTTAACAAGTTTCTCTGAGAAATATCTATTTAATCTATATCCATTAAGAACAGAAAGCATATTTTAGATTAGCATTAGTAAAATTAAATATGCATTGCAACTGAAGGAAGAAGTCTCAGTAATCCTGAAAGACTGCTGTGAGAAAGAGCACTGGAAGGGATGGAGCTGAGCCTGGACCCTCACAGAACATCTCTTCCTATGGAGGTCTTAGTTGAGTTACTCTCTTCACCTGAACACCACTACTGAGGGGTTTACCTACTGGGTATTTCAGATATTTGTACTCCTTTTGTGGTAAATTTCTATTATAAATGAAATTTCTAATATTGCCCCACGATATGAAAGAAGTACGAAGGGGAATTATAATTTATGCTATTTTATTTGCAGTCTGTTAAGACTGTTGATATACCTAAAAATAGTTGCCATATTTCAAATAAAAATATTTTAAAGCCATAGGCAAGAAAGAATTTATTTGAAAATCCCTTGAAAGTGTCTTTATTCTGAGTTGGGCAAGTAGCGAAGTTGGAATTCTAACAGATTATTCTTGTATCACAAGACAACAGATGGCAGAATGTCCATGTGACAACTGAGGTCATTAGATGCAATTTCTGAAAACAAATAAATGGACTAAGTGTTTGTGTTGTGGTTGTACTGGCTGAAAAGATTTCTTTTATCATCAAGAGAAGCTAGAAAATACAGTATAGAGGGTTACATGAAAGTAAGATTATTTTTCTTTAATTGTTTCATTGTTTTTTTTCCTTGAAGGTAGTTTGCTACAGCTTGTTTTAATTTGTTTCCCAGAGAGACTTAAACAAAATTCTTTATTTCCTGCTTGCTGACATAAGGTGGCTTCCTCTTTAGATCCTGTAGATCCTCCTCAAAGGCATCCCACTCTCTTACTAGATATCTGAAGTTAGAGGGAATTTAGGTTGTCTGGATCTTTCTTTGGTGATTTCTAGTCTTCCCTCTTAAATTACTGCAAGTCATAGGGCAGGTTGTGCTTACCATGCTATTACATCTACCCTCTATGTTACAGTGGGAGTCAAAAAGAGGTGCTAACTTCGAAACTTAATTAGGTGGAATCAATTACTGGTTTCTACTTATCAACAAAGTAATAAACCTTGATAATAAGGCTTAAAATACCAAGCTTTATTCATCTTGGCTATCAAGCATCATAGTCAAAATAAGAAAAACCCACCATTTCTGTATTAGTGTCATTGTAAGTGAATGAAGTAGCATTTCAAAATGAAATTATTGCTTGTGCTCCTAAGTTGCTTCTTTGAACCAACAGACTGGTTTTTAAATGAACAGAAT
Organism: Calidris pugnax; assembly: GCF_001431845.1. NCBI lineage: Eukaryota > Metazoa > Chordata > Aves > Charadriiformes > Scolopacidae > Calidris > Calidris pugnax. The sequence goes on from NW_015090885.1 coordinate 13,688,523, forward strand.
CAACAGCCTGAAGCAGAGAAACTCAGGTTAAGGAGAGTGTTGGGACTGGAAAAGGAATTGCACTGATGAAACTTTTCTGATTGCTTATCCCTAAAAATGTGCCAGTGGATCTCAGTATAATAAATGTTGGTCCATAGGTAAGAATAACATTGCTTTTGTTCATCTTTTTGGAAGCTGCCTGAGTAGAGACATCCCGTGAGCGTAAGCTGAAAACTTACTTTTGTAGATACATGTGCATGTATGTGTTTTGCAAAGTTAACTGCTGCACGTTGACAGCCTATTCTTCTGAAGTAGTGTTAGAATTATGTACAAAGTATGCTAATATTTTGAAAAAAATACTTAATTGGGGAACTTCAGTTGCAAATGACAAAACTATGCGCAATGTTTTTAGCTTACCCTCTCTTATTAAGGCATTTTTTGTTGCCGTTTTAAGAGTATGGCCTATATAGCACCTATTTTCATAATTCAGAGTACTTATTAATGTGGATTTTGTAGCTAGGAGTGTTCATGTTTCATGTAATCTGTGATGAGAAAGATGATCTAAAATTGTCCACAGCTACCTGACCAGAGAATAGAAAGAAGACAGACTGCATTTTCTGCAGAAGTGCACAGCAATGTGACAAGAGGCACTGGGCACAAGTTGGAACAATGGAAATTTTAGTTAGATATTAGCATGGTTTTTTTTAAACCACAAAGATGACAAATAATGGAGGAGGTTACTCCAAGATATTATGGAATCGATGTCCTTAGTGGTGTTGAAGACTCAGCTGAACGTGGTGCTGAGCAACATCAATGGATTTGTTCTGCTTCAAACAGAAGGTTGGACTAGATGACCTATAGAAGTCCCTTCCACCTTAAATTGCTCCATGATTCTATGGCTGTGGCTGTCTTAGAAGTGTGTCTTGTTTATTCTACTGCATAGAAACAGAACTATTTTTAAATGTTTCTCATTTCAAGCTAGATTTGGTTTTGACCCAAACAACTAATATTTCTCCACGTCTGGGAGCCAAAGTAAATACAAAAATATAAAATAGCAAATATAAAAGTTGCACAGTGTTAGATTATCATTGAAATCTTGGCTGTGGCGCTATGGCACCAGATTTGGAAAATGAAAGCACTGCTGTGAACAATTTGAATGTTAGAAGTGAGGTGGTCCTCACAAATAGATGGTGTTAATATATTTTCTTAAGGCACGCTTCATTTGTCTTGCACTCTGGGAGGTGATGCTAGGTCTTGCCTTCATGTCCTCTAAAATCTTTGAGATGGTAATAAACAGTTTCAATATAAGGCAAAAGGAATTCTGATGACAAAGCCAAATTTGCTGTAATACAGTACAGCTGTATTCACCCCCTAGTTTTGTAGGGCAGAGTTCAAGGCTTTACACTCTATGGATAAAAACAAAAAATTGGACTGTATTTGATCACAAGACACACAACAGACTTAAAACGCACTAGTAGATCCATAGAATAAGTGCAAGTAGCATCTTATCCCATTATTGCTTTTGCTCAGCCTTCAATGAAGCAGGCAAGCAGCTCAAAAAATGCAAGTTGCAAAGATGAATTTATTTCAAAAAAAGGTTACTTTATTTCATTTGTGCTTCATTCTTGAAGTTTGTTGCTATATTGGCACCTCAGGGTTACTTGTGAATGTGTTAATTATTAGTTAATAAATTATCAGCCAGCTGTTGATGTATCTTCTTAAGTTGAAGAGAGAAATAGAGTGGTCTTCAGCTGAAGATACGTTGTTTGACATGGCCAAGATATATTTTGGAGTTTGGGTAGAAGCAGAAAAGAGCCAGTTAATTCAAATTCCAGTCACCTCATCACCCAAGTTCTCTCACGTTCCTGAAACAGAGGAAAATCAAACCAGATGATAATTTTAACTAGATCCACATTTATTGTTACCAACAATATTATAATGATATAGTAGGGCACAGGACCCAGAATTTCAAAGGTTTTAATTCTCTGTTATAGTAGGGCATAGGACCCAGAATTTCAAAGGCTTTAATTCTCTGTTACTGAAACAGGGATCTTTTGTTTGTTCTTTTGGGAAGTGAACTATCAGGTGGTTTTATTTACTCTTATAAGTGAGAAATACCCCTGTCCCCAACACTGAATTGCTTAACAAATATTGCTGTAATGCAACTAGCCCAGTCAACCATTTCTGTTATCTCCTTAGTTCTCTTCAGTTATTAAATAGCAAAGTAATTAAATTAATCTATTCTTAGTAGTTAACCATTTTGCCTTTTCAGACTGCTTTGCAAACTAAGGTGGTGATTTCTTAGTGGGATGTTAGACCTAAACCAAAGGGCTTTGACTAAACTTTTGCTGTGACAGTAGAAGTTGAAAATTGGACTTCTTATAGAATTGTCCAGGTCCAAAGGTCATCTAGTCCAGCCTCCCCACAGTCAGCAGGGATACCCCCAGGGCCAACGAGGTTGCCCAGGGCCTTGTCGAGCCTCACATTGAATATCTCCAGAGAAGGAGCCTCAACTACCTCCCTGGGCAACCTGTTCCAGTGTTCCACCACCCTCATAGTAAAGAACTTTTTCCTAATATCCAATCTAAATCTGCCCTTTCCCAACTTAAAACTCTGTTTGTCTTGTAGCTAAATAGGAACCATGAGTTAGAACTAGCTGGTATGAATAAGCAATGGTAGCAGTGCTTATGAATTCTCTCCTCTTTTCCTCTGTTACACCATGATTAATTAAAGTGATAAGAAAAAGAAGGTATTTCACAGATTCCCTGGTGGATCCAAAGCTTGAACAACCAATTGTCCAGCTAAATATTTTGTATATTAGCTTCCATAGCTGCTTTCACAGTTTAAAGATGTGAATTTCAGTTCGGTAATTTAGAGTTAAATATTTCTAAACTGTCAGTGCTTATTTGCTCTTGGCTCCTGTGGCCTATGTGCAACCACTTATTTTTTCCACTAGTCAAACTATGGTGCTCCCAGCTGAATTCTTCAGACCGTTTGTAGCTATTTTCTTCTTTCTGAAGAGTTATTGATGGCTGGTTCCCTTATGATGCAGCGGATTCATTAAGCTGTCTTTAAAAGTCTTTCCCCTTATAGGTGAAGAGTCCTTTCCCTAGAGTGATTCTAACGCTGCAAGTGGACTGATGCACTTAACATATTGCTTTTAGTTCAGATATGCTGTGCACAGTTTGTCCTGCTGGTTTTGACCCTCAGTTGACTTTTGTTGAAGAAAACCTTGCAGATCAGTGTGGAATTTCTGTTGGCAAGGCAGGAGGGAAAGATTGTTTTTCAGAGGTAGCTATGGGTCCCAGAATCTTCCATTTGGAAGTGGCCTCAATGTAAAAGAATTACTCTACAAATGCAAATACTTAATACCAGAGTTTCAATAACACATGACAAAAGCTGAGACAAGTAAATATGAGTTTGAAAAATTCTACCTTGCCTTCCTCTGTGCCTGCAAGTGTTCTTTTCTGATTGTAAGGTGTTTTCAGAATCTTTTTGTGCTGGAATTAGAGAGTGTCTAGTTTATCATTCAACTTTCATCAAGGAGATGGGGGAGCAGAGGGGGGCAGGTATTCTAAAATCAAAATATGACAAAGGTAGTTTCTCAAAATCAAATACATTCTTATCCCAGTATCATAGCAGTCAAGTTCTTGTGACTTCCCTTGTCCATTCAATCATGTTTAATGAATGTTTATATGAGTGGTGGCCAAGACAGAGATTCTTCTCAGAATGGGAATGCCTGATTTCCCTGTCAGTTGTTCCAGATACTGTGAGATAACATGAGTGAAGTCCTTTATATCTTTAATCTTCCAGAGTGGCTCTCTTTTGGCTAGACTGGCAATGTCTGTGCAGCACGTAGCATTGAGCTCTCCCCAGCTGGCTTCAGAGGCTCTTCTGTGCTGCTGTGCCCTCCCTGTTTGCCTCTTGTCTGCTCCAAGGATTCCAAGTGACCATCTGGGCCTTCTTCATAGGCCTTAATATGAGTTGCATTTTGTTGCATTTTCATGGGAGGCTCTTTTTTTTGTTTTTAATTCTGACCAATGTAGTAGAGTTGGGCTTACATTCTGTCCTGCACAACACTGCATTTTCCTTTAAGGTTCAGTTCTGTACATATACCTCCAAAAAAGCAGTCAACCTCTGATAGCTATTGTTTTACCAGTTGAAATTCATTCCTTGATTTCAGTGATTCTGGAATGCACACAGCCCATGGAACGTGGGTTAGTCCTATGAAATGCTGTTGCTTTAGCACAGTTATTTTTCTTTAAAAATGTGCAGCTAAAGAATAGTGAAGAAGTCTGTTTGTCTGCCTTGTCCTGTGCTGCTTTTTGGGTGAGGCTGCACCTTCAAGAGGAAGGGGAGAAGAGCACCCTTGTTGAGATCAACTGAGCCCTCAACTAGGGGAACTTCTGATGAGTGAAGAGACGGAAATAGTAAGCAAGGAGCTTACAGGGGAGGTAGAAGAGAGCTATGTTAACAAGAGCATGGACCAACCCTGAAGAGAAGAAAAGAAAGATTTTTCCTAAGCACTGTGGGGACTGCAGTATTTGTTGCCATCCAGACCATCACTGGAATGATCCTGAACTTAAAAGTGAACTAGAGGGAAAGGATCTGCCCTGTTAAGGCAGTGTGGGGAGGATAAGGATTTTTTTTTTTTTAAAGGTTAAGTTAATCTTCCTTTCTTTTCTTCTGTTCTGCCTTCTTCTCTATTTTAAAAAATACATTATTCCTGTTTGTGTTCTGCTAGAACTTTGATTTTAAATGCTCTCTTGGTGGTTTTGATGTGCTAGATATAAAGCAAAGGTCTAAAGGGTCCTACCTCAAAGCTGTTGCTGTCTAGGGATCCCATTTAAACTTTCTTTTTTTAGAAACTTCACTGGCAGTTTTTAGGCTTAAATAAAATCAAGACCCCCTTGTCACTATAATTGACTACTGATAAAAAAATACAGTATCTATCTGATTGGAATCAAAGCCAGTTGAATTCAGTCTTGAATTAGAATGAGGTCTTCAAATTGATGTAAAGCATAGCTGAAAGATATATGGAAACAATTATGAAAAAAGGGAAATTATAGTAAATTTAAAATTAAAATAGATCTTCACTAATTTTTTTTTTAAATCCAGTTTGGGGTCTGATTAAGAATTTTAATACAGAAATGAAATTATTATCTCATATTTGAATCAAGTACTGTAAGTTTTCCTTTCATCTTAGACATGAATATTCCATGGAGACCAGGAGACCATCTTTTCATTTATGCTCAGCTCACCAAAGTTAGGTTAGAGTTTTGCAGACTACATAATTCTAACAAAACTAGTTCACTGTCAAGCAGAGGTAAAAATCCTACACTTTATTGCCGTGGAATGCTTTTTACTAAACATCTTTATGAAACATATTAGATCGGTTTGAAGTCTGTTGGGTTTTCTTCCTGTTTTCTGCTGTTTGGAGCCTTATCAATGTTGAAAGTAGTACACCTGCAGCAGTTTCATATACTGAAAATAAAATAAGTTAGGTTGTCTCCCAGATAAGGAAACAACTGCAACCCCTTCCCCTGTGATGATATTGTACTGCTGGAAATGTCAAAGAGTTGAGTTTTCTAGAAGCCTTGCAGTCTTCTGCAGCCTGGCTGAGTTGTCTTTGGAAAATTGTGATGATTTCCTGGCTGAGTGCTTTTACTTGATCAGTCTTTAGATAAAGGAACAGTCTCATCAGAGGCACATGTTTTCCATCAGTTTTACTTGTATGCTTCTTTCTATATAGGGAAGAGGCATAAAGTGTTTGGCTTAGGTCTTTACATTCAGTGTGCAGACAACTGCAGGTGTTCAACAGTACTATTAAATCATCTTCACAGACTGGGGATTGTGGCCTCTCAGCAACTCTAGTTACTAGAATTTCTCAAAAAAAAAAAAAAAAAAAAATGAAGGCCAACATTTCCTGATTAGGCTCCATGCATTTTGCTCCCAGCAGCTAACTTACCCATCTTTCAAACATTATCCAAACACCAGCCACGTCACATGTAGCAACACAAGAGGTCTTGGAAAAGGCCAATTTGTTTCCCCCCAAATACTCCTTAGTTAATGATCAAATCTGTTTCCTTCCTTATCTGAATACTGCCATTCTGCAAACAAGAATTCTGGTGTTCATCTGGTTGATGTCTCTCATTGGGGAACACTGGTAGAAAGTCTATGTGAAACTATATCCCGAGTTCAGGCCCAATTAACAAAAAAAAAAAAAAAAAAAAGAAGGAGGGTAGGCTGGAGTGACACTAGAGAATCAATGTGTGCTTGTCTAAAGAAACCTTGAATATTAGCTTGCAATTATTGATAGAGAGAAAGGAAGAAAAGAAGTGAGTTAGAGTGAGAGGAGGGGAGGGAGGGAAGTTCAGTAGTGCTCTACCCTGTTATCTAGGGTACCTACTCTGCTACCTCATTGTTTTTCTTCAGGATTTAGCTCCTGAAGTAAAAGGATTTTGTGCAAATTTTTGTTCTTCCTAAAAAGTTAATTTCAATCCTCTTGATTGGATACATGCCTGAAAATCTGTCGGGAATAAAAGAATGAGAAGGTAGATATTAACCCAATATTCTAGTGCCAGTGTTATAAGTCTGGGGAAAAGTCATGACTTTTTTTTAAGCATTGGCATTCAACAATTCTGAAAATATGATAAGGCTAACAGTGACAAGGGAATATTAAAATTATACGTACCAAGGAAGGAAAAGTCAATCTTCCCTCACCCCATGAAGAGAAGACAAAACAGCTAAAAAACCTGATTATTCTGTTATGAAGTCATTCTGCATTGCTATAAGTTAAATTTTTATCGATGGATATACAAGACGTTTCTTGCTTTATGTGCTGCTCCCCTGGAAAGCATAAAAATGAACGTTTAAAAAAAGTTTCTTAGTAATTTTGAGTAAAGCATATATGTTGGTTAGGTGTCCTGGTGTAATTCCAAATAGAAAATTACATTTCCAGCCCAACATAGCAAAAAAAAAAACAACCAAAAAATAAAAAGTCGTAGCATTTTTATTTGGATCTAGTTACTGTTTGTTCTCTACCTTAATTTTGCAGTGTGATTAACTTAATGTTCAAACTTCATATTTTTTACTAACTAAAAAAACCTATCAAAATTAAACTCACAAGTTTTTAACCTGTCGATCCTATAGATGGTTAATACCACTATAACTCATGCATTTAAAGAAAAAATACTTGCATTTTTTTCCAGTTACTTAATGCACTTTTCTACTACTGCAATTGTAGAAGATGTTACAGCTAATGATAGTACTAAACTAATGGAAAAACAGACCTGTTGGAAAGCACAGTTTTATATGACTTACTTTTAAAAATACTCTTAGATTTCAGAAGACTCCACCTTTAAACAATTGTTCAGATGCTTGTGACTAGCAAATTAAACAGCCCTGTATTGTTATATCATCATATTCCAATACTGAATCCATGATTACAAGACAATACATTCTTGTCTTCTCTTTTTTTTACTCTTTCCCCAGTAAAAAGGCAGAGTCTGAAAGTTCAGATCAATGCAACAGATGACACCATTTGCATGAGGTATCTCCGACCAAGTCAAAACACCAAACTAGAAGGTTTTGTCCTGGGTTATGGAAGCAACTTCTTCTCTAATCAGTACATTCCTTTACCATCGGATGGAAAAAGCTCCATAACAGAACTTGGTAAGGCATATTTGCTTTGCATACTGCTGTTGTAATGAATTGTGGGAAGAGAATAAAGAGAATATGAACCTTTGGATTTCTTAATTTTGGGTTTTATTGTGTTATTGCTCAGGGTTTAAGATTGTGTTGAAGAATTTCAGATGAAAGTGGAATTAGGAGATCCATCAAGCAGAACAAATAGTTTTTGTTGTTGGGAAAACTCTGCTACTGGTGTTTGTTTTGAGGATTTTCATTGTACTAAGAGATTGTACTATATTGACCACATCACAGATCAAGTGGGAAGATTTGCCTAAAGTTGCAGCTATAAAGTAGAATACAAGCTAACAAACAGTATGAGAAGCAATGAAACAGTTTTGAGAACTGTGTGGTTGATTCCCGTTGCTAGAAACATTCCCATCAAAATGAAGCCTTTTCTGGCAGGGACCTATTCTACATGTCATAGAATAATCTATAACTTCTATGTCAGAAATTTTGGATGGAATTCCATGAACCATTGCATGAAAGAGATTAAACCACATCAAGAGTGTTATAACCTGTTGCCTGGGATAGGGAGGGAGAAGGGAATTGGGTTGTCCCTTTGACTTTGGTTAATGTTAGAATGGGCAGGATAGCAAAACAGTAGAACTGGATTAGTTAGAATTGTCCCATAAATGATGAAAACATTGATTTACCAAGATTTGACCTTTAAAGAAGTCTATTCAATCCCTGAGGATTTTCCTGTTGCTTTCTTTAATCTTTTCTAGCCTGAGATGAATCTGGGTTACCCTCATCATTGTAACACCAGTGATCTTGGTGTAAAACAAGGGGGAAGAAAGGATGCATAAGCTTAGAAGTAACAATTGCCATTTTTTTACGCATTAATAGCTATTGGCTGGAAACTATAGACACCTTTCCTTAATTCTGCAGTGCATCAGAGTGCTAGCTGCACACATATTCATTAAAGCTTACTTTTAAGCAATCAAAATCTTCTGTCAATGAACACAGAAGATGAGAAAGCCCACAATGCATACAGCCTGTAATGAAATTAATGCATTTTCTCTATAGTACCTGGAGAGTGGAAAGCACAAGTGTTAGGGAATGCTATCCTTTTCCTTTCTAATTATTTTAAAGGAGAATAACATCAGAATTTTAAATCAGTCATGCTAATGCAAGTTGTTAAACATTTGCCTAGTGACAATGAAACTATGATTTTGACTTCTGAGTGTCCAGTAGCTAAAAATGCAATATGCAACATAATTTAGATATAAATACTAGCATTTCCAACTTTAAGAAAATGTCATCTTTGAAAGGAAAGGAATAAAAGAAGCTAACAGTAATACGTACTTCAAGTCTCAAGTGTTTATTTCAGGCAATTAACAGTACCTTTATTGGAGCTATTGCTTTTAGTTAAGAGATTTAAGGTTTTGGAGTTTGGAAGCAGAGAGCTCATAATTTTTCCCATTGTATTAATATTAACATAATTAAACTGCAGCTTTTACTGTATTGTCCAAGTGTGTACAGAACACAAGCTAAAGCAATAAACATCAGTTTCACTTTTTGGCTCTATTTTAGAGTGATTTGTGTGGCAGCGGTGATGAGAAGACAGTGACAATAGCTAGCAAAAGCTCCCACCCCCCCACTTTCAGGGACCAGCTTCTAGCACAAACTGAAGGAACTGCAGGATGGTTCCTAGTTTTAGAAACAATGGTTATGTTTTATTCTGGCAGAGAACTCAGTTCAGCACACGCTTTATGTGGATATTAGAAAGCATAAGGTATTGTAGAGGAACAAGATACTTTCTAGTGCTACTTTCAAGATACTTTCCAAAGCTACAAAACCTCTGGAAACCCTATTGCTGAAAAATCTTGTGTTATCTTTGTACTCCTAGAACATCTAATATCCCTAGAGTGCTTTCTTCATATGAAAACAGTATCTTTTTAAAATTTTACACTAAAAATTGTCTAGTATGTTCTAGATATTCTAGTGATTCAAGTGGCACTGTGCACTTTGCAAAAGTTCTTTAGTGGGTTACACACATTTTTCCACAATCAGATCAACTAGGTTTATACAAAAATATTCACATTCATCCTGAGAGCTCCTTCTTGGTCCTCTCACACTTTGGCTTTTCCTGCTTTTACAGAAAGCTGATAACCTTTTCCAGGCTGTCCTGAACAGTGGTTGGTTGTGGGTTTTATTGAACAGGATGTGGAGTAAGTGATTCCCAAATGTGAAAAGATGTGGCCTGTTTAGACCAAGACTAATACAATTTAGTGCTTCCTCCTCTCCTGTCAGTTTTAGTGTTTCATGGAGAGAGAATACCTTTTTCCAGTTAGTTTAGGGACTTTGATCACAACCTTAAATTGGTTTCATAGCTGAAATGTAACAATTAGAAATGGAGATTTAAGGGCATCTGTTAGTTACTAAAACATAAGTTTTCCCCATTGATTTAGGAACTTTGGTTTAGAATATAGTCTCCTGAGGGAGTGACTAGATCCAGGAGAAACATAGATCTTGCCATAGTAGTATTAAAACTGTTTATTCAGTGAAATTCGTAAGTGAAGATGGTAGAAATACACAATAAACTGTAGACCCTACTCAAAGAAAAAAAAAACTGACATAATTCAGTTATGTTTGTCCTTTCTAACAGTATAGGTCTACATAGCAGAATGAAGTGCCTTGCAGACATTTCCTTGATTTAGATCTCATGCCATTAGCAGCATAATAGGTATTCTCTTTGAGGTAATTGTCCCTGATTGGAACTGTAGTATGGAGAATGAAGCAATGACTACCTTTTTTTTTTAAGAGATAACACAATATATACAATAATATATATGTCTTTCTAAGGCCCATGACTTCCATATTTCCAACCCTGTTGCTGTTTTCTTTCCTAGGATTTCCAGGAGAGATATATAGCTTTGTAAGAAGGTGTGACATCCGCCTACATTTCATCCATTAAAATGTTCAGCACCTCTCTGCAGTGATTCTTATCTTAAAATATTTGTTTTTCCTTTCTTTTGCAACTAAAATAATAACTGAGCCAGCAATTGCGTAACATTATCCATGAATTTGGAACTGCCTGCAAAGGGCATGTACAAAGAGCAGAGGATTCTGCTGGATTTCCTGAACTTGTAATGAGCTCATGCTGGCAACAAAGTCTTGAGCAGCTAGATAGATGAATTTGAACAACAGTGAAGGGTGAATGACAATGATGAGGCAGCATGAAAGTTTGGTTCAAAGAAGTATGCCTCTTCATCAGGATACAAAATGTGTTTTCTTTTCTGCTGAGTGTACTTTATGATCATACATGACAGCAAATAATGTTGTTATTGGTCATGGAAGCTCTTCAGACTGTGTCAAAAGATATCAAACTGTAAATTCAGCTAGACTATTAAGTAGGGTGAATAGACCCATTCAAAACCTCTGAGCTTAACTTAAACCTTTACAGAATCACGGAACTGTCAGAGTTGGAAGGGGACCTCTAGAGATCATCTAGTCCAACTGCCCTGCCAAAGTAGGATTGCCCAGAGCATATTACTCAGGACTGCATCCAGGCGGGTCTTGAAAATCTCCAGAGAAGGGGACTCCACAACCTCCCTGAGCAGCCTGTTCCAGTGCTCTGTCACCCTCACCATAAAGAAGTTTTTCTTCATATTTGAATGGAACTTGCTGTGTTCCAGCATGTGGCCTTGTTCCAGCCCCTCGTCCTGTCACTGGGAACCACTGAAAAGAGTCCAGTTCCATCCTCCTTCAACCCACCCTTTAGATACTTAAAAGCATTAATAAGGTCTCCCCTCAGCCTTCTCTTCTCCAGGCTTAAGACTCCCAGCTTCCCTCATAAGGGAGATGCTCTAATCCTTTAATCATCTTTGTTCCCCTAAGCTGGACACTCTCCTAGGACTTTACCTAAATCTGTTTGGTCTGTGTGACTTGTAAGGAAAGAATACTTCCTTGAAAAGTTTGTGCTAGCTTTTTTCTAGCATGATTAGGAAGATTGCAAGTCAGCCTCCTTGAATTGGTTGATACAGTTGAAGGAACCCAAAAAATGGGGTGGAGACAGGAAAATTTTGTAAGAGTGAATAGCAATTAGCTAACAGAGTGAACAAAATTAATTTCCCTTTCAGTTCCTAAAACCAGCTCAGAGTTGGCCGTATTTTAGCCTTTTCTTTAGCTGAACCAGATTGTACAGTGTAAGAGAACATATTGGCTGTCCTGCTTAAAGCAACCATAATAAGTGACGGGTAAATTCTGAATATATATATAGGGAAGAATTCTAGTACCATCTTGAACACATTTTACAGAGAGTAGTTCAGGGCTGTGTGCTACAGCAGTGCTTAGCTAATAGATCTTGCTGTGCAGTTTGTTATATCTGATCAATTCCCAGAAGGGTGCAGATGTATTAACCACATGGTTTTCAAGATGCCAAATAATTCCATTAATTCAGAAGTATGTCACTTCCTAGTAACTTGCCAAAAAAACAAATTCCTATTGCAAATGTTTGCTGAACCTAGGGGGACGGGAGGAGCTCAGCAGCTGCACCTTCACCTGTACAAGCGTACAGACCAGCAGCAGGCTCTTTCACACAAGCCCTTTTGCCCCTCTTCTCTAGCTTTTCCTGTGCTTGTTACACCAGAATACACTTTGATCCTTCCATTTCTCCACTTTTGGCCTTTACACTCCACAACATCCCATAGTACATCTTTAACAACCCCTAAATTCAGATTAGGGAATTGCAGCCTGAAGCTCAAAAATAATTTGTTTTGATTTCTGAATGTGGTGGTTTATGAGTTCTAATGATGCATTGTAACACTTTATTTTAAAATTTATTCTTAGTTAATCAGTTCATTCTTACGTTATTTTACTTTCAACTGCATTCCTGTATTGGCTGAACTCTGAACTGAATTAAAATAGTTTGCTTGAGTATAAGCAGAATTTGCTAGCATTTTGCAGTGCACATTACTTGCCTGCTGCAAGGGTGCCTATAGAAGAGCTGGGGAGGGACTCTTTGCCAGGAAGGGTAATGATAGGACAAGGGGAAATGGTTTTAAATTGGAAGAAAAAAGATTCAGATTAGATATCAGGAAGAAATTTTTTACTATGAGGGTGGTGAGACACTGGAACAGGTTGCCCAGGGAAGTTGTGGATGCCCCATCCCTGGAAGTGTTCAAGGCCAGGCTGGATGTGGCCTTGAGCAACCTGGTCTGGTGGGAGGTGTCCCTGCCCATGGCAGGGGGGTTGGAACTAGATGATCTTTGAGGTCCCTTCCAACCCTAACCATTCTATAATTCTATGATTTGATAGCTTAGCTCACAGGATATGGAAGTAAGTGTTTTCCTATATTAGTTTGATGTGTCAATGGCAGGTATTTTGTTATATTGTGGTTGTCTCCTGAAGTTGTTAAGATGGATAATAAAAGTTTTTTTTTTCTTTAAGTAATTCTATATCATTAATATTACAGAACCTTAGTCAAAGGGTTGGTTTTTTCCTTTTATAATGACACCGAAGTGCTGATTTACTTCTCTGCAACTTTGCAGTCTTTGAAATGTTTCTTCTGTTGTAAGTTGTAGACACACCTGTGTGTACATGTTGTGTGGGTGTCTTTTAGGCTGTCTAGATGAAAAAATACTGAGTAATTGAAGGAGTTCAGAAAACCATTTCTTCTAATTGGTAATTTCATTGAGCTGTAGTGGCCTTCATGTTTAAAATCTAAAACAGGGTGACTGAATGCTTCTGTCTAATATTTTTGAGAAGTGGGGGGAAAATGTGTAAGAATATGTACTGAACAAATATGCATGTGTCTACTGTATGTATCAAATGCTATAGGTACAAAACCTGTTGCTTTACAAATACTGGTGCCTCAGATGTGTGACTAGTCTTCCCTTCTGCTTCAAAAATCATTTGATTAAGGTGTATGTGCCTGCCAGAGAGTTGTGCTTTGGTCCAAAGTGACATTTCTTTATTCAGCTTTGGATATTTAAACCTGAAAGAGTAATTCTGGTGTCGCGTGGCACCTTTCAACTGAATTGTCAAAACAACCCATGTTTGGGGAATTGTAATTCTAAGAATTAGGCATGGATTTGTTGACTAGTACTTCTCTGGTACATCTGGGCATTTTCCTATGGTACTTTGTGGCTAAAGAATTTAAGGTGGTCGCTATTTGGACTTTATTTCTGATCTGCAACCTACAAGAGTTTATAAAGAAATAGTTGTGTACCAGCTGAAGGGAGCTCTTAGCCATGACATTTGTTGTTCCAGCCTTAATAAGGGGGGCTAGGCAGTAACAGATTCAAATAAGTGGATTTATTGTGTTAATCTTATAGTAGCAGCCCTTCAAGAATGTGTTAAGCAGCAAGGAACTGCTCAGACTTTCATAACAAATTTGCAAATGTATTTCAAACTGAACTGTTCTGTAGGGATCCTTCAGTTATGAGATTCTAGATCATTACAAGAGGAGAAACAGATCTGTATCTTGCATTTCTATCTTATATATCTATTCTATACTGATCTATGTTGAAATGATCTCTGGGGGCAGATGCTGGATTCATGGATCAGTGTCCAGGTATTTTAACATTATTAGGATTAATGTAACTATCATTTTCTTACTAAACACGGTTCATACAAAATAAGAAACATTCAGCTGTAAGCAGGATTTTCTATACTCTGTGATTTGATTTGCTTTACTTAAGGTCATAATTTTATTTTAGAAATGCACTTCTATTTTTAAATATAGTTCAGTGTAAATAGTTGATATCTTGTGTGAATCATAGTGAGACACAGTCAGAACCCCATATTTTTGTGGGTCTGATGGTCACCTTTCTGCTGCCTACCTCTTATTTCACCAGTCAATTCAATTTATTCCATAAGTGTTACGATTAAGTAGCACAAACTAAATTATGGTTTTATTTAAGTTTTGGCATTTCACAGCATTTTCTTTTTTTCCTCTTATGTTACCCGCTTCTCCCTAAGATTCCTGCTTCTTATATGCATGGATCTGTTGAGTCAATTATGCATATATAGGTATCATAAAGGAACACAGATGTTCATAAATAGTTCTTGCAAGATAAAGTTTAATACATGAGTGAGGCAATGTTTTAAGTCCCTGAAAATGAATTAAGTTGTAGTAGTATCAGATGATTTCTGTGTTGTGAGTATGGCAAGACAATTGAATCCGTGTGAAAACTCATTGTTCTTCTGAACTTAGAGAAATGTTAAATTGCAGTGAAAGACTAAGAAGGAACTGCCATTTCTAAACCTGAATCAGGGCTCATTGTATGAGATTAAGCAAGTTGTTTGCCAGTCTTTCAGTTTCCTTAGATATAGAAGGTATTGCTTTCCAGAATAGAAGCATTTCAAGGCCAATGTTCTTCAGTCTGTGTGAAGTGCTTTGGTACTGTGTATCAAACAAGTGAATTTAAATTAAACTACAGTTGGGGTACTCTTAACGCCTATATAGTAGTGCAGGCGCTTCTGCCCAGGAATGGCAAATCATATTTCTAAATTAAGACATATTTTTAGTTAAGTTCAGAACAGAATTAGTGTTGTATCCTGGGTATTGAATGTACTCTTCTGAGAATTTTAAAATTTTATTTTAGTTACGATGATCATAATATTGTCTTAAATTTAATGGGACAAGTGTTACTTTTTAAACTTGCGTGTTCTATAGCAGAACTCTCATAATACCTAGTCTTAGCCTGTTTTCTTAAATACTTCCTTTTATAGTTTGTATTATAATCAGAAGAGCTGTGAGTTCTCTGGGAAATGGGGATGTGTTGTATTCTTTATTAAGGCAACATGTGCCAAATCCACAAAAAAAGCTCAATGAACAGCACCCACCCAAAATAAAATATTCCTGCTGAGAGCACTTTGTTACAGAACAAAACTGCCTGTTAGAACTCACAATTCCTGATAAATACTAGAGTTTGCAGCTTTGAGATGTGCAGGAAGACATTTAAAGTTTGTTTATTACCACATTGTTTAACAGATAATCTATTTCTATACTGTCACACATGTCATTTCACACTGCAGCCAGAGTTAATTTTTCCAGTGACGGAGCAGGGCAAAACATGGCAAAAAGCCATTTCAAACCATTTGGATAATTTTCTTTCACAATCTTTGGACATTTTGTTGATGAAAACATACATTTTGCGGTTTTGAAGATTGACTTTCTAGTTAATGAGCTTTCAAGGTGATGCTTGAAACTAACTTTATTGAAATTAAGGTTGTTCAATACTTTGTGAGAGTTATAACAGTCTCCCAAGTGAGCACAAATGCACTGCAGAAAACTGGGCTTAAAGTACAGGGAACACAAATTATTTTAAAGAGTCACTTGTTTCTGATTTTAAGTCTCAATACAAACAATTTCCAGATGGTTGCACAAATCCCAGAACTGTGTGCCGCCCTAAATATTAAAAAACATTTTTTATAAATGAAGAGATATTTGCTCTTTGGGGTTGCTTTTTCTTTTTAACTAATTCTTTTTTCCACACTGCTTTGAGCAGCTGTTTTCAATGTTCACCTTAGTTATGTTTATATTGGGTGCAGTTGAAACCTATTTAAAAACAATAATTAAACACATTAAGTACATCCATAGTATGGGTTTCCAGAGATTTAGATGCATAGAATCAGTGAAGTTGTTAGAGTGGTTTTCTCCACACTGGCACAGCCTTTTAAGTAGTGCAGCAAGCTTTTGATTTATTCAGTACTAGTTTTCCTTCCTCTCTCCTTACAGAAATCTGGATGTAAGAGAAAATTGAATGATTTATCAGTGGTTCTTTTCAATTTGTAGACTTAATGCTATCGATTACACTGAGATACACAGGAAATTCAGTTTCTCGTCCATAGATACAGATTTAGGTAAACGTGTCTAAACTAGAATAAGAATTTTACATAGAGTAATCCTTTTTTAAAAAAACTGTAGCTAAAGTAGTTTTGATCAGTATATGGTAAGCCAAATTCTGCCCACGATTATCTCTTTGGAAGCTCCTATGATTTTTTTTCTGGTGTTGTAGTTCTGTGAGAATAGAACTTGGTTTTAAATAATTAAGAAGTGCAGAAATCTCTGACATCTGCTGTCAAGAGTAAGGAAAAATCTTCCTTCTGAAGATGAATTCCCCAAAATAAAATCACCATTTCATCGTTGTTTTAATCAAAGCATTTATAATTTTAAGCTGCGGGTGAAGTTATCTGTCTTTTGCTGCCAGAAACATGAATATATCTGAACTTGTGGCCTCTTACCATGCGTACTTGTGTCATCCAAACTGCAACAGATGTCTCTGAAATGTATTAGAGATTGTGTAAAACTTGGTTTACTTCATTTCATTATTTCCTATGAAGACTAGCATTTCCAGAAGTTTTCTAAGCTGCTTCGCAACTGACACCCAGCTAGCACTAATTCTGCGTCCTTTAGAATGGGTGCAGTTCTTGTGTACTTTCAAAGAAAGTTAGGCCATTCAGGTACGATTGAATTGAAAGACAAAATTCCTGTCTTTGGAAGGGCTTTTTTTTTTCTGGTGTTTTTTTGTTGTTTTGTTGTTTTTTTTTTCTTGTTTTCTGTGTAACATGATATGTTCTGTTAGCTTTTTGAAATGAAGTGCCACTTTTATGGGAAATGGCGCAAAAAAAGTTTGAACTGGAATTAGGGTGGAGAGAGATTCTTTCCTGTAAAGATTTAAAAACTGTTTTGCAAAATTTCATTTTTCCTGGGATAACATATATAGGGGCTAAAAAGAAAAGAAATACGAATGTCAAAAAGTCTGGAAAATACAATTTGTTGCTGAGATGAACTTATGAACAAGAAAATCACTTAAAGCGTTTCTCTCCTGTTGCATGCTTGTTTTCTGTGTAACATGATATGTTCTGTTAGCTTTTTGAAATGAAGTGCCACTTTTATGGGAAATGGCGCAAAAAAAGTTTGAACTGGAATTAGGGTGGAGAGAGATTCTTTCCTGTAAAGATTTAAAAACTGTTTTGCAAAATTTCATTTTTCCTGGGATAACATATATAGGGGCTAAAAAGAAAAGAAATACGAATGTCAAAAAGTCTGGAAAATACAATTTGTTGCTGAGATGAACTTATGAACAAGAAAATCACTTAAAGCGTTTCTCTCCTGTTGCATGAAATGTTATTTCGAGTGTAACTGGACCCAGAGATCCCAGTCAAAGTCAGAGCCCTTTGTGGGTTTTACCCAAATATTAGTCCCTTGCTCTTAAATTTTAGTTAGTTTCAAAGCACGTAATAGTTAAATCTCATAATAAGTCTCTGGAAAAAGTATGTAAACCTAATTATAAGACAAGCCAGTAACCAATGTGGACTGCTTTAAGCATGTGTGACATCGTGTTGTTTCCTTCAACTGGACAATCATGCAAATGTTGAATGATTTAGTATTAGTCTATGGGGGTATGCACTCCTAAAATCTGGGTTTTCATTCTCTTTCAGTTTCCGAGTAATGTTTGCATTTAAATGTTACATGTATGTCCTGCCATGTTCATCTATTTGTTGTGTCCCAGTCAAAAAGAGTTGGCAAATCTTTTGTGCATAGGTGTATTATTTTTCCTAATGGCTAGAATATTTCTGAATGTTTGGTGAATAAACCTTAAAACAAACATGCCAGAAGATCACAAAGACTGGATAACATGTCAAGCATTCAAAGAATATTGAACTTTTTCATATTAATTATAGGTTAATCCTTTTCTCAAATAAATAGCACGTCTGTACTAATTGCTGCTTTCTTCATTTACAGATGCAGAGCCACGGTACTTGATTTCAGTAAGACCAGCACGCATTTCAAATAAGAAGTCTTGTTCAGGTATTTTACCATTACGGCATCTCTTTCTTGAAGTAGTTATATGAAGACAGCATCTTTTACTGGGTTTCTCTGAAAAGATATTTGTAACTGCAGGTGCCTGACTGGAATGGACAAATTCCATATGTGGAAAGGTAAAATGTAGCACAGATGTAGGACAGTACTTCCTAGTCAGTTACTAGTAGCACAGGTGGTGTTCAAAACATGAAGAATCACCTAAAGATTGTTCTTGTAAAAAGTTCTTGCAAATCGGAATTGAAATTTAGAATAATAATTTCTGATGTTTAAAAAGGTAACAAGTGCATGCCAAAAAAGTAAAAGGTTTTAAGTACAGTGATCTGGTGTATTGAAGTTACTTTTACCAAACTACCAGTAAGGGTTCCTTCATCCATGGCCTACTAAGTTTGCAGATGCAAGGAGTTAAGGAAAGAGGGATGTTTCTAGCTTAAAGTGTACATAGCAGAGCAGAAATATGAATTTGATTCTTGTCTGTTCCAAACATTTTCTGTATGACCTTAATCATGTCATTAACACAGTTAGTTTTTAATTCCTTACTTAAATATGGAGATGACTCTCAGGCTTGTTGGACGGTTGCAAAGAATAAACTGAAAGTACTTATGTATATGTTTATAGTTTGAGACAAACTTTTTATAATGGCCTGTTGCAATAGGACAAAGAGTGATGGTTTTAAACTAAGAGAGGGTAAATTCAGACTAACTATAACAAAGACATTTCTTATGGTGAGGGTGGTGAAACACTGGCACAGATTGCCCAGAGAGGTGGTAGGTGCCCTGGAAACATTCATGGTCAGGCTGGTCAGGGCTCTGAGCAGCCTGATCTAGTTGAAGAAGTCACTGCTTATTGTAGGGGGATTAGACTAGATGACCTTTAAAAGTCCCTCTCAACCCAAACTAGTCTATGATTTTTATATTATTTTTTTTCAAATTCTTTGTAATTGCTTGGGATTAATTTCTTCTTGCTCTTGCCCAGATGTAAAATAGTAAAATAGAAAGATTTTGAAAAGTTATTTACCTTTTGGACATTATTAATTTCTGTATCTTGAGTTTACAGAAACTGATTTGTGGAACAAGGTTCAGATAATTGACTTTTCAGTCCAGCAGACAAAGGTTTAAAAACAGCTGTTGGTTAAATGCTAGCGAGATACACAAAATACACAAGTCTTTCTAGTTGTGAGAACAGTTAAACCAGATAAATTACCAAGAATTATGGTAGAGTCAGAGTTGGTGCAATTTTAAATTTAAAAATGAAGACTGGTTACATTTCTAGAAGAGACACTATAGTTCAAACTGCGATTCATACAGAAGAGTTATATGGTTTCTATTCATATAATTCAAAATAAATAATCACCAAGGTAATTCTTGGTCTTACAGTGTATAAATCATTGCAATTTTTAACTGGGAACTAATGGCATAATAATAGTGATAATCAAAATCATATGTAAGTCCTCTCAAAAACCAGAGTGATTTCAAGTTACATGAGAGCCTGTTTTTTCTCTTCCTTACAACTCAGATATTTTGTGAATGATCAAGCTCTTACATTTTAAATTTTTCTTTAAAAATGAAGACTGTAGGAACTGGTCCAGAAAACAAGAAATTATTCAGAAATCTGCCCTTGTGGAAGTATCATGTGCTCCATGGTATTTCAAAGCATGTCATGCTTTGTCTTAAGGGTAGAGAGTGGTTTTGTTTGTTTGTGGAGTTTTGGTGGCAACATACTCATCATCAATATAAAGTAAAAACCTACAGGGTTACTGTTTCTAAATGCACAAACATGCATTGGTTGAAAGTACGAAACAGATTTTCATTTGGGATTGTTAGGTGAAGAGATATTAGGGGTCAAAAGGCATGAAAAGAGAGTTAGTCAGATCTGTTTCACAACAGTGAAAAATATAACCCTTAGATCAGTGGCTTATAAACTTTTAGGAAATTTGGGGTCATCTGTACATTTTGAGGAGATCCTTTGGATTTTTGAAGTATATAATTTGATATAAAGAATATATGAATTTACTTTAATTAATCATCTCTCAACACCAAAGGTTCTCCTTAGATTTGTAAAAGTCCACAAACTACAGTTTTAAAATAGTTGCTCTAGATCATGTCTTAATTTCCAACTATTAGCTTTTTAGCTTTGTTTAAAGGCTTTTGCCACACAAGAGTTGTGGCACTTCATTCAGAGCAAAGCTAAAGTTAAGAATCATGCAAAAACTCAACAGTTTCAATGTAGTATGTGATTAAAAGAGAAAAATGCCACCAGATACAGACACCAAATAAGATCTGCCTTCCCCTAAAAGTGAAAGAAATTTTTGTTGGTTTTATTTTACTCTTGATGAAGAATGCTGTAGAAAATATGAATTATCCATGGATGTAGTTGCAGTGTTACTAAGAGTCTTGCCAAGAAGTTCCAGTTTCTCTCACATGTAAAGAGAGACTTCCTAATGTCCTGAACTCTGTGTAACACTTTCTATGACGCAACCAAGATTATTCAAAATTAATCTGCATAGAGCTTATTCTTATACTAAGCATACAAAAACCACCTGGTGTTAATTTTCAAAAACTAGATTTAATTGGAACATAGGCTGAAAAAAGAAAAATAGTTAAAACATACTGACAAAATTGAAACACAGTTTAGTAAACAAGTCTTCCTTCTACCCACCAAATAATAGCAAGAATTCCTTTAGGTGTGCCCTGGATCTGCAAGTTTGGAAGTGAAGTCTTCCAGTTTCTTCCCAAGTTGAAATAAATGCTGTGCAATTCCAGAGGGGACCAAAAAAAATAGCCTTTGTGAGGCTTGTGTGTCTGATACCTGCTTTCTAAAGTAGTCTCCTAATCTGTGCTCCTGCTGCCTACTAGCTGTATCCTTCCTTCCTTTATGCCAACTTTGTTCTGCACTTCTTTCCTCTGTTTGCACTCAGCTGGCTTCAGAAAAGGAGCAGCCTCCCTTCCTTGCAGATGTTTCACTGGCCTCAACAAGAAGCCAACAAACAGATCTCTGCCTGCTTTTTTACATCATGCATTAGAAATGGTGACTGTGAAAAAGAGGGAGAACTATTGTACCTTTCCCTTCAAATACAGAAGAGAAATAGATCTTAATTTACTTTATTATCCAACTGCAAAAACTTCCCCATAAATAATGCAGGAGAGAGAAACTAACTTGTAATTGGAATTAAATGTTTCTTATGTAGGTCGGACCAAGACCCAAAAGCCTCTGCAGCTGGTAGTTGGCACTCTCACCCCAACCTCTGTGTTCCTCTCTTGGGGCATCCTAGTCAACCCTCAACATGACTGGACAGCAACAAGTAGCTGTGCTAGTGACAGGTAACATAAAAGAAAACTCTTTTTTTATTACAATCATGATTTAATCCAGTGTAGTTATCTGGTGTGGCTGAAGTAAGTTTGACAATGGAAATTAGGAAGTTGGAAGCAATAGTTCTGAAAGTGAAGTAAGTTTTCTCACTTACTTAAATTAGTGCTTCACAGGTCTTTGCTTGTCTTGAGTGCAAATTTAGTCAGGTGTCTACATGCTGGAATGCAAATCTTCCTATTTTATAGTAGATCCTTTGCTCTTAAACCAATGGCCTTGGCTCTACCTTCATTTGTATCTGAATGAATTGAAAGAAACGTTATTAAATCATTGGTTTAAAGTAGGCCAAATAGAAGTAAAATAAGTCTTTTGCTGTGCTGCGGGTAGGGGAATGATGTCTTGTTTTAATGCTACTTGTTTCCTGTATGTGGTCTTACCACTGCACTACTTTCCTGATATTGATACAGTACAGGTTTCATTAATTTTCTGTTATAAGTAAAAGAAGATCTCTTCTACTATAACATTTTTGGTTTTCTGTAATTATTTAATGAGTAGTACAGCAAGTGGGGAGCTCAGGAAAACTCATCAAGTAGCAGTTTCAAGAGAAATTATAGCGCTGGGTAGCTTCTCAATTAAGTGCACCATTACATTTTAGGCAACTCTTGGCAGATGAGTAAAATTCATCTGCTGCAAATATTGAAATTGTTAATACAGATGTTTTCCCTGTTCTATCATTTGGGTGTTTTCTTTATTCTTTCTTTTATGATGGAAGAAATTTTTTTTGGTTTCATTTACACCCTGTGAAGCTCCATTGAATTTGGCAGTGTTTTGTAAAACCAAGAAGGAACTTTGTGCACCCATGTTTGGAATGCATCTGCATCTAGTTTGCAACGATCATCTTTGGTTTTTTAATGCATCTTTGCATTATTGAGAACACATTCTTTTTTCCCTATCTGTCTAATTTTTGTCTAATTTGTAGCTGTCTAATTTACACTTGAATCTGCTTACTTTGGTGTTGATAATAAAACTCCCATATATACCATTAAACTGGATGCCAAACATAAATTATATTTAAAAACCCATCCCTTGTAGCCAATATAACCTTTTTCTTACCTCCCAAAAGTTTTGGACAAATCCTTTTCAAGCTTCAAAAATTTCTCATGAACAAATGTGATTCTTTATCACCAACCAAAATTTCAAGCAGTATTGAAGAAACAACATTAACGTTCCATAGGAAATTGCTATGGAGTATTAGGAAATATCCAAACATGTAATTTAATTAGATTTTTTTCAGTAGAAATAAAAGTTGTTTTGGATTAAATTTTGTTCTCTCAATCAAGAAAGAACCAAATGATTTCCTACAGTTAGAAATTGAAGAAACAAACTGATCATGGAGGAGCCTGTAAAGTGTTCTGCCCACATAATGATGTTAGCACCATTTTTACCATGGAAGTAATCCTCTTTGTGTGCTGTTTCAGCACCAAAGTTACAGTACCCATTGTGCAGTGGAAATGAAGAATACTTTAGAAGAAAACTATACCCTGTATTAATCCAGCTGGAGATTCAAAGCATATGGTACGCACCACAATGCCTTCATCACCTTTGGTTTTTCTCCTCAGTAACTAAATATTCTTGTTGGACGTTCATTGCCTCCAAGTTTGAACAAACTCTTTAACATAGTATGTAACGTTTTCCACAGTGCGGTGCTAATGGTGTCTTGCTATGTTTAGAATATACTCTATATGTTTGTTTTTACCATGTCTGTGTGTCAAGTAATGGTATGCATCTCCCAAAATTCTGGTTCTTTAGTTAAGTGTTGTTTAGTCCAGTTAGGACTGATTCCTCTCAGGTGTTTACTTTTAATGAAGCCCTCCATTTTAATGAAGCGTTGTCAGTTCTGCCTAATTATTTCCATTTTGCGCCCATAAGAGGACTTGCATATAAGAGTTGTACTGTTCATCTTGTTTGAATATCTCCCTGTACAACTGTAAAGATACACTGACATTGATGAGTAGCTAGTTTAAAAATACTTCAATCAAATTACAAGCAGTCATAGTGAAGTATGGGTTATATACTTATAGGTAGATTTCTATTTTGCAATCAAGCATAGCAATAAAGTTAATGAAGAGAAAAAAAATCATTTAAGTGGTGCTCCTATTTTGTTTACCTTTACCGGACCAAAATGCTTGTGGCTTGCATAAATTATGAGAACAATTCTCCACCATAGTGTGTATTTCTATAATTCCTAAGAGAGATTGGATCCAAATATATTTTTAGTCAGTATATAGAAGAAAAATTAATAATTTCTGATAATAATTTGTATTTTAATGGATAATGTGTAATAAGAAAAAATTAGGAAATAGTGCATCCTTACCAAGTTAGCATCATGTTAAAAGAACAAGACTTAAAATCAGATAATGGATTCATTTGTATCTATTGCAGGGGCAGTCCACTTACTGGATCTTATTTTGTCTGGCACGTTCTCTTTACTGTGACATGTTCAAATGTACTGTTAATCATCTTCAAGATTGTTTTATAGTGACTAATCTCTAATCTTTGACATTTCCAGTATGTGGCAATTATGACCTCTTAACTCAGTTCTGCTGGTTAATATCCCACCAAGTTTTAGATTTGTAACTCTGTATGACCTGAAATGGAGTCACTGTCCTCAGCCTCAGATTTTACCATCTCTGCGTGGATGTTAAGCTTTTGTACAAATGTTGCATAATATAAGCTAGTTGAATATGTTACTGACTCAGAAGATGAAAACCATATGGAACAGCATGGATCCGTTGGCCAAGAGGTTGTCTAGTGTGAGTTTGATCTCAGTGGGATATTCCTTAGAAGAGCAAATGAGCTTTGAAATAAGAGGTGCCATGTTTTCAAAGAGCAGTGGTATCTTTTATTGCTTCAGTGAAATTGTTGCTTGCTTAATGATGGCACATAGTGTTCTTCTGTACCTACAAAGTGCTTTTTAAGAAACTCCAATGAAGAGAAATTTCCTGTGCCATTTTTTTGGACAAACCATTCTTTGGTTGCTTAATTCTCTAGAGATAAACCAATGGAGTGCTATATATTTCCTGCAAGATAACCCCAAACCTCAATTTCTCTTGGAAGCAAAGATAATCACTGCCATTTGTGTGGACTGAAATTCTTTGTAAGGTCAAATTTTAAAGTCTCCTTGAAGGCGTTATCATCTCTGGTGACAGCCTTAGCACTAGAATGCAAAAAAAAAAATCCCAAACAAAAACCAACCAACCAAAACAAAACCAAAAGACCCAAACCAAAAACCTCAAGTGATTTGTTTAATTTAACTGATGAAAACTACTTGTTGGTTCCACCAACGATGTGGAGTTAGCTTTCTCAACATCTTCTGTTTTCTGACACCAATATGAGGTAGTTGATGGCAGAGGACTGTCAAAGTCAGGATAACCTGCTGCACTGTCATGTTCAGTTCCTCTTTTTATATCTCCAGGAGAGTAGAGACTTGTTCTCTCTACTCTCTATTTCATGAAATATATCTAAGTTAAGAACTTTGAAAAATTTACATTTATATTGTTTACATTTTTTTGCCTATGATTTAAATGTCCTAATGTCATATTTGCAAGTAGTACAGATATTGTGTTTTACTTAATTTGTATTTTGTGCTTAAAGAAAAATAATTATGAAAAATAAAGAGAGGGGGGAAAAAAGAGAAGAATCCATACTTACTCTTTATGTTGTACAGCACATAGCACATAGAAGTAGGGTTTTTAAATCCCTAGATTCAGAAAGATGTATGCATGTACACATTTTTTGTGCATTTCTACAAATCTGTGTCACTATGCAGCTGCCAACTTAATCATACATTGTGTTGCAAATGTCACAGAAAATGTATTTTAAACTTAGCACAATTCCTTAAGGAAAACATACGGCAGCAAATAAACTTTTTGCATTTCAAATGCTTTTGAGTTACTGCTGTGGTGTTTAAACATGGAAAGATTTATTGGTGGTCTTCATAACTTCTAACTCTTCAATTCATTTCAGCCTTTATACTAAAAAATTTAAGTGAAAAAAAGTGAGTGATTATGTAAAAGTGAAAACTAAATTAGAAAGTACTTTGCAAACCTAACTGGTAGCCATCGGCGACATAATTCTTTCCATCTTTTAATATATGTCAGTGTCTGTTACTTTAAACTAAACTTGGCAACAAAAAGGAAACAATATGATCAGCTTTATGTGCCAATATATTAAACACTCAGTATCTGAAAAACTGGGGTTCAAACCATTTATTTTATTACTTTCTAACACTAAATGGATACTGCGCTTAATATGAAGTCTAACTATAAACAAATAAATATACGTATGTGTATGCTAATCAGACGTTTAAAAGTCTGATTACATGCCTATGCACAAAAGTGTAATAAGTTTTAGAATCTTTTATCTATGGCAACACGAAATCACAGAGCAGGAATGTTCTTATATCTCCAAGGCTTAATTGTTTGTTTAGTGTTATGTGTGACTAAAATAGTCATGATTAAATTGTTTGGAGTTTTGGTTTGGATCTGGTTCCAAATAAACCCATGATATTTATACAAACTGACCTAGTCCGGAAAACTCATAAAACCATCTGCCTTATAAGATTTCCAGTATATAATTGTGCCCAAATATTTGACTTTGCAAGCATTTTATGGGAATCTGGCTGAAAAGAGTTTTGGTTAACAATGGGAAAAATATTAATGGAATTATTGGCAAGACAGTGTCATTCATACTGATATATGCAACTCAGTGTTTTGCCTATGCATCCTAGATTTTTTTTTTCTGTTAGCAGCAAGTGAGATTTCCTTAATTTCAAAAGCAAAAACCTTATGGGCTGCTTCTTTAAAATGGTCATCGTATTTTGATTTCTTGTGTAATAAAAAGTCTAGCTCTAAGCTCGGAAAGGAAAGGTTTCTCTGCCTTGCATTGTGGAGTTTAAAAAACCCACTATGTATCCTGAACATAGAAAAGACAGAAAAATCCTTTTGTATCAGACTGATAATCTTTCATATAGACTTTGCAGTACAGTAAATACCTGCAACTACTGTGGTTGTCCTATGGAGTAATACCATACTTTTGTGGCTCCCTTTAATTTAGATTTAATCTTCCTTTAGATTGGTTTTGCTGCTTTGGTTTCTGCCATTATTTCACATTTGTGTGCATCATACGTAGAGGCAAGTGAAATCAAAATGTTATAAAGAATGCTAAAGCTCATTAATGTAGAGAGAGTTTCAATAATGCAAACATTAAACATATCAAGTTGCACAAATGCATATAGAGAGAGGCTGTGTTGGGTAATGTAGGCTCTTTAATTCTTTCCATTGGTTATTTATTTTTAGTTGGCTTGATTATAGCAGTTAACTCATCTGTTCATGACACCGTCTGTTTAAACTGTTGGAGCTCAGTATCCTTTCAGTTGTCTAGTCTAGGTGGAGGTAAAATTTCTCTGCAGTCCCCATGCTGGTTTGGTTGGAGGTATCTTCTAATGAGTAAAACATGGCCTGTTAGGGAGAGAGGGAGCTTAACAAAAGAGCTCTAATATTTTTACAGAATGCTGGCTCAAAGAGGAATGAAATGAACCCTGAAATCTTTTGATTGGTATTTGTTGTAAATAGGAATGCAAGTGCTATTCAGTGGACATTGTTCCGATAAAATGTACCCTTCTCATGTCCCCCGCCAAAACAAATAAAGAATCAAAATTAAAAGCAGTTAAATAGTCAGGTCTTTGTACATGCTGAGAATCTAGATTAAAATCAATTCTCACCCAGTGAGAGGTGTGCCACCTCCTTGCTGAAGCATCAAAATAGCATTCACAGCTGTGAATAGCATTCCTGTTCCAATTGCACTTTACTTGAATAATGTATTACTTTCCTATTAGCTATTAGGGCCCTGCAGTATGTAATCAGGTTTTCATATTCTTACCCCACAGAGATAGTGGGGGAAGTGTTCTATCTGAGGAACAGTGTAGTGTACATTTCCCCTCTACCCAAGTGTGGCTGTACTCCATTTCAGCCTGCTCTCTGTCATTTTGGGGGGGAATCTATGGTGAGCTTTCTCTAAATGTTTGCAATCTAGAAGAAGCATTTTTGCAGCTTCTGATACACACAGCAGGCCAGCTGCGCAAATTCTCTGTGTGTGTATGTCACTGCCACAAAGGGACTGATATACGTGAGCGGTGACTAGATTTTACTGCATTCACATGTCTTCAGTTATATGTGTTACTTGTTTAATATTGTATTTTTTTGTAAAAGGAAGGATTGAAAAAGGGAGAAAATAAAATTACAATAAAATTTAATCAGTAGAATATTCTCAGGCAGGCACCGAAATTCCACTGTATTTGGCAGCTTGTTGGTCTGGTTTAACAATGAATTGTTGTTCCTTAGTGAGAAAACTTGGCATTTCTGAATTCATACTCTATAAACAAATGATTGCATTTCCCCAAAAGTGCATGTTGCATATAATTTGGTTATAACTAATACTCAAACGATTGTGACTTTCAAATTGTTAATTGGAACTTTGTTTTGGTTGCTTTTTATTGAAATGGTTGAGGAAATTCTGTCATCGCAGTCATGTTTTTAGTACTCCCTGTGGCACGTTTCCACTGAAATAATTACACCCTTGGTGAAGTTTTTACAGGCTTGGAAATCTTGGAATGGAGAGCAGATTTTTACTATGCTATATGTTTCTATTTCTAATGGCACAGCTTGGCACAGCTATGAAAATCTTCTTGTCAGATTTTTTAATAGTTTTGAATTTTAGTGAAAGATGTTTTTTGACATGAAAGAGTTCTCTGTATTTTAATTCATGTTAGGGAGAATGAATTTGCAGGTGTGGAGACAGTATTCAAAATCAGAACACTTTTTAAAGTAGAAGCAACTGGAAGCCACCACTTAAAAGCCTATTCATTATGAACAAGTTTTTGATGGTTTTTTTTCTTCCTCATTTCTGTTGCAGCTATTTATTTAGACTGTTATATAACTAAAACGAATTGGTATACTGTTTTCTTGCCATCATGTACAATCACTGTATTTCTACCCTATTCAAAAAAACAGGTAGGAAAAGGTAAGAATGAAGATGAAAACAAATTAAATTTCCTCTTTCAGTCAAGCTGGGAAGACGGTGACTGCTTCTATTTGTGATTCACATTTTGATCATAGATCTATCTACACTTATTCTAAATCCCTTACCAAGAGACTGTATGGGTTCTAGTAAGATGCATTAATGTTGCAGATGGGTTTTGTTTCTTACTGCTACGTCCTTTGCAAGATAGTTACAGAGATTTCAAGAAAGCTTTTCTGTCTGTTAATGTTTGTATGACTATGAAACGCTTAAGAGGATAAAGGAGACATTTTCCTCGTTTTAATGTTGCCAATAATTTCTTGTTAAAAACAGTCTTTGTCAGTCCAAATGATAGTTAGGTCTTCCGTTGCTTGAGAAATGAAATTTTAGTAGATCACAGCCCTCAGAAGGATGCAGATTATTACTTGGTACTCCAGGAATCAATAAGAAGAGAGAGAATATTCACTACTTAATGATATTTCTTTCCTCTCTAGGCTTTGGGTTAGACTATGGTTTGTTTTGAATGCAAAGTACTACAGCTAATGAAGAGAGTCATGTGAGCCACTGTAAATATTAATTTTGTAACCTGGTGGAATACCTGAATGAGCCAAATTGTAGCAACTAAAACAAGAGAACCTATGTTTTTGGTGCCAAGAAAACAAATTTGACGGTTGTGAGATAAAATGTGTGAACAAAGTGAATCTCTGTGTATGAAAATATTTTCCATGATTGGCATTTTCCTTGTCTCATGTTGTGTTTTAATAATGAAGTAGGAATTTCCCTGTACTCAACTCTACTCTTGAAGTGCTCCTCTGTAACTTTGGCAAAGGCAGCATTATGCATTGACAGTGTTATATTTGGTCCATTAAGTCATTTTAATCTGGACCTCACAACTAGGTATTCTTTCAGTTAATTAAAGAACTTTTTTGGGTTGTTTTCTTAAGCTCCCTTCCTTTCTCTCCTTATATTTTTCTACCTAATATCTGGATTAAATCTCAAAACCCAGATTCCTTTTTCTTTTTGCTTCTGAATGATCTTGGGCACATACCCGGGGTTTTAGAGCTGGAATTCTTTTATGTCTTTAATTTGCTTCGTTGAAGTATGGAAAAATATAATTGGATGGAATTAATCATTTTTCAGCTGATGTAAATATAAGATGGATATGGACAATGAATATCCATTCATTATTTATGTAATGTGTAACAGTTTTCAGTAATACTTGGATTTAGAAGTTGCCAAATGCCTCTGAGATTTGTTTTTACAAAACCAGAAAACCCCACCTCATTCTGGCAGTGATACAGATTGTATATTGAAAATGAGACTGTAGCAGCAGTGAAGTTCGTGTGCCGTAACTCTCACCATTTACATTGCATTGTTTTATACTGGCTAGCATTGGAATCATACTTTTTCAGGGTGGTGTTACTTGACCAAATTGGTTAATTTCTGTAGAAATATTTTTAAATTTCATAATCTATTAGCATTCATCTATTGATTTAAACTGCTGAAAGTAAAGTCTTGGTTTACTTTCTTGTTTGAAGTGTGGGCAATGCACAATGGGATCACTGAATGAGGGATGTGTCCTTTAAATGTCAAATATTACTGGTTTTCTTTTGAGAATAGTTTTGGACTAATTTTGAGGGGAACACCTTTCCTTGGACAGATATAGAATATTTTAAGACATTATTTGAGGCTTCCTGACTAATAGACTCATGTTTGAATTGACTAGTTCTGGCATATGTCAGAATCACAGAAACTGCTTGCAAAATGAGCTTGCAGTTTGTGGTCAGACCACACACACACGGTTGTTTGTGAATAAGGAGACTTCATTTATTACTCTTCATATCAGGGTCTGTATGATGGGGACCGTATATGTATCTAAGAGAAGACTGGGCTAGCACAACATTTGTAAGGAAGGTATGCTGACTTTTCTGATACTCAATAATCATAAGGGGCTAGAAAGAACAAGAACAATGGTAGGTAGAGATCATTTTAGTAATTCCTCACAAAAATGCTTGCAATTGGTTTCTTTGTGAAGAATATTTTCTTTTTCTTTTTCTTTTTTTTTTTCTGTTGAGCAGGTTCTATACAGTTCGCTACAGAGAAAAGGGTAAAGACAAGAAATGGGTTTTTCAGCTTTGCCCAGTTACAGAGACGGTAGTGGACAATCTGAAGCCAAACACACTTTATGAATTTGGAGTTAAAGACAACGTAGAGGATAGCATTTGGAGCAAGACTTTCAATCATAAGACAGTTCTGTCTAGTAAGTATCTGCCACTAATTATCAAATAATTACGCAGTTTGACAGTATTTTTTCCTCTGTTGTGGTATTATTTAAAGTGAGCTACTGATCAGGCTTTCATTGCAATGCTATCCCCTATGCTTCTAACAAATTCTTTTAGGAACTGGTGAAACTAGAAATAGTTTGTGTTTGAAAAACTACCACCTACTCATATGAAAATTGTTCTCTTCTCATTGCAAATAGTAGAGGATCTGCTGCAGGTTGGTAGAACTCTAAGTGATTAGTTTAGATACGCACAAAGTGTTGAGTAAATATGTTTATACTTCTGACTGGATTCCAAGCTTTTTCCTTGGGCCGTGAATAATAAGATCATTACTAATGTGAATTGACAGAAAGTATTAACCTTGTTTTAATCTTCTTCTATATCTACTTTTACATTCAAGCTGGTTAAAAGCTAGACAGGGCCTGTCCTATCCAACACTCATCACAATGGACCCCTTATGACTCTGCCAGAAGGTTCAATTTGAAGCTAGTTTTCAGTCAAGGTATAAATTCAACTTTGAATTGAATATATACTTGAATAATTTCAAGTATAAATTGTGCTTGAAGCACACACTCTAATGTCTGTAATTTTTTTTAGGGCTTTTGGGGAATTTTGGGCTTTTTTAGGGCTTGTGTTTGGGTTTACATGGAGGCAGTGTATGGCATCTCTGGCAGTTCTCTCAATCATATTTTAAGCTTTTTTCCTCCAAAGTCCCAAGACAATGCAGGCAAAGTGATGTCAAATTAATCCTTGAAAAAAATCTACTATTTAAGGAAGTTTGATTGGAAATGTGAAGAAAGGAAATTCTCATGAGAACCTTATTCGTATGAGATTTCTGGCTGAAATTTGATGTGGGCCTCAGTTTCAAGTTTTAGGGGAATTACACAGCTTGATATACTTCAGGATAAGGCAAGGGAGCAGTTGGGTTGCTTGTTATACTGCAAAAGCCCTCATACTGCCTAATGAAGAAATTTGCTGGCCTTCATCATAAATTAGAAATCTGTAACTTTGAAGTACCTGCCCAGTGCCCATAGAGCCATTTTAGCAGTCCAAAATACTGCCATCATTATACCGTTAACTTAAAGTGGGGAATGGTGGTTGTTTCCTTCCCTTTACCTGCCCCACAAAAAGAAGCTCTGCTTCATAGCTCTAAAGAATGGTTACTAAATAGCTGGTTTTCCTACATTTTAAACATTGCTAAGTCATCTGTAGAAAGAGTGCTGGAATATATTTGAGCACTTAAAGTAGGAGGGAATAAAGAGCCCATAGTGTTTGTAGTTTAATACTGTGTTCAAGACTGACTGAAATGTACACTGGCATCACCACATTTGCTCTTTGTATGTGATATATTTCTAAATGCTGTTTCTTACAGACACTACACATTTTTAATAGGCCAGAAGAATCATTCTTGTAAGTTATGGAGACAGATTGAGTTGGGTTGAAAGATACTTTCTTGCAAGAGTTCATATTCTATTTAAATGAGACCTCTTTTCCCTAGAATGCAGACTTGTGTATTCAGTGGGTGCTTTTGCAGCAACTGCATCCAGGGAGCTTGCTATTACCTTGTATGTCTATATTCTGTGATTCTGGTCTGCTGATAAAGTATTTTCTAATTGGAAAACTGACAGCACCTTTCAGATTCAAGTGTTTCATATTGTCATTGCAGAGTAGGTAGGTAGAGAAACTGTGGGCACTAAACAGAGAGTGAACATTTATTATAAATTTGTAACCACCTGTCTGCAAAGAAGTTTACCATCAGCACAAATGGCTACTTCTTTTCTAACTAACTGTCCTGTAGCAAATCAAGGTCTTTTCATGTAGTGAGAAATATCTCAACCGAAATCAAGCCTCATTCACTGTAAATTTTCTTTCATCACTGAAGAATACATAAATGACTATAAACTGAAAATCCTGTTGCATGTCCTTGTATTTCTTGAATCGACAGGGCAAATTTTATTATATACTAAACAGGAGGTTTTAATTCATAATTTGAGGAAGACATAAAATGCATGGTTAAATAAATGTTGCGCATTTGCCAAAATGTATCAAAAGAAAAGAATAGATTATTTCTGACCATCTTAACATGATTTGCTCATTAAGTCAGTGTGAAACTTTTGTCAGTTTTCCCTTGTCTTTGGACCAATAGTAGGTCCCATTCCTGAGAAGTATCAAGCACTTTGAAAGGTATTTTTCAGGGTTATGTGTCAACTTAAAAGTGTCTCAAAGATGTTTCTTTATAGTTGATTTTGTTTCTATCGCTTATCTGTTTTGGATAGATTTGTGAAGAAATACAATAACATTTAGCTTGATTCTTGTTTAATTGCCTGTCGACACAAAGTGAGCAGAAAAGCGTGAAGGTGGAAAATGCAGGCAAAATTTGAAGCCCCATGCTAGAATACAGGAGGTTCTGGGAGGGATTGTTTCTCCTTTGTACATAACAGCTGCATCACAAGAAGCTTCTAATACTAAGAAGCTAAGAGAAAAAGAAAAAACTAAGAGAAAAATTTCAGAGATTAAATCCATGGGTTACTTTTTTTATGCGTTGAGACAAAGGAAACCGTGTTAGACCCTAAGAGACGTAATAAGCCTGCTCTGTATTGCTAGTGCTAAATGTGTATTTCTTTTAGAAGAATGCACTTAAAACCAAGACTAACTATTGGAGACCTTAAAACATGCTGCTTTTAGCCAGTCTTGGTACAAGCCTGACAGATGGGATGCAGTAATTCATCTTTCAAGTTTCTTTCTTGCATATTAGTGTTGTGGTTATATTAATTTTATTAAAGAATCCTCTTAAGCACCTCTGACTTCTCCTTAGTAAGTCCCAAAGACCACTTCAGCTCTCTTGCCCACTGTTGTAGAAAAATTAGAATACATTTAATTTCCTCTCTGTCCAAATGTGAAGGGGAGGCTTTGCAGAAGAATTAATTAATATGGAGAAACAGGACCAAACAAAACTGTTACATGGTGTGCTTTTGTACCTTGTAATTAAGCCTCCTAACTGTCTTAGCTATTGAAAAAGGTGAATAAACTTGGTTTTGGACAAAGCAAAAAGTAATTCTTTGTATTTGTTTCTCTTTCTGTCAAATCAGATAAAAAAATAAATGGACAACTCCAGAATATGTACAAGTTGGTACCTAATGCCCAAACACAGGTATGTAAAACATTTTTATACCAGATTTGTATTTTTTATGGTCAAATTTTTGCTTATATGTTAGAGTAAAGTCAGGAAGAGATTATGGCCACAAACTGCCAAGATAAAAATTCCATTAAATCTAAGACTGGATAGAATCATATAATATCTCAAGTTGGAAGGGACCTAAAAGGATCATCGAGTCCAACTCCCTACTCCTCACAGGACTACCCAAAACTACACCATGTGACTAAGAGCATCTCCCAGACGGTCCTTGAACTCTGACAGGCCTGGTGCCATGACCACTGCCCTGGGGAGCCTGTTCCAGTGACCAACCACCCTCTCAGTAAAGAACCTTTTTCCCAATGTCCAATCTAAACTTTTCCTTCCCTTTTCATTCCATTTCCTCGTATGCTATTACTGGTCACCAGTGAGAAGAGACCAGCACCTCCCCTCAGCTGAGGAAATAGGATTGTGGAAGAGAATTACCAAATGAAGCTGCTTAGCACAGGGGAGCTGTTATGACATCTTATGATAAGGGACATACCATGGACATTTGGGTTTACTAGTTACTGCTGAGTGACTCCTGTTCAAAAGCTGTCAAAGCCTGTCACCCTCAGAGCCTGTGGGAGTGCACTGAAAGCATGTCTTTTCAAAGCATTGTAAAGTGACTAATGTAAGAATACAGGAGGAAAAAGTCTCACTTAAAATGCGTCATTAATGCCAAAGCAGAAAATGCCAAAGCCCCTGAATAGAACGCCATGGGAACATATGCAGTGTATGTTCATAGAAGAGACATTAAGTGTCTCACCACGTGATACTTAATTAGCACAGGTAGTCTGCTGAGTGAGGAAGACATAGGAGCTAAGCAGCTGCCAAGCGTAAAACTAAACACTGACCTGCTATCCGCAAAAGAAGGAAAATGCACCTGAACCTGGAGGCCCTATACCAGCTGATTCCTTTAGAAAAGCAAGCCAGCAAATAACAGAGAACATACTTCATCATTGGGTGTGGGGTTTAGTTGGTGGGTGGTGGTTTTGGGTTTGTTGTTTTTGTGGTGGATGTGTGGTTGTGTGTTTTTTGGGGTTTTTTTTTGTTTGTTTGTTTGTTTTTTGTGGTTGAACTTGATGATCTCGGAGGTCCCTTCCAACCACTAAGATTCTGTGATTCTGTGAATCAAATTATATTTTCTTGTAGGAATAATTAGGTATTAATTTAGGACAGTAATACTTTAATTATAGCATTACGCACAGAGTTAGAGCAGTATAATGCTTAAATTATTGGAAACATAGTCATGTCTCTCATTCAAGAGAAAATGTTTTATCCCTGAGTAATACGAATCCAATTGATACAATACTCAGGGAGGTGCTCATCTCGTTATGTTGATGATAAATTCAACTTTACTTTCTTCCCATTGGTCCCTTAAGCATCTTTAAAATTGCACGTGACAGCCCAAGACCAGGTAATTCATTCTGGTATCTGGAGTGCAAAAGCTGAGTTCCTTTATTCATCTTAGCAAACCCTGTGTGCCAGGATTCTGGCACTGTTATGCTGCTTCTGTGGAAGTAGGCATTCTATTTATGCAAGAGAAGTCCTGAGAAAGTGAGCTAAAACAGTTTTCCAAATATTTGCACATCTTAAGTATGAAAGGAGGACTGGAGCCAACATCTAGTCTTTTTAGTCAGCTTCACAGGGCTTAGCTCCAGAGCAGTACTGCTTTATCAGCCTCCACAGAAATACCATGAAAACATTCCGTAGATTATTCTAAAAATTCTCTTATCATTCTCACTTCAGTGGTGCAAAAAGCCATAAAACTAAGGCTTGGAAGCAGATGGTGCCCAGGTTTTAAGTTTACATTATTACTTCAGTTTCCACAGCAATAGGTGGGGTATGTTTCAGTGGTGCAATCGCATCATCAGTGCAAAGCCAAAATGTGTGTTATTTAGGCCAAACTTTGTTTATGCCTTATTTTGCTCCAAAAACACAACTGGCTCCTATCACCATGGTTCTAATTCTTCTCTGTAAGGAGACATTTTAAAGGCTGTTTATTAAAGCAACATTCTAGTTGTGTATCTAGTCATTCTGCCCTTTCAACATCGGTCACAGATCAGCTTGTGTTTCTTTTGGCAGTTTCATCATTTCAGTTTGACTAGGCTCCTGGGACTGTGTGAGCTACAGCTAATGAGAGAGGAACAAAAGAAGAGCTCTAGGAATGGTCATTCTTTTTCCCTTCATAAACAATGGGTGGTAGTAGGGTGGAGATGATGAAGTAGAAATTTATTTCCTCTTCTGTCTGATCAGGGTCCTATAATTTCATAACGTCAGTCTGAAAGGTGGGGTCCTCCTTGACTTTGGGTGGCTACAACGAAGATGGACATTCCCTTTTTTCAAGGAGTCACACGGAAAAGATGAGGGGTAATGGCTAAACCACATGGAAAAGATGAGGGATAATGGCTACACGTTACTCCTGGGGAGATTCTGATTGGATGCAAGAGAAAAAATTTTCACAATGAGAACAATCAGCCATTGCAATAACGTCCCCAAGGAAGTGGTGGATTCCTCAACACTGAACACTTATAAGATTCAGCTGGACAGGGTGCTGGGCCATCTTGTCTAGACTGTGTTTTTGCCAAGACAGGTTGGACCAGATGACACTTGAGGTCCCTTCCAACCTGCCATTCTAAGTTTCTATTATTTTTCCAGCCAAACAGCAGGACTCTTAGCTCCTGTCATTTGTTAAATTCTGGAAGAAAACATGCCTACTTTTCCAAAACTTATCCAGTCCACGTGGACTGTAACGTTTCCTTGAGGAGTCCTTTACATGTATGCCAGTTATTTGTGGCTTTCTGGATTATTGGAATATAAGAGGCAGAAAGAACAAGCGTCTGTTAATGTTGTCGTAAGCTGTTTGACAGAATGTCTGAGAACTGCAGTCCTTTTTAGAATATGCCATAGGTATATGGTCAGAAGTTAAGGTGCCTGACTTATGGTATAACTTACATCTCTATTTTTCCTCTGAAATTAAGAAATACCTTGTTTACCACAGTCATTTTAATATCTAATGTTCCTAATACCTATATGCTTTATATTCTCTGTCTGGAGAGTACAGTTAATAGTCCCATTCCTACAGATCACAGAATCACAGAATTGCCTAGGTTGGAAGGGACCTTTAAGGTCATCTAGTCCAACAATAAAAAAAACCCAAAACCCAAAAAACCGAAACCAACAAAAAACACCAAACAAAACACACACCAACACTAAACCATATTCCCGAGCACCATGTCAATTCGTCTTTTGAATATCTCCAGATGATATGTTTATTTTTCTGAAATAGTTTGTCCACATCATAAATTTTATTAGACATAGAAATACCTGAAGTAATCACTCTTTGGAGACTAAGAGAAAATTGACAGCACAATGATAAATTTCAAGTGCAGCACTTGCAGATTTGTGCAGGTGAGCAGTCTAATTATAGCAACTGTGGAACACGGATTTCATATCAATGATTTGTTCCTGAGTGAGAAACTAAATTTTGAATGTATTTTAATGTATTTAGCTTTTTTATATTGCTGTCATTACAGTCATCCATTATGATTCAAGAAAGGATGCCCTTGTGAACATAAGAACCTTTTACTATAAAAGGACTGGTAATAATTATGATTAAAAGTTCCACACTGGAGTTATACAAATGCTCACAACATCTTGAGGCCTGTTTATTTGATTGTAGGGCTCCTGATGAGAAATACAATAAAATGAACACCTTTTTTCTGGTAAATTTGTTTCATCCGTCTTGTTAGTTGCATGAATAGCAGGGTTACTCTAAAAGCTGATCATCTGCAACACAATTTTTTTTACTAAAAGGCAAAATAGAAATGTAAACCTTGTTACTAATGAAGGGAAAGTAGTAAGCAATAAAAAAAATATTATTTTGTATCCTTCATTAATAACAGTGAAAACCTCCAGTTAATTTCAAACCATGTTCATGCCAGTGCAAAACTTTACTAGGTAGGAGAAAGTAATGCCTTTCATAGAATAAGCAACCTCCATCCATTTCCCTGAGGAAATGGATATCTTACTTGTTGGGACTTGCCTTCCAGCTTCTTAGACTTTGGTATGTGTTTGATGTGTTCCCAACTATTGCTTTTAAAGCTTTTTTTTTAATATTGAGAATAGAGCAAAAATAGTTATCCTTAGGTAAATAATGAAATCTTTGTCATCAAATGCTGAATTTTCATGGAAGTGTTCTTTCACATGAAGTAAACCAGATGTTGTGAAGTGCAAAATGAAGACTAACTGAATCTGACTTCAGCGCTGTACATTTAACACAGAAAAGTTATTGTTTGAGTTATTTTCTTCCTTGTAACTCAAATATAATTCCAAAAAAAATCAGTTTTAATGTATTTAGCATTTTTATGTTGCTGGCATTTCAGTCTTCCTCCTCACATCACCTGAGTATATTATTAAGCTTTCAGAAGTTGTTCCTAGTACCCATGTGTGGTAGTGAATACTGATTTATAATCTTTGGGATCAGCTGTTTTCTTCTTTTTAATGAATGTGGGATCCATTCACGTGTTCCTTATTTTCATGGTATCAAAATGCTACAAAAGATTCACACTTAGATAAAAAGTAATCTAAGTCAAAGACAAGTGAACAGCAGAAAAGTCCAAATATTTAGCATAAAAATGTGAGAAAGAAAGGGGTGGCTGGCCAATTATACTTTGAAAACAATTTAACCAAATAAAATTACTCTGTGTTAATCTACTTTAAGCAGACTATAAACTCAAGAGTGCTGCTGCTTTACAAATGTACACCTGGTTCTGGAATAGTTTGTGTTCTAAATATACTATTCCTGAGAATATAATTATATCCTGTGACCGAATTTGTATGGCTATTTTTCAGATGTTTTGTTGTAGTTAAATTTCAGCTTTTAATAGTTTTCTGGACTACTCCCCAGTGAGTGCTCAAGGGATTCTTAAAAGAAAAGAGGATTGACATTTCCTAAGTTGTCAAATACTGTGTTTTTATGAAGCAAAACATCCTAAACTGAAAAAAGGGAGATCAAAATCCAATGTTACTCTACTAGCCCATGGGAACTGAAGCAATAGCGTAACCTTTGGTGATGAGGGCCAGAGCCGCATCCAGTGTTAACTTGGGGCAGGCGCAGTGTTGGATTAAAGCCCTCTATTTTTGTTACTGAGAAAGTTCAATTACTATTATGGCAGTTATCCCAAGGCTTTTTTTTTCCCCTCTTCCTCAGCTTACACTGCGTGATAATAAGAAGTTGGTCCCTGTTACAATAATCAAACAAGGTAAGTTTCTATATTTCTGAACTGATTCCTATTCTCTGCAAGAATAACTTGGAAAAAAATTCTGACTCTGAAGTGGATGTCATAAAAATGTGGAACCTTACAAACTAGCATATCCTTTAATTACAGATACTATTGAGTTGTTACCTACCTGTGTTAATAAAATGAGCTATTACATTGCAGTATGAACAATGACTTGGTTGAGTCATTGGATGGATACCAATCAGTTCTGATTTCTGCTAGTACCCATTCTTTTTCATCTGGAATGTCCAGTTACATTGATCTCTCAGCTGTGCATAACCTGATAGTCGGGCATGACTGTCAGTATGGAAAAGATTCACGCTACCAAACTTTTTTGTGGGCATCTTCAGCTAAGTCATTGACTTAGACTCCCTCCTTCTTTCCCCGGTCAGTGAAGAGAGACATCTACAGCAGACTTAAAAATATTACCCTTTAGAAATGCCTGTTTCTCTCTAGTAGTGAGAGGTAGTATAGTAGTGTAATCTTTGAAAATTGACTACTTAAGGATAGTTGATAGAAAATGAGCTGCAGATTAAATGCTAACAGAAATTGTGTTTTGAATATTTTTAAGCAAAAAAATCAAGGAAACTGAAAGTAGTTCACAGTTCAGGGACAGGAGTACACTGGAGGATGGTGTGAAAGCAAATTATGGTAATTACCATTAAAATATGACTGTACTAGCATTTACTTCACATGCATCTTGTAGGGTAATGAGATGGTCTGGAGCTGGCCCTGTATTAATATAAGCATAGAATGTAATTTTTCACCAAGGATATAAAACTGGTATGCTAGGGGAAAGAAGAGATGCACAGTTAAGATATCATGTAGAGGAAACATGGGTTGCAGTCTCTTAAGATGAATGCAAATGCAAAAAGATTAGGATGTTGTCCTCATCTCCAGGTTTTAAGTTGAGGAAAGGTTTTCAGAAATCTGAGGCTTGTCTCAGGTGTGAGTTTGTTTCTTTTTTGTTGTTTTTTGGTTTTGTTTGTTTGTTTGTTTGTTTGTTTTTTAAATTATTTTCTAATACCCCTGTGTTGTCTCCACAGTTATTCAAAATCGGACACAGTCAAAAACTTCAGATAGTTCTTCTCTGCCAGGAGCAATATTAGGTGACTAGAAGATATTCTTATTATTTTTCCTCATTTTTGCCTGAAAATTAGATCTGTGTAAATACTTCTAGGTTTTTTTGATCTTGATAGTTCTATCCTTGCATATCAAAGGATATTTTGCAGCTGCTTCAGACAGTATTTGTTATATTTCATGGTGTTACAGATGGTTGAAGGATGATGTAGCCTAAGGGAAATAGAATCATTTTATTGTCACAGTATTTAAAAAAAGTACTGTCCCTACTTAAGCCAATAAGTTCTTTCATACTTAAAAGTAAAGTTCTGTGGCAAAGATCTTACTGAGATCAGGAGTTGTTCTTTCTAGTTTTATTTAGGTAGTATGATAACATACTATCTACAAACACAAACCTATACTGATATGTTAGCTGATAGATATATATATTATAACCTTCCTTGCAATTAGATCTTGATGTTAGATCTTGGGACATAACTGTTTCCCTCAAGCCATTCAGTTTCATGCTTTCTGTTATTGTTTGACATATTTATCATATAGTGCTTAGTGTGGTGAACTACTGGTCTGTCTGAAATAAGATAGGAAAGGCTCACCGCATCCTGCACCTTGTAACCAATTTATTCCTGGATTCAGGAAGGTGTTTAGTCCGTTCTATATGTGGAAACGCTTTATTTAACTACATAACTTTTGCTTAAGTTTACTTTGTCTGAGTTTTAATGTATTGATGTGAATCAAACAGATACTTACTAGCCATGTTTGGTGTTGAGTCTTCGTGGCCCACCAGACAGAATGTCCCAGAATCTGTGATAGTGAAGTACTCCAGGGTTGTATGCTCCAGTATTTAATTGTTTTCAGTTCTGATTAATCATGAAATGATGGTAATACAGTGAATGGTGTAAAGGGGAAATAGCACCACATGGTAGTGACAATTACTGAATAGGACTAACTCATTTCCCAGTTAGTTCAGTCTGAGTGATCACTCAGACTGATCTTCCAGTGTACTACTCAGTAGCAGTTGCTTACATATCTCAGAGTGCAGACTATGTATTTTTCATCTCTTCTGGAATTAATGGCATACATCTTCCTGTGTAGTGCACCTTATTGTTCCAGGTCTCAATGAAACTCAGCAGAAACTTCCTCCTTTCCTGACAATAGATGACATACCGCAAGCTTCCAGGAAAAAAATAGGTAAGTGGAAATGAACTAAGCTTGTGTTGTTTGTCAACAGTATCAGAAGCGTAGTGATGTGAGATCATGTATGTACGCAGAAAGGTCTTTTTTTGTTTGTTTTTCCCCTCTCTTATCTTCTTTTTCTTTTTCCTATTTGTTTAATTAATTATTAGCTTGGGCTTATAAGGATTCATAGAAATTCACTAATTTTAAAACATCTGGATAGATTTTTAAGGTATTTTGCAGCTATTTAAAAGAATATGCAGAAGCTTTGATTCATAGAGGAAGGAAGGGAAACTAGTCATGCTTATGGTCTTAAGGGTTTTGTTTTGTTTTACAATGTAACATTTTTGTTATATGTTATATTTTTCAGTATATGTCTTAAAATGGAAATTTGTATGTCCATTTGAAAGACCAGATTTTCAGTGAATGTTAATTACATGAGTTCTGGGTTGAGTACCTGTGACAAATTGTTTCATGAAGAGATTCTTATTATTATCTGTAATTAAATCCATGAAAAAGTGGTAGCCAGAAATTAGAACATTTCAGTACAGGTTTCATGTGTATCTTGTGAATATGCCTGAAACCTGCAGGAAAAAGATGAATTTAGGGTTTTGTTTAAGATCTGTAAACTAGCATATCGTCTGTGAATAGCATAATTGTGGGAAATACAGCTATCTTTAAAAACCTTAATAACGCCCCCCAGTGCATTTTTCACAGATCCCTTGAGTAGAGTTCTGGAGTTGATGACTTTTGGTTTGGCTAGTCTAAATACTTTATTTGAACGCTGAACAACTAAGTCAGATTTTTTTTTCCTTTCTTATTTTTGCTTTGTTTAATTTGCTCTGTTGCTCTATTGCTGACCATGGCACTACCTCAGGCTGGCTTGCTTTGCAGCGAGAAAACAGCAGTGTTAAGATACTGTGTACATTAAGGGTAGAGCTACACTGTAGAATAATATTTTAATGTAAGAATGTGTTTCAACTGAGGCTGAGTTCCTTAAAAATTAATATCTGGAAGTGTTTACCAGCATTTGACAAACAAATACTGTTAGCATCATCTATGGCTACTGAAAATAAGGCTAAGTGGAAAAACTTAATTGCACTATTTACATTACAGAGCATTCTTGTTTTTCAGTCATGTTGATAAAATTTATCACATTGTTAACGATTACTAACATTTTCTCTGAACAGCAAGCATAGAAACCAAGGTGTTTATCATTACTAGTTTGGTTTTAACATGTACATGATGTGCAGGTAACAAAGGTACCATTAAAACTCAGTATACCATATTTTGACAAATCCGTTTTTCATACCCCTTACTTTTAGTAAACCATATTTTAAGACCTCCAATATTAGTTTTAGACTACAGTATCTAGAACTTTTATATTTCTTTTCATTTTCTACCAGTTAAATTTTATCTTTCTGCAGGAAAACATTGCATTTTCAGATAGGTCAGAAGGTTCAGTAGTGTGCACAGTAAAAATGGCAAAATGTGACTGCGAGCAAAAGATGGGGAAAAAGGCAAAGGTAGCTTCAGTTGTTCTACAGGTGTGCACAATCCCCAGCTGGTGGAGCATAGAACTTGGACTTCTAAATTTAAATGCTCTGATATGCCCAAAATAGCTGGTGTGATGCCAGTTTGAAGCTACTCTTTTTGGTAGATTACACAAACACCTGTGTGAAAATTACCAGAGCAGACAAGTGATGTTTTGTTCTCTTCTGTTTACTATGTGTTCCTTACCAGAGAACATGAAGTACACGGGTGTACACACAAGGGACTACTAGATTTCAAAGCAGCCTAAAACAGGGAAGAGTCATTGCTTAGAAAGCAAAAATACTCTGAGAAATAATGTAAATGTATAAAATAATCGACAAAAAGACATATTGTCCAAATCTATAGAGCTGTCCTTCACTGATACTTGAGGATGATGTATGTCTACAATAAAATGCAATAAGACTTATGCTGTGTGTGAATTTATGGTTGCTTATGGTTTCCTGACATACTGCAACTATTCCAGTTCTGTATTATTTAGAAAAGTCAAAATAATGCATCACATAATATCATATTTATTGAATTCTCAAAGTATTTTTTTTCTGTTTACTTACTAAAAAACTTACTGGTTTGGGTTTTTTTTTAAAAGAGTAGCAATCCAGAAAAAAACTCACAAAATACATTGCCTTCGTCCTCAGTGGAAAAAAACACCAGATGTATTATTCAAGTCAAAATCAATTAATTTTCCCTATATCCACTGCTAGAATATCTTTGTTGAAATAGAAGTCTTACCATTATAATTGTTACAAGTAATGTAAAGGAAAATAAGGACATGACTGCCGTGACAACATCATTGTATTTGACAATTTATTAGATAGTTATTGTATAATGCTTAGAACTATGTTACGTCTTTGAATCTTGTAAAGCATTTTTACTGTTAATGCAG
This sequence comes from Calidris pugnax, assembly GCF_001431845.1. NCBI lineage: Eukaryota > Metazoa > Chordata > Aves > Charadriiformes > Scolopacidae > Calidris > Calidris pugnax. The sequence goes on from NW_015090885.1 coordinate 13,732,780, forward strand.
AAATGCTAGACAAGTGAAAAGCACTCAAAACTATTTTGTACTGTGAGCATAATGATTCATAAGGCATTAAAGTCATTGCTGTAAATTTAATTTTTAAAGAATCTTTTAATGAACAAAGCAATACCAAAACCACATGTGTTTAACATAGCTAGATAGATGCTTGTGCTGATTGTGCAGTGGAATTCATTGATTGCTAAAGGTATTAATCTTTCCACGTTTGTTCATGTTGTTTTACTTTGGCAAACTGAAGTGGGACAGAAATAAATCTGTACTAGAACAGAGCAGATATAGCTTTTTACATTACTCTCTAATGTCTTTGTCCCTTTAGCTAAGAATGAAACTCAAGTATGGCCTGCTGAATCCAAAACACCAGTAGTTCAAGAAATCTCCCCACAGTCCCTACCAGGTAATCAAATTTCTATTTTTAGAAATTCTGTGGAATATCTTTGCCAAATATATAAACTAAAATTAAACCCATTTTTATGTTTCTTAATCTGCAGTTCAAGGCAGTAGTTGGAAAACAGGAGGATAATGTAGCTCAATTAGTATCTATGCATGGTAAATGTGGATAAAAATCTGAATCTAATTTTGGAGGAAAGTTTCAGATGCTACACTCGTTAGGTTTATAAAAACACTTAGAACCATGTCTTTGTGGGGTGCTGGATACCTTAACATTTTGAAAAAAAGGCAAAAAAAAAAATTTTTGTGATGTATCTTGAACGTCTGACTCTCATGAAATGCATGAAGTAGAAAATTAAGGATAAAGGTATGATTGTGCAAAATGCATGTATGAGATTAAGATGGAACAGTCACAGTAACAAGTTCTATTTCAGAGGTGCAGATGATGACAGCATGATGTTCTATTTACATTCAGTTTTGAATATATTAATTTAATATTGACCACACTCTTTGCAGAATTACTGGTCCTATTAAAATTAATGGGAGCTGTTCACATGGGAAAGCAATATACAATTTGATCCTAGACTCATATTCAGGGTTATGTGTCTGAAATGTGTGTTAACTGGTACATTTGGAAGACTGAAGTTTTTCATCATCTACTTGTGGCTGAAAAAATATCACTTATTTAAAAGGGCATACTCAGATGCTAATTTCTTCAACTGGTCAAAAAATGAAGTGAAACTTTAAAACTCACAAGCTTTAATGCCTCCATTTGCTTAGGAAACAAGTTAGTGTAGCATAGATGGACAATTTTATCAAGTGTTATGACAAGTATAGCCCTATATTTTAACATTTATGAACTTAAGGCAAAAAGATTGGAGAGAACTAAATTGTTCGGAGTCAAAGGATGAAGAGTGACGTTCCACCCGCTTTTGTTTAAGTTGATATATGCATGTCTTCATTTTCTGTAGTCTGGCTTTTATCCTCCAACTGAGACAGAAGTCTTGATTCTGCTGTCATTAGAGACAATAGTTGGCTTTTGCCAACTTCTTTGCTGAAAGGGGAGAAAGGAGGCTTGAGCAGTGGCAAGACTTTAAAATGAAAAAAGGAGTTGAGGAAGCAATACAGCAAAGGTTTGCTTTGCTTTAGTTTAGCCATATTATATGATCTTGCTGTCATTGCTCTATTCCAGCCATAAAGTATTTCCTGGCTGGCTGAGAGGGTGTAGCATGTTATTCTTTTGACACCACATGATTTACACAGATACTGCCCTTAAATATGAGTTAAAGTATTTTATTCCTTAAGTATATGCAAAGATACCATACTTGACATTGGCAGAAAAGCTCAGTCATTAATTAAAAGAAACAAACAAACAAAAAACCTTCCCAAAGAATAAAAGAGATGTAGGATGAAGTAGTGCAGCAAAATCATGTAATGATTGACAACCATCTTTTAGATTAAACAATCGCTCTTTTTTTCTCTCTGAAAATGTTTGCAGATTTTTTTTTTACATTTGATAGATAAGTGTATTTCTACATTCTGGTTTTAACCATCAATTCCTTTCTGCAAAACTTTCATATGGATAACTCTTTTCTGTTCATCCTAAATATTTAGAGGAAAACAAAGATGCTCCCCTAACAGGAATTTATTATCTGAACTTCACAATTTTAGCATATGTGTAATGAACAGCTAGCTTTTAATTGCAAATCTGTGGGTACTTTTTAAAAAAGCTGTAAAGAATATTATTTTTTTCAATTTTTTTTTTTTTTTCTTTACAGTTCAAGGTCTCTTTTAGACTTAAGTTCTGAAATTGTTTTACTAAAATATTTACTTTGTCTAAGTAACTGCAGAACAAGTAATCTAAAATTATATTTTATAGAGCTTTCCAATTTCTTGAGTAATATACACACGTATTTATGTAATCGGCTCTCCTGCAAAATTCTAATCCTCAAACTTGCTTCATCTAATCAGAACACATCATTCCTTGTGGTAGAATTTACTGGTTAATGAGATAAATAGTGTGAAATCTGACACCAGAACTGATATATCACCTGGGCAGGTGAGAATCATTCCATCCAGTTTACTTTGTGTTCTGTAATTACGTTTATGTACCTGGCATGCAGTAATTCTAACCATAAACATCATAATCTCTAGAGATAGCACAGGATTATATGATTATGAAGTTGGATAGTGTTTCATTATACATGATAATAATTGGCAAGTACTATCTTTACAAATTATATATAACCACATTCTTACTGCTATTAGAGCATTAGTTTACTGAAATATTTAGAACAATTTTCATCTTCCACTTCATGATTCCTCTGTAGTTTTTCTTCCATGTCTCTTTTTCTGGGGTGACCATTCCTTTTAGTTATTCTCTGTTGATCACAGCACCAACGTCTCATGTTAGAGTGTGTCACGCTGCTTACATTAAAGAATGTAGCAGGAAACAATGAAAGTGAATCCTTTAAAAGAAAAAAGTCCTTTGAGTGTAATTTCTGTCTAGCCATTGCATATGCAAATATAACTTCAATACTTCAACATTTGAGCCAGATTTCACCAGTAACTTAAGCGAGAGATCTGAGTACCAACCTTTTCAAGGGTTGCATCTGAGAGACATGGTAATATATAGGCACAATTGAGTTTTCAATAAGATCTACTTCATTATGTTTAATTCATACTTCTCTATTTGAAGATCCTTTGAGTAAGGCATAGTAATTATTTGCTGTGAAAGCCTTAAGGACTGGTGCCAAAAGTGGCAACAGATCGCTGATTTAAAAGGAGCTGTGTGCTGGAGCAGCCGTTGTTCTTTGCAAGAAGTGAAGAAAGGAGCTTGAGATATTTCAGCAAGTGGACTATCTGAAAGGCTCCATGAGCTGAGTGGCTCTTGTATTCTACTGAGTATTTGTCAAAGGGTGTGTTTTGTGGTGTGATGCATTTCATTAACTTTTTTTGGTGTATTTGTCAGCCAGGCATCCCATCATTTTCTTAATTTCAGGCCTCCCCTCCCTTGGCGTGCACTTCCATGGAAAGATCGGTTAGTGAGCTCTTTCATAGTTTGTTTTTGCCAGGCTTGTTACAATATTTTCCACTTAGGACTAATTTATTCTTAACACAACAGCACCAATTCATAATGCCTTTTTTTTTTCTTCCTTTAATATTTGAAATGCTGTCTAATCTATCTCAAGCTACCACTACATTTTTTTTTCTCTCAATTGAATCAAGTGTGAGCTCTTTTATTAACTTCACAGGGAAACTGGATCTGACCAATGGTTAGAAGTATCAGCATATTTGTCTAGACAAGGAAGAATTAGTTTAAAAAAAAAGAGGAAGTTATTTCTCTATGTAGGAGATTGTACCAGAAATTTGTCAAAGTAGATTAGTGAAACAGAAAATAGACTTGAAATGAAAAGTACCACCTGTGAATCCAAAATAGGGTTAATGTTTAGTAGGAATAACTCCTTTGCTGCCATGTTTCCCAAGTTCTATTCCTCCTGTCCTTCTGGCCCCTGAAGATTTCCTCTTGTGCTCATGTGGGATGTGAGAAGGGGTGAGATTATTGCTTCCATCAGAATATCTTAATCAGAATATCTTAATTCCAATTGTGGCAGAACAAGGGAACATTTCATCCCTACAATGTTCCGTGCAAAACAGGGCAGAGCATGGTTTCTTTTATCCCAGTTCTAGGCATGCTTCTTCTTGTTTAGCTTGCTCAGCTAACTTAGCTGACAAGAGACGTGCTTCATATGAGGGTAAACCATCTGACCGCTAAAAAAACTTAAAGCATAATGAGTTCTAAATTTCTATATTTGCTTTTTGTTGGATTTTTTGGGTTTGTTGTTTTGGTTTTTTTTTTTTCATGATTACATTTCACCAATAAGAAATGCTAGCTTTTGAAGTACTTCTGACGTATGGGTTTCTTTGTCGTTGTTTCTGGATCACAGCTTCATAGAGATAAGTTTCTTTAAATTCTCTGTGGAATAAATCCTCCTTCCACTGATGACAGTAAGAAGCTGAACTGGGTTCTAATAAGGCAGCATCTGTGGAGATTCCAACTTTTGTGGCACTGAAAGCACCATACTCCAAAGCAGAAAATACAGTATAATGGTTGTAACTCTAATAGCATCTATGTAACTATTTAGAGTCTGGAAAACAATATGCTTTCTCTGGGAAAAGAAATGAGAAGCTTATAAACCTGAATGATCAGTTCTTGCTTGAAGCATGGTCAGTTGACTGTGGAAAAAGTGTGGAGAGCATGCTGGAAAAACAAAAGTAACTCTCTTCTATTGTATCTCAAAAAGAAAGTGATATTTTGTTAAACTGAATGAATATTAAAATTTAGTGCTATATTGATGCTGATCATCAATATTAAAGATCTCCTCTAAATACCAACAGATGCTAAATACTGTGAAATTTGCTCTGTGGAAAAAATTAATGTTTTTATCACATGCAAAACTGAGACCTTACCATCCCATGTTTCACATCATTTTATAATCTGAGATTACCCGTTGTATGTACTGTATGACTGATTAAACACTGTGAGACCTCAAGTAAGATGGAGAGAAAAAAAGCGATCTTGATTTACATAACACAGGAATTAAATATTATGTTAAACAGCTGAAAGAGTATAATTATGCACTAGTTGGTTAAAATATGGTCATCAATCCCATTTAGGAACATTTAATGTCTGTTTAATAAACTACCTGTGCTTTATTCTGAAGAAGTAGAATTAGAAGAATGAATGAAGTCAAAAGCCCAGTATATTATTACTAGAAAGATGAAAGAGCTAAGGTATTCTAGGTGAATCTTTATTCTTTACATGATAATTTTTGTATTAGAAGGATTAAAAAAATGAAAATAGCAGGGAAAATATTTGTAAATACACTTTGTGGTGTAATGGATCTTGTTTATAATGTGGAGCATAATGAATTTGGAAGGCTGTAATGGAAGTATAGTGTGAGCTTCTGATCTTAGCTTTGATCTTGGTGACTTTTAGTTTGCTTACATAAAACTGCAACAAAATAAATCATAAATACCATATAGATTTCACATCTGAAAACAAAAATAAATATTAATCATGATGGAGTCAAGCTGTTGCAGAAGTTATTCTAATCAGGTGGCATAAAATGGTGGTAAGAAAAGCAGTGGGCTGTGGTCAGTAAATAAAGAAAAACTCTGAGGGATTCTAAATTAAACAAAGCTTCTTTCTTCTAGCTCAGGCTGAGAAAAAACATGGACCTGAGGAATATAAATCAACGCCTAAACCCGAATTGGTACAAACTCAAAACATACTGGGTAACTAATTTTGCTGCTTTTTTACCTTCTTAGTACGTTAAATGCTTTTTTTTCACCTCCAGAGAATTTTTCTACTACTTGCTACATTGCTTTTTATACTGACTCCAAAGGAAGTTCTAATTAAAATTTTCTGGTTCCCTTTGTCTTTCCAGTGACTCATAAATGAAATGTACAGCAGGATGCATCTAGCTCTGGCTGAACTGTGGCTGTTATATATACAATTATTGATAGCCAATTTGACTGGGTGATTAAAATTTCACAGTAATGCTTTCTTTGTGATCTGCAGGATTGACATCACATAAAATTTCCATCAGTAAAATTAACCTCAGTGACAGAATTGAAATAATTACCTCCTTGATTTTCTTCTGATGACAGTTTCATTTAAGTAGCATCAATGGTGAAGCAAAAGGAAAATTTTATATTGCATGTGACATGATGTAATTTTATTTGTCCTGGAGGAAAAAAGAGCTCTGCTGATTTTTTCATAGAGATGTCTCAGAATGACAGATTTCTGATCTAAGTAGTAGTGGTGTTAGTTTTGTGATTTGTAGCAGCATCTACTTACTTGTTTCATTCAGAATTCCAAATTCTCCAATGTTGATTTTATTGCCTGTATTTTAATCCCCAAAGCATGGAAAACTATTAACACAAATTTAAACTTTAGGTTGTGGAGTTTTAATTTTTTTTTTTTTTTGTAAACAAAAGATATCAGCATTTGCAGGACTGAGATACAGATCTTCCCATGAAGAGGACTGCTAATGCTTCTCAATAAACATATTTTTACATAATCCTATTGATTCGTGTTAATGTCCCACTCTCTCTTTTGTCCTTTTTCATTTACAGTTGCAAGCAGATTTCCAGAATTTATTAAAGCTAACCATTAGTCAATCTAATTTTCAACCTAACTTTCTAAGACTTTTTTAAGCATAATCATCTTGAGATTAAAATATGAAACTTAATCAAGATGTGCCAGTGCTTAATTTCAAAACTAGGTGGTCACAGTTGCTGATGGATATTCATTATCAAATTCCTGTTATCGATGGGTTTTTATATTATGATTAGAGAAAAGGTGATTTCATTTATATTCCACACACCTGTTTAAGTGACAGTTAGGTGTTTTTTTTCTAGGTTGGACCTACTTTTTCTTATTAAATATCATTGTTTTCAGGAGTGAGTGGTTTATAAGCCAAAATATAGTTCCATACTGTCTTGTAATATTCTTAATCAAGTAAAGCCTTGATTATTTCTTTTATCATAGCTTCTAATGAAATACAGCCACTTCCTTCTGGACCCAGAATCTATGATGCTCCAAAAAGTCCATTGACAGAACTTGGTAATTACTTTCTTTGTAAATTTGAGTAAGCTTCAGTGGGAAATGATCTAATTCTTTTGTTGTTTCTGTGGCTGGTAGGTTTTAATGCTTCAGCTGCAATAATATCATTCTGTATGTAAAATATGGTAGCCATTAGCTTTTTCTTCACAAAATGTGACAAATTTCTTCTTTTATTCTAAGTGTGGTTTTGCTAATCCTTCATTTTAAAAACCAACCAAAAAACCAAGAACTCATGAGGCTATACGGACTAACTTTTATCTATAGAATGATGATGGCAATTTATATTTAGCTAAAATCTGTACTCTTAGATTTATGATTTTCTTTTAAATGCCCAATAAGCTTCTGAGACTGACCCTATTTCACAGTTGGGAGTACTGTTCCAGTCAACACCAGTTTTGTGGGTTTTCATGTAGTTTTCCAAATACTTGTACATTTGTTTTAAATGGTGCCATAATTTGTAGATGTTGTTGTGTTTTAAATATCCATAAGTGTTTACTTATTTCTGGATTCATTAGTAGTTTGGTGATGAACTTCAGGATGCTTTAGAAAAGCCTGATATTTGAGAAAGTATGACATGCTCGCATTTTCAAAAGAGTTTTACCTGTGTTAGGACCAAAATGTTACGGTCAAAATGTTCTTACAGGCAAAGAGGAAACACATCTTTTCTTTATATGTATATATACACATACATTCACATGTATGTAAACATGTATAGACCTATGTATTTACATATATGTATATGCATATTCATGTTTATGTATATAAAGCTAATCACTAATTGTTAGTGTAATGGAAATCTTAACAATCTAATTCAAGAATCATCATTAGTCCAGATTTAAATCCTACAGTAAAACAAATAATATCAATGCACATGGAGTATTTACCTACAGGAAAGCCCTCAATAACAGCAGTAATATAATTAAAACAGTAACACTCAAACTTCTTAGTTTCTACCCTTTTTCCTGATGTATTTCACACCCTTCCACTACACTTCTGAGTCCTAAGCCTTGTGATTTCATGTTTGTGTTGATGATGAGTGGGGATGTTTCAGCAAGTTATGAGCATCTGGAGTCCTGTGCTGGGAGGAATATGATGTTCACGTTGATGATTTCTTCCTCCTCTCTTGTTTCTTTCTTCTGACACCTTATATCTGAATTTACTGTATATGGTTCCATTTGTGTATGTTAGATACTATTTCTGTGTTCTGTTGTTACTCCTAAAGTATTTTTTGTCCAGCTCCAGGTGTGTAGTTTTTATAACTGACTATCACTGATCTGTTTATGGCATGGAGTCTCCAGTGCCAAGCCTGGTCTGCATCTCTTATCATCCTGTGCCTCTACTCCTCTACGCCATATCCTCTGTATTCCCTTCTCAAAACCTCTGCATTCTTAACAGGCGTGTATTTCTCTACACTGTGTCATTGTGTTAGTCATGAATGTCTCTATTCTGCCAAAACAACTGCTTGTTGCTGCTATCTATATAAATCGCTATTACACTAGTTAACTAGAGTGACCTTGAATCAATATGGATTTATATTTCACTAAGCATTAGTCAAGAAGTTATCATATAGTAGTGCTGGTTTATTTTGATGGCATACTTTTACTTAATGTGTTCTGCCAAACCATTTCCAGGAACATCTCTTACTTCTTGAAATGCATATTTGATTCAAATTCTCAAAAACATGAAAATTATCTTCACAATTTGTTCTTCATTTGCTACAATTTTTGACAGCTCTTTTCCAGATATGTTTGAGGGGATGGAGATACGTATTTGTTTTCACTATAGTGAAAAAAATTTGGTTAAATCCAATTAAAGGCAGCATTGAAGAGAGACAGACACATTTGGTGATTTAAGAACCAATTTACTATAATGTAGCTGAAAACTTGAAAATTATTAGAGATGGGAAGTATTTTTGCATTCTGCTGGGGAACAATAACCTAATCCTATGTTTGTCTCAGCAGTACGTGTTTCATTCAAGTATTTATTCTGGTTTTGTTCTCATGTCTTCCATTCCTGCCAAATAGTTCCACTCAGCAAAAGTGAGATTTAATTATGTGAGGCTAGGCCTAGCCTTTGGGTCAGCTGGAGCATCTGTGCTCCCCATGAACTCAATGCTGAAGTCAAGATATTCTGTGAGACTGAGGAGGGGGAGGTCGTACAGAGAAGATTTCTCTGCACTGTGCCTCTGCATGCCTTGATCACCTGCTGTCATAAAATCAGCAAAGAAAGCACAATTTAATTTCTGAAGTGTGTGTGTGACCTGTATTCTGCCCTAGTTCCCCTGTAGAACTTTTTTCTTTATTTTTCTATCTATCTCGATTGTACCAGAGGGAGATATCTGCTTTGTTTTCTAAACTTTCTGTGTGGTCGGTATATTTTGAATTCAAACCTTTCTGGAAAGATGGCTTTGTTAACATGCTTTCAATGTTCTGATGCCTCTGGGAGATCTCTTATAGTTCTTACTGGATGTAAATGGATCAATGGAAGCTTTTGCCAAAAGCCGTGAATCATATGGCTTTTGTTGGTATTATTTTCTTCTTTATAAATATAGAATAGAAATCAAGTAGTTCCAGTTGGAAGGGAACAACAACAACCATCTGGTTGAACTGCTGAGTCCAGCTATATCAGGATAGGAACCTGGGTTCATATTTGTTAATGTGAGATGGTGGATTGAAAGGAAATGGAAAAGCAGATCCAATATACGAAATAAAAGCCTGTTCACTTTTTGGCTTACATTCATATGGCCTACATTAGAAATGAATCCTACATGTAGTTGTTTGGATGTTTTTCTCAATCTCAAGCATTCAGAGACGTTTGATTTTAAAATTCTGGTATAACTGCATTTCAAAAAACCTCACCTTGATAAAGATCAATTAAAAATACAGATGGAAATTTTCTCTTTCAAATACATTATAACCTAAACAGGCATAAGTGACTGGTGCTGCTAAGTTTACTGGGAAGAATGTACTTACCAGCCTGTATACACAGTTGAATAGGATCTGTTTCTTAGAAGCAGGACAGTAGTGCAAAACCTGCACATGGTGGAAACTCCATCATGATGGCCCTTAGGTATGAATGCACAATTCCACCTTGATTCCCTATTTTCATTAAAGCACACTTGAGGTTATCCATACTTCCATGCGAAATAACCGTAAGGTCTTTGTAATAGTCTTCATTAAAGCATAACAGATATAAGATGCTCTTTACTAACTTTCATGATTATTTCACTGAGTTCATTGTACTACTCTTTTTTTTCACCTTTTCCCATTGCACCTCCTTTTAAAATAGTTATACTTGATATAACAGTAAACAGTTTATACAGACCTGTGAGTGCTGTGAAGATCAAATGCATTGTGTTTGGGTTTTAGCTGTTTCTCTGTGAAGAAAAAACTCTTAAGTATTATGGATTCAGCCTGATTAGATAATGTATGGCAAAGTCTGAATGGAGTAAAAATTAATTGAAAGAAGAGACCTTCACACCAAACAAAAACTTACTACTTGAGTTAAAATTAGATTTTGTACTATTTGAAAGGAGAGTGTCAGTCTCGGTGTCATAATTTTTTTTTCATGTTTGCTCTTAGCTACTCAGCATCCAGCCTTGAAATCCATATCTCTACCTTCTGCAGAAACCAGAGAGATGGAGATGGGTAATCAGCAGATTATTTCCATTATTTTTTTCCATTATCTCAGCATCATGCAGATCTGCAAATGGTAATTTTAAGAGCTGCTTTAGAATCTTGACTACCAACGCTCACAGAGAGCTGCTCATTCACCATTCTTGTGCCTGTGTAACTAGCTGAAAAACGTATTTGTTACTGGCTTAAAAACTGCTTAAAGGCAGTGTTGTCATATCTCATCATGAGTTATTTCTTTTTATATAGCTTGTATTTCTTTTTGTATAGCTGCAGCTCTTATCCTAGAAAATGTAATAATACAAGAATTCTTTCGGGCAGAAGACTGTATTGCAACCTATCATCTCCTGTTGTCACGGTGCAGTTGTCTCAGTTGTCTCACGTCCCACTTTCAGGCCATCTGCCATCTTGCTTAGCTTTGCATTAGCATCATCTGGAATTGCACAGCCTTCACTAAGCTATTTGATGCTAATCCATTAAGTCACAGGTCTCAGCATTTTAAGCTCAGACTCTTTTTTCAGCTTTTGAGGAAACACAGCCTGTTTCTTCAGGATCCAAAACATCTGGTACCACAGAAGTGCAACCAACCAGATCTGGTAATGATTTCTCATAAGATTAATCCTCTTGACAGTTAGTAATTTTCAGAGGAGACATAGTGCCTCTCATTAAATAGTTTGTTCAGTTTGACATAAATGAAGAATAACTCCAGGTATGAAATTGCTGTATCAAATAGCAGGTTTCTTTATGACATTTTATATGAAATATTGAACTAGTAGTTTGGAGGTTTTTCTATATTTGGCTGCAGCATGTAATTCTTAGTTTTAAAATTAAATCGGACTTACAGTAAATACTAAATTTAAGTGGGCCTGTCCATGCCTGAGTTTCATAAGTGGAATATCCTGATGTGCTCAAGTACTCAGAGTCCTAAGAAATTAATGGAAACTTCAGAAATTCCAACACCTTTTGAAAATGTAACTCTTCTTTTAGCCTTTCTGTATAAACATAGACATAATTCTAAGTGCCCAGATTTTGAAACTGGCACTGGCACTATAAAAACGTCATTGAAGACTGAGAAACTGGGCAGTTAGTCCTTAGAAAATGTCTATCATGTGTTTCTCTTATTTCATGCATGAGTTTGTAAGAGCTAGTTATATACTTGGGGCCACTGACAGTTATGCAAAAGAAGAAAAAAAGAAAAAGTAAGATGAGAGCCTATTGGAAAGATTTCACTTCATTAGCATTCCAATAGTATAATGCCTGATGCATATATTTTTGGAAGAAATTAATTTTTGAAGGAATTCCATTACTAAAGGGGAGATTGAGTGCAACTGTCAGCTATTCATGTGTCTGACAAAGGACAGCTTATATGTTTCATTTGGTACAGTTCCTGTTTTGTCATCTTTTTTCCTTCTTGAGTTTCAGCACCAGGATATCCTCCTTCTTGATCCTTGGAATTCTAGACAAAAATTCCACGCAGTCCCAGTTTGCTAATTTTTCCTCATAATTTGTTCTCCTTTTTTGAGCTATTGTAGCTTTGAGGCAATGAAGCCTTTTAATATAAGATTGTCTTTCCAGATTTAGGTGAAAGGAAGCCTCTTTCTTCAAGATCCACAACATCTGGCATGCCAGAAATGCCACCAATCTCAGCTGGTAATGATATCTCTCTTCACTGTAGCTCTCCTGACGTGTAGGCTGTCTCTCAAAAGACACAACAATGCTTTGCTAAATTGAGGATTTATTCTGACTTGCTCTATATAAAAATGTAACTGGAGAGAGAGAGCACAGTTGTATCTGCTGCAATGTTTGAGAAATTAGGAATGAAATGTTCGAATGATAATATTAATTTTTCTTATGTTTGTAAATGATTAACTAGATATTGTCCTGTGGGGCTGTCGTCCTTTTATTTTTGTGAAGGGTTGCCTATATATGGAGGCCTGTAATTTGGAATGCTTAAATAAGTGCTAACATATTGAATATGGTCCTTTTGTACATTGGATGCAAAAGCTGCTCCATAGGTGGAAAAAGCTTTAGCTGCTGTTCTTAAGAACTCTATGTAAGTTTTTAACCATGGGAAAATGCCAGTTACTGATTTGGTTACTGAGCCATTGAAAGGTGCCAGAAAAAGTTCACATAGAAGGGACATGAACAGAAGGGTTTCAATTTCTAAAGGTAAAAATCCCAGAGAATTCACTAGGCACCATTTCCTTACTACCACCAACTTCTTCATCTTTGTGTATGTCTGAAAAATGTGACTAGGTTTTACACTGGTGTATGTATTAGGTTATGCTTTTTCTCTGTACAAAATTGGGATAAGAGAGTATGAGGAAGACACCTCAGGGAAGTTACTTGTTCTTCAGTGTCCAATATAATGATGGACTGTACAAATGCAAGTAGTTGAAAGACATGCTAGAATTCTACAGAAAAATTGTGTTTGGTCACTGGTTGCAGGCATTTCTCTACAGAGTCACTGTACTTTATTAGGCCAAGGACTACGATTTCTGCCCCATAGAATGAAGGCTAGATTCTAGGGGAAATGAGATAACATCTTGAATTTTCAGTCCAAAGGTGGGTCTCTTGATTCCCATGTTTCCTCTGCAGCAACAGTTGGCATCTTGCAGAAAAATGTAAGGAGTAGTTTGGTGAAGTAGAAATTTAATCATTTCTCTGCTGAAGGAGAGCCATTTAGCTACTGAGTTTCTGAGAGTATGGTGGCAGTTGCAAACACAGCGAGATGGTTGACTACTGATTTGATCAATGAGCCACAAGATACTGCCAGGAGAAGGGATGTGTTGCCTTAAATAGGGACATTTTGAGTGTTGTGAACTGGTGCTGCTTGTACTGCTGAGGCAACTCTGTGTGGGTATCTCAAGATCATTTCCATGTCTGACCACAGCAAGCCAGAGGCCGGACCTGGAATCCACCTCGTCTGCTTCACCGGAAACCACAAGGACTGTGATGGGTAAATAGCCAGCAATTCCCTTCACGTGTTGATTACTTTGGCAGTGCTTTCCTCTGCAGTGATGAGCCTGTTCAGGTGTTTTGATGTCCTGAAAAGTGGGTCCACAATGCAATGGATCCCCTATTGCTCTGTACTAGGACCTGCTCCATTTGTAAGCTTTCTGCTGCCTTTTTTGGGGTTCTAGGTTTACTCTGTTACCTCGGGCTACCGATGCCACTTGAAAGATAGCATCACGCTACTATGGGGAGTGATGCTATGACATGGGAGCCTGCCCCAGGCAGGGCCACGTCTCCTTGTTTATAACTCTGTCTTGATACCACCCACGTGACAGCAGCCTGTCTGAGGATCTGAAGGTGGTGTTTGTGTTTGATCTTAGCTACTCGAAGACCAAGGCTGAAGTCCACCACTCCTTCCTCCCCGGCAACCCAGCGAACCGTGATGGGTAACTAGCAAAACCCCTTCTTTTGCCATTTTCCTCTTTCTCTCTTGATCCCCATCACGCTTCCCATCCCAGCCACCTGCCATCCTTGTCGTCTTCCACGGAGAGTATGAAGACCTGTTGGTGCAGCTTGGCTTGCCAAAGCACTCACCACACCTGTTCTGCAGTTCTGTTGTTTGATCCCATGCTTCTTCCATTGCTGATGAGCATTTTTGGTGGGGACTGAGCGACAGCTTGCCTGGAGAACATAATATCGCACCTTGCCTTCACCTGCCATTCCTCTGCTTCTTTGTGTTTTGGTAGCCGTCTTTCTTTCTCTGACACATTCAAATACAACGGTGTCTTTACAAGGCGTGTTCCATCTGGGCTGGCACAAGAGGACAGCACTGCAGTTCAGCTGCCCACCAGGGTTTCCTGGTCCACTGGTGCAGCAATTGTTTGCTTCACCGCTGACTTTGAAGGCGGCCAGTTGTCGTTTGCTCACACCTTCACATTGTCACTACCTGGAATTCGAAACACTGTGCTCCTCAACTGCTTTTGAGGTCACGTTAGGGTTTTGAGAACGAGGCCTCTTTTCTGCTTTGTGTGAATCACAGCACGTTTCTGCAAGTTTCACAGCCCCAGCAGCCTTTGGCGCCTGACCGTGCTGCCAACCCAATTTGGTAATGACCTTTCTTGCAGATCTGGTAACAGTGCAAGGTGGGAATTGTCCCCGGAGAAGCTGTTGTGCTTTTAGCCTAACTGTTATTTCTCTTGGGCCTATGTTTGGGTGAAGCAAAAGTGTAGAGATGAAACTGCCATACGTGAAAATCCATATTTATTTGAGGCGTTGCATATGATACTTAACCACAAAGGGTGGAGATGCTTGTGGCAACAGCTTCTTTCACGTTGGCAGGTGTACAAGACCAGTCCTGTGTCCTCTCAGTATTTTTTGGCCCATGAATTAACAAAACATTACATGAGCAGGCTAGTAAGCCTGGAGACCTGAAGTCAAGTGTAAGTTACAAGTCTAATGAACCATTTTAAGTATCCTGCAGTGTTATTTTGGTAATGTGTCTTGCTTTCTTATCAGCTGAGATATGTCACAAACTTCAGGATCTTTTCCAAGGAAGTTACATTTCTTGCCTTCCGTTTCTTAGAGTACTTTTAGCTTTCTTGTTTTTACAGTGAGAAATCAGATACTTGTATCAGATCTATAGAAATTTGGCTGGGCTGAGGCTACTTCTTTCTCTTTCCGTGTCTGGAGATATTGTCTGGATCCCTTTTTATGTTCTTTGATTTTTGCAATTTTTTTTAACTGGATTTTTTTCAGTATCATCATCATCACATAAATTTGCTTTCTCTTTGCCTCCTTTTTCCCAGTGTTCTTGCGCTATTTCAGTCTTACATTCCTACTAACCTCAAGGGATTTTTTTCCATTCTTCTTTTGACATTCCATTTCATTTTTTGCATCATACTTATGTGTTTTTATACATCTTTGCATATCAACCTCTTTCTTTGATAAATTTTGCTTATTTTGCAGAATGCATTTCTATGTTTCTTCAGTTCCTTATTATTCAGACACTAAACCATCGAGTCCATTGTTTCCAATGATGCCATGGTGTGATGGTTTATGTATCTTTTAAATAATAAGCCACAATTTTTTTTCCAGCCTCACATGAATTTCATCATGTTACTTCCACTCCCCAAACATCTACATCTGCAGAAATGTCAGAGCAAGAGACTGGTAAATGGCATTTGTTTTATTTCAAATCCTTGATATTTCTTGACATTTAAGTAGTACTATTCGAATGTTTGTTATTTGTCCTGGCTTTTTAATGTTGACTGCAGTGGTCTTTCATTTGTTCACTAAGGTTTCATGTTATTTGTAATAATTGCCAGTGTTCAGCAATGGCAATTGTCCAATCAGTAAGTGATCCTGATAATATCTGGCTATTTCAGGGTAGTATCATATTACAGAAGGGTTGTGGCGGGGCAAGTTGGGCAGAATTTAGCAGATAAAAGGAAATTGTCAAGCTTTGATGAATTTTTGGGTTGTCACTATATCCTTTCGGGAAGGAATGTTTTGTCTTTAGCTAGTAAGCCCTTTTAAAAGAGATTTCTTGTTGAACATTTGTTTCCTATTGTAACTTCTAAAGTAGTCCCTAATATTCAAAAGCTTGGTACAGTATAGCATTTTGGTATTAAAAATTATTTTTGCAGTTATTTCTGCTAATAATTTCTTTTTTCTCCCTGTGTATTTATGAAGAACTAAGTTTTTTGGTAGGATATGTACATTTGTAATTGAGCAAGAGTTTTCCCAGAATGTGATTATAAAAAAAAAGTAGAGGGGGTGAGATTCTGACTTGTGTTTCTGTTCATGTGAGGATGAATTATGCAAGTGATATTTTATTACATCATTCTCTTTCTGTAGACCAACTTTTAAATAAGTTGTCTTGATTCTGCAGAATACTATACTGAGACAACGAAGCAGGCCTATACAAAGCTGGTTTCTGAGTGAAAAATTAGTTGAAGCAACTTCATCTTCTCGATACGTTTACAAGCAGTGTTCAGTAATGTAAGGGCAATGAACATTAATCTTTTTGAATGCACTTACATAAGTGTTATACAATGCTTGTGTGGGAAGGATGCATGTCTTATGACATGCTTGAAGTATCTTTACAGAATTGAAAATGCACAGATTGATTTTTCCATTTAATAATTCTAAAATTTACTAAATGGACAGCTTCTTGCATTTTTTGCTGCATTGGTTAAGTACAACTTAGTAAACATAGCTACAGAAAAAGATAATTTGTTAGTGATGTATTTGTAAGAGACAATGTGATCTAAAATCCTAGCATACAAAAATGACTGATTTCTCTATCACAGTAACTATTCAAGCACCTTTCAAACCAGTTATATCTGACAACAGTGAGGTGGAATTGGGTAAACGATCATTAACGTCATCATGTGGCAATTAGCTTATTACAACCTACATACACTATTCATGTTTTCCCTAGTTTTATTTGTTAAACTTTGGTCAGTGTTCTTTTAGTTTCTCATCACAGATGAATTTAGAAAAGTCTTAGCTTTTATCTATTTCAGTATTCATACTTTACACAAACACGATGCAGCTGTGTTAATACTCCATGGGTGGTACTGACAGTTATCCTGCTTCTGCATGAATGCAGTCTTTTTGTTTCCCTTACGGTTGAGATCTCTATTTTGTCCAAGGTAATTTCAGTCAAATCAAACTATCCTCATTAGACTTTTAGCAGCTAGTCAAGTGTGACTTTACTGCTCTCTGTGGCATGTTCTCTCAAAACTACCACAGCTTTCTCTCTGGACATAAAGAATTGGGCTACTTAGATTTCTTATTTCTTGTCCTTCAACTGTATTCAGTCATGAGTGATTTTAACATCAAGAGTAGCTGCTCTTCAGTTTTTCATATACCACTGCCCATAGAAACAGACCATGTTTCTTTCATGCTGGCTGATCAGATACAGACAGCTGGCCTTACAGTAAATGCATCCAAAAAAAATCCCAAAACCAAGACAAAGAATGGAGTAGGCTACCACAAACATCAACTAAAAGTTGCATAACAACAAATCTAAAATAAATTTAGACCTTTTGGACATGCTAATGAAGGGCCAAAGATTACCTTATCTAAAGACTGATCTCAGTCATTGTTTCAAGATTGTTTCCATATTCGATCTTAGCTACCCAGGGACCAGGTCTGGAATTCACATCTCAACCATCCATGGAAACCAGAGGGAGTGTGATGGGTAAATAGCATATAATTCCATTAGCTTTTCCATCCCTTGCCATCACTTCCATTGGCTGTGGACAATGCTAAGATTCATTTCAACAAATTGCTTTCACGATGCTAGGCTTTTTTATTTTATTACTTCTTCCCCCTCCCCTCTCAACTCAGCCATTTCTGTGTATACAAAGCTGAAATAATACTTACCCCACTGACTAAAGTGTCTACAAAAAGACCTCTGCTAGCATACGTTGCCTTCAATTTTCTTCTGGCAGTTGCAGTTTTCTTTTGAAGAATAGGTATTTTAAAAAAGGCTGGTGAGAAGAATTCTACCTAGCATAAGATACCAGAATTGACCTTTCTTTATTTCACACCAGCTTCAGTGTTTATTTAACACCTCATTTCACAGCTGATCTTTAAAGCTGCTGTCATCTTGCTTGATCTCACATCAGTGTTGTCTTGAACTGCCCAACAGCTGCTGTCCAAATACCGTGGCTCTGAAGACAGTTCTCATTTTAACTCCAGATTCTCTTTCAGCTTTTGATGAAAAGCAGCACACTTCTTCAAGCTCTGAAACACCTGGCATCCAAGAAATGCCATCAGCTGTACCTGGTAATACTTGAAAATGTGATTTTAAATAGAAATTCTCACAGAGATTTCATCATACTTTTTGGTATATTGTTAGTTAAGTTTAACATGAATCAGAATATCTACAGAACTATCATAATTAATTTGCTCTCTCAAATAATAGATTAATTTAGGAAATTACATATGATGCTCTAAAACAGTAAATGCTGTCTTCTAATTTTGATATATTTTCCTTATAAATTTACAAGTCTGTATTGCTGTGCTTGATGATAATAGGCTTTGGCATATCTTATTACATATAGTAGTGTTCTCTTTTTAAGATGGAGCGCTGCAGATGGGTAAGAGTGAAAGCTAATAAAAGTTTTGTTTAAATCTCCAAGTGAAACTATTCTAATGGTTAAAAGTGTTAAGTCCCACAGAAATAATGGGATCAATAGCAATGAATATATAGGCTTCAAAATAGTGGAGAATGGACTCTTAAGTCCTTTCATTTTAATATATTTAAAGCAGTTAGACATTTTGCTGCCTGTAAGTGAGACAACATGGGTCCAAGGCTAATAGAAATAAAAGCATGCTTTTCACATGTATTGACAGAATACAACTTTTTAAACTAAACTGCACAATGTTGTAATTAAAGTAAGTATTGGCAACAAATTGATCTTGAGCTGGTGCTTCTCTGGCAGATGTAATTCAAACACCCTTGAAACCTGTTATACCAGACCTCAGTAAAATTAAACTCATTGGATGGTGGTATTTTCTTGACACATATTACTTACACTTATTAATATATAATAATCTGAAGTATATAGTTTTCCTGTTCTTCCTTGCCAACACTTATGCTTTATGATTCTTCTACTTCCTGTGTTCAGAAAATAAGCTAAAACTTACCAATTCCTTTCAAAATGACGCTGAACAAATACAGTTTTATCAGCGCTCAAGGTTCTGCTTTTTTTACTGTCCCTGCATAAAGAAATAATTTCATTTTCTTTCAGTAATGACAATTCTATCCAAAGTCTGTTTCAAGTTCTTGCCCAAACTACCTTGCAGTAAAAAGTGAGCTAAAGGGGTATTTGACAGGAAAGTTCTACAGAATCACAGAATCTCCTAGGTTGGAAGGCACCTTAAAGATCATCTTGTCCAATCGTCAACCTAACTGACAAAAATAGACACCCGCACAGAAAACAAGAAGCATCACCATCACTAAACCATACCTCCCAGCACTACATCAACCTGTCTTTTGAACACCTCCAGGGATGGTGCCTCAACCAGCTCCCTGGGCAGCCCATTCCAATGTCTGAAGTAGCTAGCCAACTGCCTGTAGTTGCAGGCTAATGGCAAAGCTTGCAGGATCCAACTAAACATTCTTAAAATCAAGAAATGGAGATGAGCTAAGTTTTATGCATTTATTCTTAAAATATATTAATCAGTATTTATCATTAACGCATCTACCATGGTGAGTAATAACTTACAATTAAGTGCCTTAACAGAACGTTTCACTAATGGTTTTCTAGATATTGATATAATAGTACATCCAAGTTCAACTCCTTCTTCTGTGTGCTTTGCCTATAAAGAAAGTTGTACTGCACACTTCAAACCAATTTCCCAACATTTACAATATTTGGAAGAATGGAGAAAATCATGTCTGATCTAGTCTGGAATTCAACATAAACGTTTCCATGCAAAGATTAAGTCCCACATTTGAAGAAGAGTTAAAAATGTGATGAAATATGATAATAATGTTTAATTAACATATTCTAGGCATAGGCTTGATACGAGATGGGAACCATTAGCATGTACAGTTGTTTGCATTTAAAAGACTTCCTTGGAATAACCTAATGAATTCTGGTTTTTAATTTCGTGTGTGTGTGTTGAGAAGGGGAGGAGCAGGAAGAGATGAGAGTGAATAGAAGGATTCTTCAACTGAAGAGGGGTGGGGAAGTCCAGCCACACAGTGAGGACTGCAGTGAAATATTTGCTTACATGTTATTTCCTCTGCAGTGGGACTCTTAGTGATATTAATGATCTCTCTTAAAAACCAATTGGTTAGTTGGTCACTTTTTTATTAGTTGCTTTTAGCAAATGTTTACTTGCCAAGATTCTTCAAGCCTATTTGAACTCTTCCTCATTTCTTGAATTCTGATTAATGACTTCACATTAATTGTGCTCTATGGAGCTACATAATCCAAAAAACTAATGTGGTTTTTCAGGTAATAAATAATACTTTCGGTCTTCACTCCCTTTAAAACCACAGTGTTATCACTTGTGCAGAGACTGCCTATTTCAAGATTACTTTCATGTTTGATTTAGCTACGTAGGGATTAGTCCTCAAGTCTACATCTCATCCTTTTTGGAAACTAGATGCACAGTGATTGGTAAGAAATGTGGGATTCCATTTTAGTTTTCATGTCATTGCCATTTTTGTTTTGTGTCAAACACTTCTTGATCAGCAGCCAGAAAACATTTTTAGTACAAATTGCGAAGGGGCTCGTCTTTTATACCAACTTGAAGCAATTTTATTTTTCTGTTGGTGTAATTTAAACTCCAGAAAATGTAAAACAAGAAGATTCTTCGGAGTTCTGCCTAGCATCAGGTATTGAATCCAGTTGCCACCATGTTGGGCTGCGTATCTTTCCCTTTATTCACATAATAGAGAGAGGACTTTTAAGCATTCAGTATCTCGCTTGTGTTTGCAGTTGCATCATCTTGAACAACACAACTTGTGCTGGGCAGCATGTTGTGCTGTCCCAGCAACAGTGAGATTCCTCAGAGTTGTAAATCCAGATTTTCTTTTCAGCTCTTAATGAAAGACAGATAGTTTCACAATTCATGTCTAAAGCATCTGGAGTCCCGGAAATACCATCAATCCAATCTGGTAATGGCATTTCTTGCGAACTGAGTATTCTTGACAGTGAGGAATTATCAGAAGAGTTCCGCATGTGCTTTTGGTGAAATGTTGGTTTAATTTTCGTTACTTTGGGGAAAAGAACAACTGCAGGATAAAAATTCTATGTCGGGTACTACTTTCATTTAAGGCAACGTTTATGATGTTTACAATGCTGGATTATGATTAATTTTTTTTTAAACTCTTAGTTCACGTTTTCAGTACTAATTGGTCCTATCACCCATAATTGCCATTGACCAATTATATAACTTCATGTAATAGAATATTATAGTATAATGTCCTGGGCACTTCTATGCCTGTGAAATACTGTGAGGCTGGTAATGAAACTTTAGCTTCTCCATCTTATGCAGAGTCTCCTGATAGAGATAACTAATTATTACTTGAAGTTATACTGCTTTTTATTTTATATTTACTATATTATTACTATAGTGAAGTTTTGTGGTCATTGGTATTTGAGACATCTTCCTGATAAGTTACAATATTGGGGGTGTGTGAGATGTTAGGAAATTATTTGTAGATTTATTTTCTGTTGACTGTTCATGTTCGCTTGCAGTTTTAAAACAATTAAGAAGTTGTTCAAGGTGTAAATACTGCAGTTGTGCAGAATATTCAAGTATATTTCTCATGAAAAATGACTCTTAAGCTATGCTGTAGTGACAATACTTGTATTAGGGAGATGAAAGACAACACAGTAGGCATTGCAAACCCAAGTTCAAGTTGCTTTTTAAATAGATCAAGACTTGGTAGTCCAGATATGTCGAGAAAAAAATATGTGCTTTTTTGGGGAGATAAAAGGTTTATTGGCTGTCTGCCTGTATCCTGAAGAATTAAGCTAGTTTCTTTAATATTTTTCTTCCTCCATAGGAAAAATTTAATGCTGAACACAGGAACTCTCCTTTTCTTTTTTTAGTATATTCTGAACCTTGTCTTCTACTGCAGACCTCTACAGATATTTGTAAATATTCTATAGTGTTCCCCTTTACACTAAAAAGCAGGTACTCTGTTTATATTTGCCATCTTAACTGCTGTGTCAGTTCATCAGCAGTTCTAGTAAAGGTGCTAGCATTGGCTAGGTAATTCAGAAAACATATTTGTGGAGCTCTTGTTATTCCCATTTTTCAGCAAACAAAATGAAGACGGAGATGACAGTAAATAGCCCAGAGCCACTGAGAAGCATTTAGTCAAATAGATCATTGAAAGGGAGAAATTTCTGAACCTCTTTCAATCCATCCCCTCATCAATCAAGTCTACAAACTTTAATTGCATTTTTGTAGGATTTTGTTTGTTCAGACTGGAGGAGTCTAACAGAGTTCTCTCAGAACAAGAGTTCCATGTTTGAATTTTTTTCTTTGTTGGTACATCAAATTTGTGCTCTTCCCGTTTGCCTATAATGTGTTCTTTGAAGTGTGATGACAGTTTCAAAATGTTGATTCCATTTTCTGAAGTATCTACTATCTGACCTATCTTCTGCCTGTGTTAAGAATTTGCTCTATGGTTTTATCAGAAACTCTTTTTTTTTTCAGTAATATATTCTTATACAAGTAGGTTACAAGGGGTTTTAATCATAATCTTTGTATGTCACTTGTCATTTACATATCTGTTCACTAACTTCTGGAAAATAAATGTGACTCAGCTCATGCTTGTCTAACACTGTTGGATGTGAGATTCTGTCTATTTGAAGTACTCCATAACTCTTCACAATGAAAACTGGCTCCTGTATACTGAGGTGTGGTTCCATTAGAGATTCTTACAGATTTTGGTTATGAAAGTGCAAGTTGTTTTTCTTCTAGTAGATGGCAAAACTCTTGGTGGAAATCTTTATTAAGTTCATCTGTATACATTTTTCAGCAGAGAAGCTATTGTTTCCTTTCTTCCCAGGCGTATATTATTTTAGCCCCAAAGTTCAGATTTTTAAGGGTAATGAAGAATATAGTAACCAGAGCTAGTTGTTTTTCAGATTAAATATTAGGAGGTCATTTCTAAAACTTGACAATATCTTTGATGTGGGCTGAAGTTTTGGCTATATATTCATTGATTAGTTCTCATTTTATAGTTTGATAATATTTGTTTGATTCTAGAAAGTGAATTTGGGGATCTGTCATTTCTTGCAGTTAAAAGGCAGCTCTGGAACATCGTGACTGCCATTATTGTCTACTAGGAGCAGTGTTTAGCCAGTGGTTAGGGTTTTTTGGTGGTACAAAATGACAAAAAATTCATGTATGATTTATTTAGTAGGAAGAGTATGCCTGAGAAACCATAATTTAAATATTTATTTGGATGTGATTAAATTTGATGCTTTCATATGCATAGAGAGACTGCCATAACATCTCAAGATAGTTTCCATCTCTGATCTTAGCTTTCCCAAGACCAGCCCTGAAGCCCTCATCTGTTCCTTCTCGGGAAACCACGAGGACAGTGATGGGTAAACAGTGATTCCATCATAATTTCTGTAATTTTGTCAATACCTAAATATGAAAAGCATTATTTTAAAATTTAGTCAAAACCTTTTGGGTTTTTTTTTTCCTGTTAGTGGCAATGCCAAATGTGTCAATGAGGTGGTCAGTCATTTATATAAATGTTAACAAAAGATACTTAATTGTTAAGCTTCTAAAACTCTCTTCATAATTTTGTGCTCTGTAGGCCTAATTCACTAAAAGGTTAGCTGTTTGTATTCTACATTTACTCAGCAGGGCCACCTTGATTAAAAAATGGAATAATACTGTAGTGAATGCAAATATGTATGTTAAAAAGCTGAATGTAATAATGGGCTTCATTAATGTAAAACTCTGTACTGGCACTGCTTTGAAAAACGCTGTTCATCTGTAATATCTGAAGGCAGTTTTCTGGTTTAATCTTAGTTACTCAGAGACCAAAGCTGAAATCTACTTCTCCTTACCTTGCAAGCCGAAGAACAGTGGAGGGTAAATAAATTTTCACTTTTTCTTTTCCCCTCCCATCAGTTGACATATTTTTCATCTACTTTGAGCAATGCCTAGGTTTCTTCCACTTTGGCTTACAAAAACACTTGCCAAACTAATGCCAAACATTCTGATGTTTGAACTGACGCTTTTTTCCATCACTTGAAAAGTCACTTTTTGCAGGGGCAGCTGGCAAAATGAATGTCACACAATCTGTATCTCTAGATGCAGTTTTTGTTTTGAAAATTCTTTCTCAAATTAAATATTCCACTATGGCCAGAATATAATTTCACTTCCCTTGTCTTGCTATTGATCTATAGCTGTGTCATAGATTCCTTATAGGACATCAATTATTTTCTCCCATTTCATTTCACTAACTTGAGAACTGAAATTCAAGCTTGACGAATAGATATGTTATTCGTTGTCTTAGAGACTACCTTAAAGGAAGAATGTGGATTTTCATGTGTCATGGGAAATAGTGAAGCCTTTCATGGGAATTGTGAGGCTTTCCATAGTCTGTTCTTTCTAAAAACAATAATAATAATAGTCACAACAGTAAGAAAATACATTTGAAAAATTATTGAACTTTCATGGAGAGTTGGAGTTATGTCTGAATATTGACAGGATAACGTGCAATTTTTTCCTTCATGCGGCAGTAAGGAAATATTTACTATTTGCAGTTGCTTGCATATGAGTAGTACCCTCCTGTCAACTTGAATTGGGAATACAAAGATGACTCTCTTGACTCCCATGTTCAGTCCGCAAACACAGCAAGACGGTTGACTACTGATTTGGTCACTGAGCCACAAGATACTGCCAGGAGAAGGGATGTGTTGCCTTAAATAGGG
The DNA here is from genome assembly GCF_001431845.1 of Calidris pugnax. NCBI lineage: Eukaryota > Metazoa > Chordata > Aves > Charadriiformes > Scolopacidae > Calidris > Calidris pugnax. The sequence continues at coordinate 13,757,838 of NW_015090885.1, forward strand.
ACATTTTGAGTGTTGTGAACTGGTGCTGCTTGTACTGCTGAGGCAACTCTGTGTGGGTATCTCAAGATCATTTCCATGTCTGACCACAGCAAGCCAGAGGCCGGACCTGGAATCCACCTCGTCTGCTTCACCGGAAACCACAAGGACTGTGATGGGTAAATAGCCAGCAATTCCCTTCACGTGTTGATTACTTTGGCAGTGCTTTCCTCTGCAGTGATGAGCCTGTTCAGGTGTTTTGATGTCCTGAAAAGTGGGTCCACAATGCAATGGATCCCCTATTGCTCTGTACTAGGACCTGCTCCATTTGTAAGCTTTCTGCTGCCTTTTTTGGGGTTCTAGGTTTACTCTGTTACCTCGGGCTACCGATGCCACTTGAAAGATGTGACATGGGAGCCTGCCCCAGGCAGGGCCATGTCTCCTTGTTTATAGCTCTGTCTTGATACCACCCACGTGACAGCAGCCTGTCTGAGGATCTGAAGGTGGTTTTTGTGTTTGATCTTAGCTACTCGAAGACCAAGGCTGAAGTCCACCACTCCTTCCTCCCCGGCAACCCAGCGAACCGTGATGGGTAACTAGCAAAACCCCTTCTTTTGCCATTTTCCTCTTTCTCTCTTGATCCCCATCACGCTTCCCATCCCAGCCACCTGCCATCCTTGTCGTCTTCCACGGAGAGTATGAAGACCTGTTGGTGCAGCTTGGCTTGCCAAAGCACTCACCACACCTGTTCTGCAGTTCTGTTGTTTGATCCCATGCTTCTTCCATTGCTGATGAGCATTTTTGGTGGGGACTGAGCGACAGCTTGCCTGGAGAACATAATATCGCACCTTGCCTTCACCTGCCATTCCTCTGCTTCTTTGTGTTTTGGTAGCCGTCTTTCTTTCTCTGACACATTCAAATACAACGGTGTCTTTACAAGGCGTGTTCCATCTGGGCTGGCACAAGAGGACAGCACTGCAGTTCAGCTGCCCACCAGGGTTTCCTGGTCCAATGGTGCAGCAATCGTTTGCTTCACCGCAAGGCCTCTTTTCTGCTTTGTGTGAATCACAGCACGTTTCTGCAAGTTTCACAGCCCCAGCAGCCTTTGGCGCCTGACCGTGCTGCCAACCCAATTTGGTAATGACCTTTCTTGCAGATCTGGTAACAGTGCAAGGTGGGAATTGTCCCCGGAGAAGCTGTTGTGCTTTTAGCCTAACTGTTATTTCTCTTGGGCCTATGTTTGGGTGAAGCAAAAGTGTAGAGATGAAACTGCCATACGTGAAAATCCATATTTATTTGAGGCGTTGCATATGATACTTAACCACAAAGGGTGGAGATGCTTGTGGCAACAGCTTCTTTCACGTTGGCAGGTGTACAAGACCAGTCCTGTGTCCTCTCAGTATTTTTTGGCCCATGAATTAACAAAACATTACATGAGCAGGCTAGTAAGCCTGGAGACCTGAAGTCAAGTGTAAGTTACAAGTCTAATGAACCGTATTAACATATCCTTCCCTTTGAGATGCACTTGAATTGTAGGTTCCCCAATGTGGTCGCCATGTTTCTTGGTATCTCACTCTAACTGATAGAAACCGATTCTGAAGTGTTTGCTTGAGGCACTGGAGAAATCTTATTTTTGTCAACTTAGTGTCAAGTGTCAGGGTCTTCTCCAATGATGCTCCAATTCTTGCCTACTAATCCTGTTAGGATCCTTCTTTCTTCTGTTTTGCAAGGAAATTCTTTCTGTGTATCAGAAAATGTACACCTTTCCTCTGTCACCTCTATTTTTAAATATTGTTTTCAAACTGAGTTTTTTTATGTCACGCCTTGTTCCCAAGGCAAACACGAGTCTTTCTTTGCCTTTCACCACTTTTTCAGTTAATTTTTATCTGTTCTTTTCTTTTTTTTTATCATATTTTCTGTTGTCTTTGAATATTTCTTCATATTTCTTGCCCCTTCTTCTTCATCATTTGCATCACCAGTGCAGCTTCACACATTCGTATTTGAAAATCCATTCCATGTGCATTTGATATGTATTCCTGTCTGAAGTCTCTAGTTCCGTAGCAAAGGATTTAAATCTGTTCAGTCTATAGATTCGGATGTTGCAAAAAGAATTTTTGTTTTGTTTTGTTTTGTTTTGTTTTGTTTTCCAGCTTCATTGGACTCTCATCATTTTACTTTCCCTTCCCAAACATCTGCATCTGCAGAAATATTAGAAATCGAGACTGGTAAATTGTGCTTGTGATACTTCCCTAGCTTAGGATATTTTTTTGCTGTTTCCTATGATTGTTTGATGTTTTCTGAAATGGAATTTCATCTGCAGTGTTTGGTAGTTAGGCTCTATAACCATATGATGCTATTCTGTGGTATAGGATCAAATGAAAAACCCACAAGAATCAATAGTGTTTTGGGTGATTTGGGTGGTGATTATAATCTAATGGATATAAGGATCTCTAGCTACATAGAATCATTATCAGTTACAAAAATGTATTCTTGATTGTGAGATTTTTTTGGTGGGTGATTTTTTTGGCAGTCTTCTCCGTTGCTAAGCATTTTTTTCAAGTTATGTTATGTTGGAACTTTTCTTACTGGGGTCATAGCTATCCACCATTAAATTTGTATTCATAGCAAAGGTATGAATGCTCAAGAGATGACAAGGAAAATTATCCTAAACCTGACAGTCAGTATTTCAACAGTATTGTTTTGACTTTTCTGCTTCACCTTCTGGCTCTTTGGTATGTCACAAAGGTTGTGTTAATTCATGTTGTGTCAATTATATAAAATATCACAATTTATCTTAAATGAAAAATTACACAACGTGTAGTATAATAAAACCTATAACTCAAAATACTGGCATATGTTAAGCTGAAACAAGCAAAGCTTTGGCAATAGAAATACCTGGTTGTAGAAATTCATATTAGCGTATATTTTAAGTGTCTAGGTCTCTTTCTGTACATGCAGGTCAAGGCAAAAACACAGGTGTCTTGATCTTTCATGTGCACAAATCAATTGTCTCCTGTTAAGTCTGCTTTTAGGGAGATTGCAGTTTCTGTCAGGGTGTGTCTGTTTGCTGCATGTGACTTTTTCAAAACTTTGAGCTTTTGTTCACTCCTTTTCAAGCTGGAAATCTTGTGAAACCGCGTTATAGTGGTGTTGGCATCTTGCAAAGCAGTGTAAAGCAATCTTGTTCTGATTCCACACAACACCCCACACACCCTCCCACCCCCCATTTCTGCACCAACGTGAATCTATCTCTCAGGGTTATTTACCTTTTTCTGCAGTTACAAGTTCAACTGACCTGGAAAAATCTATGCCTCCACTTCGCGGAACAGCTCATGTGCTAACAACAACTATGGGTAATAGTAATGCAGTAGCTTTTTAGTTAAACCACTTTGGGTGTTTTGATAGCAATTTTGGAAATCCTGTTCATCCCAGACATTTTAGTCATTTACGGTACTTGTCTTCTGTTTGAGACATGGTCATCAGTGTAGGCAAAGTACCCTTTTTCACGTGAGCCAAAACAAGTTGTGCTTACTTCTTAGAAACTCAGCTAATAGTGTTTCTGATCTTACATTTGTCTCTCAAAAAGCTACTAGAGCTATTTTGACATATATCTCAGTGAAGTAAGCTTGGCATAATAATAGTGCCTAAAGCTTAATGAGAATCTTAAAATTACTTGTTTTCTTCTTTCAAGTTCAATTGTTACACTCTCAGGTAGATGGATACACACACATTTATATATTCTATATTGTTTATTCCAGCCTAGTTCCTTACTGCTTATTACTGTTCAGTGATTTATTTTTTTTGGCTTTATTTTACCCTTGTTTTGTATAGGTACACACATGCAACATTAAAATGCACTAACAAAATCTTCACAAAAACATATTCTCTTAAGAGAATTAAGAGAGCATTAAGAAAGTCTTTTTTACAGAAATATATTTGCAGTGTATTATAGTTTTGTAGATTATATTTTTTCAGCCTTTTTTGAAGTGCTTTATGCTTATAACCATAGTGTTAGAAGTTCTTTTATCTTTATATTCTCTGAGTTGCTTTAAATTACATGAACCATACTGTCTAAAGTCATACTGGTTGGCTGACAGTTTAGTTTCAGTTTTCATTTTAACCTCTAGCTTCAGCTCACATTCTGTGCCGTTGTCAAGGTAAGGCATGTTATTGTAGGTGAACCTCTGCTTTGCAAATTAGGTATGTTATAACCTATAAAATTTTTTCTTTTGTTCTTATGAAACAAACAAAAAAAAACTGTGTAGAATCAGTAATCGTGGATGCTGTGACTGTTGGTTTTTTTATAGATTTCAGTGGTATTCAGCCTGTTCTTTCAAGCCCTGTGACACCTAATAAGCCTGAAATAGCAGATGCTGAACCAGGTACAATAATCTCTATCTAGTTCTTAATTCAGTAGCTCAAACCACGCATTAAAACTCACTTAAATGAGTACACTGGTAATCTTCACTTTCAGTGCACATTTGGATTAGACTCTTAACACCTGAATTTTGAATTTAGATTGCTGTTAATGGTTGAAATAGGTGCTTTCTCACATTTAAAATGCAACTCAGTCATGTGGTTCTCCTGCAATATTTTGAAAAATACGGCACGTAGATAATTGAGAACACAGTATTTATTGTCTAGTTGTGCTGATGAAAATACTGTGTTGTATGTTGTAGACTGCACTCTACTATTGTTGACTTGTTAAAAATACTAAGGATAGTGTATCCTTAATGGCATGAAATTGGTTAACAGTCACAGACACTTGATGCTTTCAGACTGAAACCGTAGTGGGATCAGTTGTCAGCTTTCTATTCCAGATTTTATATGGTTCTAATATCTGACTAACTGATTGCTCAACATTTATTCTTCATTAAATTCCTCCGTTTTACACCATACCATTTCCCTTAAGTAATGGACCAAAACTCATAATGTTCAAATGCTCAACTTAAAGTCTTACTTGGCAGAGGTTGAGATCCTGACCAGTTGCAACGAAGGCAGTAGGAAACAAACATCCAGAATTTCTGCACATCACAAATGTAATGCTTTATAGTAATGGAAGCTTTACACAGTTCAAAAAATGAATTTCTCTATAATACACACTAAACTGATAAGTGTTCAAGTATTAGTGAAATATTTGTTGTGCTTGTAAAAACAAATTTGTTTTTGCCTATGAAGGAAGAGTTTCTTCCATTAGCTCTTTGCTCTCTTATGACTGTCACCATTTCTTCCAACAGCAACAAGTGAATTCATTCTGGAATCTTTCACATCTAAAACTTCTCATCCTTTTCAATGGCCAAGGGTAACATTAGGTAATGTTGTTTTCACCTAGTGAAAAACTCTGTGTTTGTTTTGAGCACTTCATCCCATAAAAATGCATTTCTTCCAGCATATCATTTCACATGCATAATCTTTTTCCTGGTTTAGAGTCTTGTTCTTCCATTGTCATTAGATTGATTCTTCTTTGATATATCTCTGTGTAAGAAGGATGATTGTACTGTCCTTAGAGAAGTAAAACTTGCCTTGCATGAAAAACTCCATCATCCTTTTATTAGAGTGTTTTGTCTATCTCTTTCTCTCTCATGCACACCCATGTGTCATCTCTGATACGTAGAGCTTTCATAGTGGAAATGTTAATTGTTTTGGAGACAGAATCTATTTCTCATCTACGCACAGCATTTCAGTATCATCTCCATTCCACACTTAAAACTGATTTCATCAGATGGCTTTGACATTCCATACTAAGTTGTCTTTTCTTCAATATAAACTTGTGGCATGTGCTGTTTGTTGTGGGAAACCCTTGTTAAACAATTTTTGATTGCAAACTGAGCTCTTTCTTTCAGCTCCAAAAGAAATACCACTTATTCCTTCTAAACTGAAACCATCTGCTTCCCCAGAAGTACAGCATGTGAAACCTGGTAATTGTGCATTTTTATAGATTGGTATGGAAAGACATATGTTCACTAAAAATATCTAAGCAAAACTTCCAAAAAAAGAACATGAGCTATGCAATACATGAGCATCTTGGCTAACTCAGTATTCTAAAATCAGTCATTTGGTGTTGCTTAACAAAAGGAATTAGATAAACTTACCAGTTTTATGCATTTGGGTTCAGTGACAGAAATATAAACAAGTTCTCTAGTTTTGTAACCTTTTTAAAGAACTAAATGGGTAAAAACTTCTAGGTGGCACAGGTTTTTTTTAATATCATTTGTATGAACAATATATATGATTATTATTTCTACAGTCTCTTTTGCCAGTCACCATCTCCCTCTTTCACACAGAAATACTATGGCAAAGATAACATCTTTGTTAGTCACAACAGTTTGTTGATTGATAGTAAAGTACTACTCATGATCAATAAGTCCTCCTGCAGGGAACTCAGTTGAAAGGTTTGCCATTTTAGTGTAAGTAGGACAGCTTTCTGAAAGTAGGAGAAGAAACTTTCATATACATGTGAGATTCATCCTTTGACCATGGGAACATTATCATCGTGTCATGTCTTTTTTCCTTTTCTCTTTTTTGTTAAAAAACAATATATCTCTGTACTCATTTTCATCTGATTTGGGATTAAGGGAGGTGAATTTGCCTCCTTTAGTGATTCAGGTACTGTTCTAATAAATATTATCGTTTGTATTACGAAAGCCCTGAAATGTTTCTGTTCTCATATCTCATACACAGCACAGTAAAAAGCAGGAGTTGCTTTTGATGTCTTCTATGTGTTTTACAATTGACTACAGGCTCTGATTTAAGATTTTCAGCAAGATTTTGGCATTTAGAAGTTTCCTCTTTGGTATAGATCCTCTGATACTTGTTACAGACTGCAGTCTTTTCTTCAATCAAAGCCTTCATCTGTCCTTTCTCACTGTTTTCCCATAGCATCAAAGACATCTGTTTGTTGATTGAGTCAAACAATGGATTAAAAATGTCCTGAGAAAATAAATATGGGGAAGGAGCCTTAGAAGCAGACCCTCACACATACCCATGAGCATACAGTGTGCAGTTTCATAGGAAGCGAAACTAAAAGGATTGTAGGGTGTTATGCTTAAGAGTAGGACTTAGTTGCATCTTATATAGTCTATTTAAAAACAAACAAACAAACCCCCTGAACTACTGGAATGGTAACGCTTTTGACTTACTGTTGATACATCTACTGATCTGTTCTATTACACTTGAATTTTTCTTTTCTAGCCCCTAAACCACCACTTTTGGAGCCTAAAACTTCTCAGACTGTTGAACAACCAAAAGCAACACTAGGTAATACATGTTTCTGTAGCTGTTGGTCACTCTTCTTTGCAGTCCGTGCCACAGTTTGTACTCTTACTTTGTCTCATAGCTCTTACTATATTGAATCCATTTCTCTGAGAGGGGAAAACAGATAGGAATTAAGCATTCAGAAATATATTTTTCTAAACTTAGGAGAAAAAGAAATTTGGAATTTTTTCATATGGTTTTACTAGTACTATAGTACAGTAAAATTTTGGGGATCAGAATTGTCTTTCATTTTGTTGGGAGTTTTTCTACACCAACACACTTTACCCTCAGAAAATCATCAGAAAACCATTGCAAGTACTATTGAGAGGCCAAGTGCAAGGCTAGTATTGTGGATGTTAATCCTAGAACTCTCAATGAAGGATTCCTGTGGCACTGGGTGGACGTATGAATTCTACTCTTCTTTTATGAATTCTTCTGAATGTCATTTTGGCTTGAAAGACACTTATCAGTCACTTTTTATGTCTCATTCTACTCTGTTCTTTCTATAAATGTCATATGCTTTTCTACTCTGTGGAAAACTATGAAACTTTTTCTTAGAAAGCAGTCTCATAGCACAACTTTATTAAAATGAACAATATTACTGCCTATACTACCTGAAACTCACCTTAAGCTTTATCTGATGTCAGATTAACAGCCCTGATTAGCTAATTACAGTTTCAACCCGTGCACGTCCAGGGGAAAAAATGGACTGGTTGCTCTTAATTTTTACCACTTAGATGGTGCTACTTCCATTTTATTAAGATCTGTAACTACAGTTATGAAGCAATTCCCTTTTTTATTATTGATTCCATGTTTTTCCAGCTCTCTACCAGTAATTTCTTTACACTGTTGAAAACTGGGGACATTTTTGAATATTTTGTCTACATATGTGTTTTGATGGCTTAAAATCAACCTGGAGTTCAAAAGGATAAACAGTATTATTATTTTACCTCTTAAGTATCTTGGAAAAATTAATTTTCTAACTTAAGGAAAGGAACATTTTGATGTAATTGTAACCTACAGTTACATGTTTTAAATTCATGTACTGACTTTTGCAGTGAAGAACAAGCAGGGCTTTTGCTGGGGTAGTGAAGTCTTAGGAAAAAGTTTTGGGAAGCCTTCTTAGCAAATCTGATTTTGCCATTTGCTTTTGTTCCCAGTAGCCATTCAATGCTTCATTTCAGGCTTGAAGAATATGATTTTTATGTGATACAGTGGAAAGGATAATCTTATAATCTAGTATATTTCTTTCAGCTCCTAAAGAAGCAAAACTCAAACCTTCTGCATCTAAACATAGACCATCTGCCAGACCCAAAAAGCCACGAACTAAACCTGGTAACTAACTTCCATAGCAAACCTTTTTTATAATGTATCACTTAAGTAGTATACTTTAGTTTAAATTTATTTCATGTGAAGCTCAGTACTTAATCATTAAAGGATGGGCACTGAGGGAAGCTGTGTTGTTTGAGGAATATCATTTTTGTATTGAACCAAGAAAATTTGAAGGAAAGTAAGAAAATTTCTAGCTTTTTTTTCCACAAATCACAAAGTTATGTGGCCTGGCATTGAAACAAATTGTCTTCCTGATTTTGATTTCAAAATAGCAAGTTTTCCAACTTAGTTCAGCACAGAATCCAGAAAATGCAAATTCTCATGCTTTGCTGATAGTTACAGTATCTTGCCTAGAACCATAAGATTCATATTGATTCAGTGATCATTAATGCATCAACAGTTACCCGAAACTGTGCAAAAGAGTTAAATTCTGCTCTGGAATTTAGTCAAGGCATATTTTATGATGGCAAGTTAAATTACACTTTCACAGGGGGGTTGAAGTCGCTCTGTGTTGGAGAATAGAAGGCACATGGCATTTTCTGGAGCTGAAGAATAAGTGAATACAGTTACAAAAATATTACTGGTATTGCATGGTCTATAATGAAGTTGGAAAGCTTAAAATTGCATAATTTTATATTCTAAGAATATATTACTTAATGCTGGAAGAGATCAAGCAATATTATTAAATTCTTTCCAGATTGTCTGTGAATTTATCTTTTTTTTCTCATAAAAATAATTACTCTCTTCAGACCAACTAATTCCTTGTAAAACTTGTTAACTAAACGGCAATTATGACTTGGAACTGTCTCAAAATGGTGTTTATAATTAGTTTTTCATGGTGATTACAGCTTCTACAACATTTTTAGTGTAGGAAGTCCAGTATTGTATTACTAGAACAATTACATTTGTCTCTGCTGTAGATGCCTATATCTGAATATAGATCTGAATCCTGCAATATTTTTTTGAAATGACAGAAGAAAAAACCAACGGATTTGGAAACCGTTGTATAAAACTGTTTTACACCCTTGAATTGCCAAGATCAACACTGTGTATTGATGTTTCCACAGTGGATGGCTGTGTAACAAGCTTCTATATAACTACGAAGAAAGTGGCATGATTCTGTATTTGTACACATGCCTCTTGTTTGTCCTTTTTCTGTTAGTGGTTTTACCAATCAATCAGACAGAATCCTAAGAAACACTTTTTAATCATAATTAAGCTTGTAATGATCTTCCTGTAATTAGGCATTTGTGAATTTGGCATTTGTTCTCATGGGACAAATGATGATGTTCAGAAATTATTATTTGGACATCAAATATGCAGTGCATGGGCATAACCTGGCTTTTGGGTAGGTGGCAAAATGGTCAAGGAGCATGATCTCCTCTGTATTCCAGCATCACCTGGGAGTTCAGTTTAAATTAGAAACTTATGTCATGACAGTGGTTGTCACCTCTACTTATTAGTGAATCAAATAATACTTGATCACTGACTTCCTAATGATCCACTTTGGGTCAAACTGAATTCCTGAAAGTTTATTTTGGTTCTCACTCTTAATAAAACTTGTATTACTCTGGTAAAGTATTTGTCCTTTTGCAGTGAGAAAAAAATTCATTAAAAAAAAACACATGTAAACAATTTTCAGTTTTTCCAACTAACCAAATTGACATTATAGTCAAATTTTGCAGCTTCATTCTTCTTGATATTTTGATAATTGAATCTGTTGCTTCCATGGAAAAACAGTTCTTGTTGCCAGTGTGATCCTGCCCAACCATTGTGTTTACGTGTATTATTGTTAGCATTAATGTATCTAAACATACTAAGTTCCCCATTTTTCAGGAAAGGAAATTATAATGAATTTTCTACATGTATCCAACTGCACTGCAACATTTTCTTTTCAGAAGAGGACAAGAATAGTTCTTTATAATGAATCCTTGTTGAATCCCTGAGATGCACTATAAATATGCACTCTCTTGTGCCTCTAGTACAAAATGCTAGTTCTTCAGATGCATCCATGTATTTCCACTTGTGTAATGTGAGACTTTTGCGAGAGAACTGCAGAATATATCTGTTGTAGAGGAGGATCTCAGCTACCTACGGTGTGTAAATTTCTGTAGTATCAATACAGTACTGAAGTTAAGATAGAGTAGTGTTAGATAGATTGGTGCATACATGTCGTTGTTCCTTTTACAGCCTTCTCTCCCTTACTTGAGGGTACTAGAAGGACTTCTAAACATGCATCTTCTGAAGTATAGTCACACCAGAGAACCATGCCTTCTCAGCCTGTCAAAACTCTCATAATTTGGTGTATGTCTTTCTTTCTATTTTCTGACCTTTAAAGTCTCAGGTTACCTGGCTGCTCAGTGGTTACAACGTGATAAATTGCTCAATAATATCAAGAGTAACTTTTATATCAAAGTCCTCTTGTGTTGTCTGGGAGTTTTATTTAGGAGCTCTGCTTTCAGAACAGTCAGAGGAAATGAAAAGCATTTTATTTCCTCTCAATTTTATTCTCCTCACATCATCATTCTGAGAAATCCATCTCCCAGCTCAGCCTTTTCTTTTTGTCTAGCAAAGTCTATATGAAATGTGAATTATATATCTATTAATTAACTTTTTTTTTTTTAATAGGCTGAGAAGTACCAGAGACTTTCAGGATCTCTTTAGGCTTGGGAGGAGGATGGCATTGTTGAATTTTAATGCCATGTTAATACTAAACAATTCTACCAACTTTGTCTTCAGAGTTCTCTGTTTTTCAGAGTCTTCGGAGTTCTTTCCTATCAAACCTGATTAATTACTCTGGATAGAGATGGGAAGTTTTTTTAACTAGATTATCTAATGTGCTGTAGCACTAGGTTACCTACTGGGATCTTCACTCTTACTTTCTGTCACTTTGCAATTATTTCCACCTGAAGTCTTTCACATCTAACCTTTGCATCACTGTGGAAGAAACCCAGGAAAATTAATAGACAGATTTACCAAAGAAAAAATATTTCTCTGGAAATGTTTCTTTTCAGTGGTCTACAGCCACAAAGGGAAAAAAAAAATAGTCAGGAAAACAGGAAGATGAAGACTGGGAGAGCTCCTCTGCCGGTGGTGTTCCTGTAGCATAAATGCACCTTTTATTTTCAAAGAGCAGCAAAAGATGCACAGGGTAGTTACTGTTGCTTCAGAACACTCAGTAAACTTATTACTTACTCAGTGTTTCCATTTGAATAATGGGGAGGAGGTAGATTTTAATTGGGAAGCAAGAGCGTGTCAGCCATACTAGATGTTGAGAAATAGATATAGATGCACCTGTATTTCTCTCAAGAAAATTCTCTTTATTCCAGCAGCAACCATTCCAGTTTCAGTCACTGCTAAGAGTCCCTACGCATATGAACATCCAAAGACTACAGAGGGTAATGATTACGAGTCATCTTTAGTCATTCTTCTTTCCTGTAGGCTTCTTGCTTATTCATATGTGGTCCAAACCCAAGAAATGGAAACAGAGTCTTGGTGCTTTGTTATTTGTCCGTGTTTCTAGTGTGGATATATTATCTTCTAAAAGACAGGATATCACTTCAAAGGTATCTGATTAGAAGCCTCAGTTACATTAGAAAAAGAAAGAATGAGAACTATTGCAATAGTAAAGACTTTATGAAATATAAAAATAATGTGTAATCTAAAAATCACATTTAAAATGACAAACTGCTGAATAATTTCTGCAAAAGAGTTCTTTGTTGCACATAACTGAGCATTGCTTGATAATTTCTCAAATTTCTGGAAAATGTTGCATCCTTTCAATTAATCCATGGAAACTTATGTTAAATTTAAGAATAAAAAAGTAATAATGATAATTACTTTTTTTGGTATGAGAGAACAAAGGTGTCCTTTGCAGTGAGCCTTGAAATGTTATATCTGATTCAAAGGAAGATTTCAGTCACTGTTTGCATTCACTCTGTATTCTGACAAGCATTTTAAGATGTTTTTAAAGGTATAGCATAGCTCTTTTAAACCTGAATGAAGCCAACTACATATATAATACTTTACTGGACAAGAATGGCCTTAAGTCTGTGCTTAGATTATTTGATTAAATAGAATCAATATATTTTGGCCAATTAGCAACAAATCACTAATAATAGATTCACTGTTTCCAACTGCAGTAAATTCTACTTCATAAAGCACTCTTAAAGCTCTTCTAATGACCTTGGTTTGCCAAAGTCAACATTGGATAGCAATGTTTTCTTAGCATCCTATCTTAGCTTTCTTTTCTTTGAATTTTGGCTAATCTCATAGAAGCTAATTTTGCTACAGAAAAGCATCTAACTCTCTGATTATCCCTTTCTTCAAAAGCTCTGTCTGCTAGTTTTGCCCATATCCAAAAATATTTCACGCATTAAACCCATAGCACCAGGGGAGAAAGAACTTGTTCATTATTTTGGGATAATATTTATACAAAGAGAAACCAGATTGCTTCAGAAAAAAAAGAAATTGCAGATCTAACAGACTTGCTTTCTATTCTTAATATTTGAAGGTTGTTGTGGGTTTTTTTTCATTTTAAGAAATCACTGATTTTTTAAGAGCAATCTGAAAATAGAAATGAATATTTTACAGAAAGATTTTGAATTTAAATTCTGAAAGCAATTGCTGTGCTTGAGTAACAGCAAAGTCATTGCAAACCAGGGATATGTAGTGAGCACATTAGAAAGATTATCAATTAATATTATTTTAATATATTTTCTGTACTGTTATTTTTAATAGATTGTACCACTTCATAATTTAGGATTGTGATTATTTTTTTTCCTTTTTCCCCCAGTTTGACATAGCTTGTGAGTAGAAAAAAGGACCTGATGTATTGGTTTTGTGATCCAAATTATAAGAGGATATAATGAGAAAAACCTAAGAGACGTTATCAAAATATATATTTTCAGATAATTACATAGCTGTATCAATAGCAGCCTTTTAGTCATCTGCTTGACTGTTCACTTTAGAGGAAACAATTAGCTGTTTTGTCATGGTCAAGATGCCACTTTCAAGTAGTAGCAGACTTCAGTTTGGGGATATCTGACATTTTTGTGTATCAGGAGTCCCTTGCTGTCTCTGAGTTAAGCTGTGTGCTCTCTTCCCTTGCTTGTTCGAGGATTTACTGATTTCTATTAAAATATATTTGCTTTCGTTGCCATCAAGTCTGTGCAATTGTATTTTTCTTATTGAACCAATATTAGTAGGAAGTTTAATTGTCCATGCTTTTAAAACTGAAAGTTAATTTGAAGATCAGCCTTACTGTGGTGTAGTATTAGCACCTGCTTTTATACTTACCAGTGGAGTAATTTTAAGTGTTTTGGCATACATTCCATACTTACCTTGTCACGCTGTTTCTGTTGCAGTCTTGGAACCTATTACACTTAGAATTGAACCACCAAGGTCAACGATAGGTAATGATATTTCCTTGGCAAGCTGTTGTGTTTGCTTTTTCATCACAGAAGGCATCACTGAAGTCATCACCTTATGCCTTAGGAGTGTCTCATTAACCTTCATTTTTCTTCTAGGCAATTCTTTCGCTGGGTATTCATGACAGTTGTACATATTGCTTTCTTCACAGTTGGAATGTCTCTTTTTTTTTTAAGAAAACGATGCTGGCAGCTCTCCTTTCTCATGATTATGCTTGTCTGTGCTTCTCCCAGCTTTTTATTTAAAAAAATAAAACCTGAGCTTCAAAAATTGCTGAAATTCCACTCTCTTGCTTAGATTGATGTAAACACACAGAGAGTATTACCTGACTTTCTTTCCTACTTCCTATAAAGAAACTTTTTTTCTCTCTTGCAGGTGTGAGGTTTCTGTGTTTGTATGTTCAACTTGATATCAAACGCTAATTACTGTGCAATTTAACCAATTTCTTACCCATATTTTCTCTTCCAGCTCCAAAGGAGACTCAGCGTATTCCTTCTAAACCTAAAACTTCACCCAAACCTCATATTCCACAAATCAAAGATGGTAAATTACTTTGTGTGATTATTTCTAATACAGTTTATATTGGATTGAAACGTATGTTTGAGCAGCTGTTTAGTTATCTGAGCCAGTTAAAACATAATGGGGTTCTGTTCTGCTGTGTGTTCGGTAATTTGTTTGCAGTTTTCAGGAGTGGTAACATTGCCTAGGTATTTTTCATAATGCAAAAGAGTAAATCTCTGATACTTCATGGCAGCAGGATGAGAGTATTGTTGCTAAACTCAAATTACAGTGTTAGCTAAAGCAAATACCTAACAATTAATGTATTAGAGCTACTTAGGTGGTACAATTCTTTCCAGCACTGCTTTGCATTGTTAGAACAAATATGTTTCCCTTTTAAGTCATAATTACTTAATTTCATCACATTATTATTTTCTGCATAAATGAGCAACTTACCCAGTGCATAGTTACTATTTTTTTAATAAATATTAATATTTATTAGCATTAATGATCCTTTATGCGTATTTCAAAATACTGGAGTTTTGTACTATGTCATTAAATGTGAGGGAAGTTGAATTCAGTGGCAGGCAGAAAAAACTACTCTCTGTCCTCTGCTATCTGGTTTGTAATATCACCAGAAAATAACAAGGGTATGAAAATTTGTCAACATATGTTATCTTTTGGTAATCGTGAAAAATTTCATTATAATAACATTTCTGGATATCTTGAAATTGTAGACATGAAGCAGTATTTTTGAAAGCTGATGTTATCTATTAAATATGATTTTCTCATGTAGGAAACAGTCAAAATCCTTGTTCGTTCATAATTTTTTAACCATGTAACATTGTAAAACATTGCTTCTAAACTACAACCTAAAATGCAACTTCTCATAGGACTTCCACATACTGTTTATACAATACTTCATCTTACTGTTTTACGGTTGCTTTTTTTTTAAAAAAAAAAAAAACTATTCCTTGAATAATCTATAATATACAGAACTTTTTTTACAGCATAATCCACTTAAATTGTGACTGTCTTAAAAGATGCAAAGAATTTTTTTTATTGTCACCCATACAGAAGCATTGACACAAAGAGGGATACCGTTTCTATTGTGCCTCTTTTTCTGATGTGGGAAATGCAAAGAAATAACATCAGTATCCTTATGCACCTTAAACACCCAGTGTTATTTTATATCCATGTCAGTTTAGAGCTGAAGTATGTGATCATGCAATGCAATACACCGTAATGCTCTTTAATAATATAGCATCCAGAAAACAAGCAAGTGGTCTCTGATTCCAATTGTGTATATAAACTGCATCTGAAATACACCACAAAGGGAAGTCATTTGTGTCCCTACAAAGTCATTTTCTGAATAAAGGGGTGATACACATTGGATATATCATTGAAGCCCATGGGAGAGCTGGGCTCATATTATGTTTCAGCTTACACTGCTACACTCAGAGACTTCATTTAATATAACAGTTACAGTGTGAGATGGTATACATAGTATATAATTGAAAATGCAGTTACTAGACAACTAATACTAAATGTAAGTGGAATTATTCTCTTCAATTTTCATAATGGCTTTTATGTTTTGTTTCTGATACAGTCCTGGAATCTGTAACACTTAGAACTGATCAACTAAAACCAACAATAGGTAACAGTTTTACCTACAGAGACCATCACATTTAGCTTTCTTCTCAGTATGCACCAAGTATCACAAGCACATCTTCATTATATTCCACTGCAATAGTGTTTTACTCTTTCATTTCATCCTTTTGTAATTTTTTTTTTTGTGATTTTACACTAACAACTCATAATCTTGTTTGGTTTTTCGCACACAAATATGTTCTGTAAAGTTGATGGAAGCACCACAATCTACCTTTGACTGTGTGTCTCTATACTCAGTTTCTGTCACGTGCTGCTTTATCTTTTATACTAGTCCATCCATACTGGCCCTGCTTTATGTTATCCTGTTACAGTGGTTCTCCATCAGCACTATTCATTTGTGTACCAGACATTCATACTTCTCCATTACTCATACAAGCTTTTTGTGTTTCCGCAGGGTCCCAAAGGCATATGTTCTTTTTTAATATTATGTCTTCTGTCAGTATGAGTTCTTGAAAATTTTAATAGTTGTCTTTTTTTTTAATTTCAGTTCCAAAAGAAACACAGCGTGTTCCCTCTAAACCTAGAACAACACCAAGCTCAGAGGTGTCACAAACCAAGCCTGGTAAGTACACTGTTTCTTTATCTTATTAGATTGATATGTGTGTCTTATGAATTCTACTGTGATCAGTGGAGCTTCAGATTTATATGTATCCCTTGGGCATAATTGTTGGAGCAGTCCTTGGGGAATAAAATCCAGTATCAAACGTCATGAGATGTGGAATTTATAAGAAGAACCTGATAGGTTTAAAATCTCTGTTCGGTTCTTTTTTACATTTTAAGTCACTGCAACAGTGAGCATTTTCTGTGCAGTTGTCAGGGGAAATAGATCTTTTCTGTGTGAATTTGCTTGGGTTTTGTGAAAGTGAAAAGGAGCGGATTCACTGCAGAGAGGAAGGGTTTGTTGTGGTTTTTTTTTATTTCTCAAATTATGTATTTGTTTTCTCTTTCCCAGGCACAATGATTAATTTATACTTTTCAGTTCACTTTTGCACAGCCCTTATGTTGGTCAGAGATTTAACAATGTGTATTACTTTCTATAAAGTAGTTTACACAGCTTGGTATAGAGCAATTTGCTACCCTGAGCTAATGAAGGATGGAGAAAGAAAGTTATACAACTCACACAAGCAATTGCAAGAGGTACTGTGGTGGGTTGACCCCAGCCAGCAACTAAGCACCCACTAGCCATTTGCTCATTCCACACTGCAGTGTGTTGTGGGAGAGAATCAGAAGAGCAAAAGAGAGAGAGAAAAAAACATAGTTCAAGATAAAGAGTGTTTAACAAGCGAAGGATAAAAAGGCGGGGGGGAAACAAGTGATACAAAGGCAACAACTCACCACATCCCATTAGCAGACCAATGCCAGTCCAGGAGCAATAGGTCCTTCGGAAAGAGTACCCCCCAGTGTTATTGCTAAGCATGACATTATATGAGATGGAATATCCCTCTGGTCAGCTTGGTTCAGCTGTCCTTGCTGTTTGCCCTCCTGGCATCTTACCCATCCCCAAGCCTACTTGCTTGAGGGCAGAGTGAAAAACAAAGTCCTTGATGGCGTAACAAGTACTATTCAGCAATAGCTAAAAGATTGGTCTGTTATCAGCACTGTCTTGGTCAAAAATCTAAACCAGAGTACCACAGGGGCTACTATTAAGAAAATAAACTCCTTCCCAGCCAGACCCAGTATGGGTATCCAAGGTATTAGATGGTGCTGCTGGAGAAATGGGCAGAAAGATGACAGCTCTTTTTCCCTTCAGTAAGTCTACACCTATTGTTTGAATGAGAACCTTGAAAGTCAGGAAAGTGTACAAAGTTGAATTTCTTTGTGGCTTATTAAAAAAGCTTCAGATTTATATTTGGGCTCTGCTCTGTATTAGAACTATTGCCTTGAACTGTAGGCAGTCCTGAGCAGCATAATACTCTGACCTACTGAGCTTCAAGGAGTGACCATCTGTTATTGGCTGAAGTAAGGATGGTGTGATCATTGTGGAGGTAGTGATTGTAATGTTTTGATTGTTCTTGGTAATACTTGTTTTTGTTTTTTATTGTGCTAATGCAGTTCTGGAACCAATTACTTCTAGAACTGAGAAACCGAAGTCAACAGTAGGTAATGATACTTTCTTACTTGACTAGTCATGTTGTCTTTCCTCTTCAATGCAAATCATTAAGAGTAGACCTGCAAAAGGTTGTCACCTTTCTTTGTATGTGCCTGAATAATTTAACTCTGTCTCTTTTCTTATTTTCTACAAAACAATTGAGGAGGATCCTTTCAAGTTTTTATGCATATAACATAGGCCAATTTCCTTCAATATTCAATGATAAGAGGCAGAGGGCAGATCAGAACAGGATCCTAACTTACATGTTCTTGGTCATACTATAGAGGTTGCACTGTTCTAATTAGTCATGTGGTTTGGATGAGCAGAGCTGCATACTGCAAGTTTTCTTTATCTGCTTCCCTTCCCCTCCAGTTTTACTAAATGAAATTCGGTCCTTCATAGAGATCTGAAAAATAGTTCTGTTTCACTCAAGCCTCAATTCCACCATCAGAACAGAATCACTTCGGTGATCTTTGGGTCATACAATTCCTTGAAGTCAGGTCCATTTGACTAAGACATTTTTATCATTTGACTCTGGTACTGTGAATCATTCCAGTACAACCTCCATTACAGAGCAGTGGTGTGTATTTGAAGCTCCTTATTTTCTTTTCTTCTTTTATTTTTAAAGTCCTCTTCGTAAATAGAACCAGTGATTCTATCACATGCTTAGTTGACAATATGTCACAGAAGATCATTTCTTTTCTCGATAGCCTGATTTTGTTCCAAAAAAAAATCTTCTCTCTTGCATCACATCCATAGAATATCTCTGGTTAAAATCTTTGCTCTGTTTTTGTTGACTTTTATGGGTAGGAGTGATTACAGATACCTCAGAAAATTTTAGCATGGTGTAACCCAGTTTCTTTCTTTCAGCTCCTAAAGATACACGTCATGGGCCTTCCAGACCTAAAACACCACCCAGTCCACGTGTTCCTCCAACTAGAGCAAGTAAGCTTATCAATATTTTGCCCTTTAGTGCATGAAAGTTTTATCAGTTTGAAAATTTTCAAAATTGATAGGTTTTCTGAAGGAACACAGTTACTTATTGACTAGGCTGTTTTACTGTCATAATCAAAGTTTGCTACATAGCTGTCACGGAACAAGATAATCAGCTATATATATAAAAATGTCAATAAGTTGTATAATGGTAGGAATGTGAGGTTAACATTCATCTTGAGCCCATGCACATAGGAAAATTTTAGTCTAATTTTCCACAGAATGTGATAGAGGTATTTGTAGTCCTAAGAACTGTTCTAAGAACTTTGGAAATAGTTCTGTCCATTTGAAAATTAGTGGTAAATTTCCACATTTTTTCTGCTTTGACTGCTTTGCGGGAGATTTTTTTTTTAATGCGAAGTTGATTTAAATGAGCATCAGATTTTTTGAATATGAAACAGTTGAAAGGGCACCTGGGAAGAAACACTTGAGAACACTTGAGAAGATTAACACTAAGGGAACTGTTAGAATTACAGCTCAATTTGATAGAATTGAGATGAGTGGAGAGTTAGTCCAACACTGCACTATAACAGTCACTTTGTCTTTAGTCTCTTCACTAACATAATACTGATGGCATTGACAGATGATCTCTGTGTTTATTTTCAAATGGAATAAACACTTCCTAAAACAATTTTTTGTAGAAAATGAGTCTGTTGTCAGAAAATTTAAAAGACTTATGTTGAATCATCATCCTCAATAACATGTTAAAAACTTCGCTCATCTTCACAGGTCCAAAAGAAAGCAGACGAGTCTCTTCCAAGCCCAGAGCATCACCAAGTCCAGATGTACCACACACAAAACCTGGTAAATACATTGTTGTTTTGTTGTATTTGAATATTCAGGGTTTCTTTTGGGTTATCTTTCCTCAACAAATCAAGTATTTATTAACATCTCTTCATATAACAAACAAATAGATTTTCTAACAATCATTAAATATATGCTTAAAGGAAGATAAAGCTGATTTGTATTTTTAATGGCTGAGTTTGATGATTTGTATACGCTTTTCAGTCATATGACAGCTATCACTGATGAATAATCTGCATAGCAGGGTAGAATACATACAAACATTGTAGAAAATATACAAACATTCTAAGAATGTTCTTGGAAATTGCATCTCTTCTGGATCTATCAAAAAATGCTTAGAGAAAAACGTATTTGAGGGCCTTCATGTATGATTCTAAATATCTGTAACTGAAGCCACTCAGATTTTATGTGTCCTGGTAATGGAATTTGATCCTTCAAAATATATAGGGATGTACATACTAGTGAACTGCCAAACCTCTGTAATCCCTGGTGGTTCTGAAAGCATCAGTTGAACCTTTTTTTAGAGTGAGCCTATATGCACTAATTCCACCAATAAATAATTAAAGCAAAAAAAAAAAAAAAAAAAAATTTAAGTACGTGTTCCAATTTGGAAATAAATTAGTCATGTAAAGAGTATTTTTACCCTTTTGCTTGTACTTATCACTAATTTTGTGTACATTCTTGTTTTTATGAAGTTTTGGCACATACTACATTTGCAGCTGAACAACCAAAGACAGCAAAAGGTCAAGATGATGCCTTGGACTGGTCATTATTACTTTTTCCCTGCTGCTCCTTGGACCGAAGATCACATATCATTAGTCTGTTTTTCACTCATCTCTATGGGGTTTTAATTTGTTTTCTTTAATATTTGGTGAACTTAATTCTACTCTGTTCCAGGTATTGAAAAATTACTAGCTGTTATGTTGTCGTCACAGAAATTTTCTTTTACTCTCACACTCATTGTAATTCCTTTGACACTTCTAGGAGACAAGCATGCCATGGGCATTGCAGTTATGAGCTCTGAAATGCAGAAGGAAGCATCTCCACGATAGTTGTCTGTGTTCTTTCACTTTTTGTTGCTTGACTCCAGATTTTGCTTCCTTGATCAATTTTCCACCCATGTTTTCATCATGATTTTCTTTTCCCTTTAAATTCTGATACTCGTTTTTCCAGTCTCTCATATAAGGATCTTGTTTTTCTTTGCAAGCACAAGGCATGCAGTGCCTGTGCAATGAACCTGTCTAGCTTCTGAAGAGTATAAACTCTTAAAACAGATATTTTCTTTCAGCTCCTAAAGAACCACAACATACTCCCTTTAAACCTAAAGCACCTCCCATCCCAGATGCTCCACGCAGCAAGCCCGGTAAATTATCTGGTCTTTTGTCAAGCTTAGGTTGATAGTTGAGCAACTGCTTTCAGGGTGGGCAGTGGGGGGAGTTGTCAACAGTACATTTGCTGTTACCTGGGTATCACTCTAGCTTAAGAAACCTCTGCAATGCTGCAGTTAAGTCATACCATTGATGGAAACTGCAATAGTTCGAGACTTTATTTTGTATTAGATGCATATTACCAGAAGAATAGTAATGACTGGTATGCTTAAATCAATGCTAAAAAGTTATTCACAGCTTTTATCTGTGCAACACAGTTCAATTGTTTGCTCCATGTTTTTGAAATGCTTATAAGCCTCTTAAAGATGTTGCAGTGTTTTTTTCTTTATGTATATATTTTCATCCAGGTTAGACTGAGGATTCACTTCAGTTGTATTTTGATTGGGAGACTCCCCATCATAAATCTGACTGACCTGTATAAGATAATCACTGATTTCACTGAAGGGTTATTATTGTTGTTTTTTAACTATCTAGATGTTAAAAACAAACAAAAAACCAAACAAAATTGAACTCTCTGTAACCATAAATCTCTGAGGGTAAATGCCCATTGCTTTTTTAAAACACATCTTCCTGGTGTATATATTAGGAGCTGAAGGCTGTTTTTTAGAGGGTGGGGAGGAAAGGGAGACTCTCTTCATTATTCTGAGCATTTATCGACATTTTTTCCAACAGAAATCATTCCAACCTTCTTCCATGAACCAGATACTACTATGATTCCTCATATTCCTGAAAGAACAAAGGCAACATTGGGTAATCATATGTATTTCATAACCAATTACTCTATTTTCCATTCTTGTTAGAGAAGGTATTCTTAGAAAAAGCTCATTACATAATACTAAAACTAATAATGAAGTTTTACTCTGCTTCTAGATACTTGCTTGCTCTTTGGTATCGATAAGGGTAATAATACATGAGCTCATTTACTTTTGAAGGTTCTTTTCCTCGTCTTCTAGCCTTTCCTGTCAGGATGGCGTAATTCTTCAGATGTTATATAATTTTCAGTAAAAGGGAACTTTATTTAAAGAGCAGGTAGTGATTCCTGTAATTTCTGCATCTGAGGTATGGATACCATCATCCTAAAATATTCTTCTCCTTCACTCCTTATGTTATAATTTTACAGAAGAAAATTGCAAGGAAAATTATAAGGTATCAACTCTAGCATAACCTGTACCAAATCAGACCAGCTGTGTGGTCCAAAACAAATACTAGCTCTTAAAGCCATTTTCTCTCCTAATTTCTAGTCATCCATGTTGGGAAAACTTCCGTAAATATATGAAACATTAGCTGAGAATTCTTTCTTCTTAGGTTAAATGTCAGATGTCGACCAAATAGGGGTCAATGAATCCAAGCAGGATTGAGTAGCAGGAGTATTGCTTGAGCAATCTTTGTTCTCTGTCCTCAGTTTCAGAGACAGATGTTGACCATGATTTTCTGAGAATGAAATGATATCATTAATGAAGTATTAATAGCCATTTAATAATCTTCAAACAATGAAGAGAAATAGGAAATGAAAAATACTTTCTATCACGTTTCTGTTGTCATATATATTCCCTGTATGTATTGATACTTAGGTTAGTATTCATTTGATATCTCTTTATATAGCTTTATGAGTCTATGTGCCCTGTTGTATACATCTGGGGCTACGTGATGTAATATTCATATGCAGAAAATAGTTCTGCAGAGCAAAGGGGATGAAGAATGCACAGGCTAAGGCATGTGTTTTGAGGACCTCCCACATTGGTGTGAATCACAGACTAGCAAGTGCTAAGATAACCTTTTCCAGTAAATGATTCCTGTATGGCAAGAATTTTTAACTGAAGAGTATGAAGATAGCAAGATTGAATAGTTCCCACATAAGAATAAAGAAGTGTGTTTATAAATCAAGTCTAGTACAAAGCATCCACTGAAAAATAGATCAAGTCCTCAGATACTCATGTATGGCAGATGTAGAATATACAGGCTACTGCTTTCCATTTTTGTCCCATTACTATGCTGTTTGTGACTATATTCTTCACGGCTTCATCCAAAACTACCAATTTGTATGTTTTATTTTGGGGAAGTCTGTTTGTGTCAGTGGCCATTTAATTTGTCTTCCTTTCTTTGCAGGAATTACAAATGATTGATTTTCAGCTTTACTCTTACATAATTTGCCTTATTACAGATCAGATCGTACTTATGTTCCCTGTGTGGTATGAAAGCAGTGTGTTTTCCCAATTATTGTTTTGGGTGCTGTTTGTTTTTATTTCAGCTCCAACTGAAAAACAGTTCATTCATACCAAATCAAAAACATCTGAAAAATCAAGACTGCCACACACCAAACCTGGTAATGGAGTCATTCTTTTGATTTTGTGTTTGTGTTTAATCATTCTTTCCCTTAGCCTCAGGTTTCGTGCTTTTTAATGGAATTATTTGTAGCAGATTTTGTGCTGAAACAAATGCATTACACTTAAGTCAATCAATCCAAGATATGTCAAAACTACACTCTAAATAATAGTAAGATTTTTAGTAAAGCAATAAAATCATGACTAAAATACAATAATGTGGGTGTTGAAGAATTTCAGTGGTTAGATAGACTGACTTCTCTCTGATTACTTCCTGGTAATCAGAGATGCTTCTCTGTGAGCATATTTTATTTTTTTTTAACCGTAAAATGCAACAGAACTCCTTTGCAATGTTCTTGCACAGTTAGCAACTGACGCTGTGTGCTATACTGAAACAAAAGCAGTCTTAAAATAGTTACGGGGGGCTGTGTCTCTTCCCATTTTTTTTTATATAAGGAATGTATAGGAGAAGTTAATAGGAGAAAGATAATGGTATCTGTCAGCAGTTGATTTTTAAGACGTTCTGCTATTCTTTAGTTTGGGACATTTTGAAAGTTTTAGAAATAGTTTGTTTCTGTTACATTTCATATTCTAAGATTCTTCACATTTTCTCCTTAACAGCAATCCATCAGACAACTCCACAACCAATTATTACAAAATCTTCTACTATCACTGAGCATTGGGCAACAATGGGTAAATAAGTTTCCTTAAAGTTAAGATGCGGGTATTTTTAATATTTCAATGGAGAAATTTCTAGAGAACGTGCTCTGCTGTAGTAATTTGTGTAACATCATTCCACTGTTCTTCATTCTTGCACACGCTTACACACGTGCATGTTTCTCTATACAGATGAGTCTCAGTTTTATCATAGAAGTAAAGTAGAAATAGCCTAGAGCTCGTATCTGGTGAGAAGCCCGTATTCATCAGATCTCCAACCAAGTTCAGTGGTCTGATTTTTCCTTTAGAGCAAGAATTTTAGCCACTAGCTCAACTCATCCTACAATACAGTGCTAGGACTTTTCTGTGTTTCGGGTAGTCATTTTGTTTCAGGTTCCAGAAAGCCATGGAATTGTTATTGTCTTTTTTTCAGGCATTTCAGGCATGCTTTTTCTGTGGGCTAAATATGGCATTGGATCATGACTCCTGAAGAATACAATAATAATCTTTTTCCTTTTCTTTCAGCTCCAAAAGAAACACTGCTCATTCCTTCCAAAACCAAAACATCTGTCGGGCCAGAAGTACCACAGACTAAACCTGGTAATTTAAAGTTTGTAACTTTGAAAGTGTTATTGTGGCACTACCTTAGTTACACTTTCTGCTGTCATTCAGTACTACTGTCATGTCACATGCATGACATGTAGACAGAAATTAGTAGTATTGTTCAGCTCAGAGTATGGTAATAAATTATATCAAAGAGAATGCCCAAGAATTTCATCAATTTCCGTGGAGAGCAGAAGTTAAGATGGTTACGCTTTTTAACATTTATTTGTTGAATTGG
Source organism: Calidris pugnax (assembly GCF_001431845.1). Taxonomy (NCBI): domain Eukaryota; kingdom Metazoa; phylum Chordata; class Aves; order Charadriiformes; family Scolopacidae; genus Calidris; species Calidris pugnax. The sequence continues at coordinate 13,783,092 of NW_015090885.1, forward strand.
TGGGTAGTAGCCATTAAAAATGTGAGGAATTTGATTAATGTTAATAAAAGCTTCCCTGAGTTCTTTTCTTTTGAGGGATTTTATTACCGTAAATACATTTCCTTCAATTTCTCAAGTACTTTTGAAACACGGGTTACAGAATCTCAGTCCAAGGTAGTTGGATGCTAAAAGTATAGGTACCTACTTCCTATCAGTAATTTTTGCAGTAATTACAATAGATTTAGGAATTCATAGTTATAATGAAGGTTGATGATACTTCAGCTTTATTCTGGGTGTGAACTGTTTTCATAAAAATTACTAGGTAGGAAGGTTACAGGAGAAAAAAAATTATTAGAGGAGGAGTGACAACATGGTTATGAGAAAAAGCAGCTCCTAATCTTTCTTACTCTTTGATCTAACCTCCAAACTGATAATATTTCAGTTTTAGGCAAATAGTTTAATGAATAGTTTTATCATTTACCTTCTTTTTTACCCTTAGACTTCTAGCCCTTTTTATATAGCCAAAAAGAATTCAAGCAGAGACCCTATTAATTCAAGAACTGTACAACAAGTTACTATGAAAATCAAACTGAACAGTCCAGGAAAAAAGATTTATTTTCTAAAGACCTTATATTGAAAGGCTTTCTGTTAAGTGGCCAAGTTAGAGTCTAAGTCTCAGCTGAAAAAGAGCTATTTCTAATCATGTCATAGTTAATGAGTGCTATGTTTTGGTACCACTACAAAGTTAGTTTTGGATGAAGAATTTTATAAAACAGAATTTATAGGTTTATTCTTTTCCTTTTAAATTGTAAATCATTATGATGTATGTACAAAATAAATCACTGTTAGCAAAGTTGTTAAAAACAAATGGTACTATTTAGCCACTACCCTTTACGCTACTAAGTATGTCACTTTCCAGCTTCCATGTTTTAACTTTATTTCTGAAAGACAGAGATGCCTGCAGTGTGTGTGTCTGCCTGCCAATCTCCTTTTCATCCAGTAACTTAGATATCTTTCACTAAATGCAGTCAAATTTGAGTGAGGGAGGAATACCTGAAAGGTAAATAGGTTACTACAAGCTTTTAGAAATCTTTTAGGGAAATACAAATTAATAAGACCAAAGACTGTCAGAACTCCACCTTAAGGGCATTTGTCCTGAAGGTTGGTGGGGGCCCAGCAGAATAGTTGTGCTGTCTGGCTGTCAGCATGAAAATACATCCAGACTAATCAGAACACATGTCTGTCTCATATCTGTTAAAATTGTCTTAGCAGATGTGTAGATAGGTTTTTATGAAACAAACGACACAGATCCTTAATGAAATCCAACTTCTTTAATTTCACTTCTCACAGAACAATGTTTTATTTCTTGTAGCTCCAAGGGCAACACACCTGGGATCAATTAACCTTATAACAGTTCATGTTGTTGATGGGTCCAAAATGACTTTGGGTAATAAAAATATTATGTCAGTTTATTTTTTATAAAACTTTACTTTCTCTGCTTTTGCTATATGGCTAAACTTGCACTTCAATAAACAGAAATACCTTAATATGTTTTTATGTGGTGTTCATTCGTTAGTCACATTCCAGTGCATGTACAAAATGTTGCTGGTTTTAATTTTCCAGCCAATTTTCTTTTTTCATGCAATTCTTCGTAGAAATGTACAAGGCTGAGGTGCAATATTAAAAGGCATTACCTGATCATCTTTTCTTCTTTTGTCTGACTTACTTGTGATATGTATCTTCCCAGTCTTGGAAAGTCTTTTATCTGTATAAAAGCATGATTTTCAGCCAGGTTTCTAGCACTGTCTCTTTTTGTTTATGGTCTGCACAAAGATTGTTTGAGTTTCCCTTCCAACTGTGGTGTCTTATGTTTAAAATAAATCATTTGCATTTGATAAGCAATAATATTTCCACTTTCAGTTCCAAATGAAACGTACCAGATTTCACCGAAGCCCAAAGCTCCTCTAGCAACTGAAACTCCACAATTCAGTACAGGTAATTTTTAGATTTTTCCTAAGTTGTTGTATTGAGAGTCTGTAGATCTGAAGTAAAATCAGTACAGTTTAAGGATCTGTTAATTATTACCTTTAAAACCATTTCAAATATATAACTTGAAATTTTATTTTTCCCCTTATCAAATGGCTTTTGTTCATAGCTCTGAAAGTCAAGATTTAATCGGTGTTGCCTCAAAGATGATATGCAACTTTTAAACAGTATTAGTGCTGTGTATGTGATCCTCAGATGTGTAGTGTTGCAAACATAGATGTAACTGGCTTCCACCTTTTTCCTTATAAAATACTAAATCTAAATCCATAAAACTTTTTCCAAATGCAAATATCAAAAATGAATATGTTCTTTCCCACATAAGTATTTTCTCTGACACTTCAGAGAGGCTGGATTAAGTGTTGTGGATAGAATGGTCATTAGATTTGACTATCAAATACCTATTTATTTTAAAATTTGAGTTACAGAGGCTGATCACTTGGCCCAGATGACAGTGACTACTGCTTACACTTTCAGCTTTCAGTGTGATACACACAGATTCTGTAACAACTAATATATCAAAATTATTTGGCAAGTGAAAGGTGCCAGTAAGAAAAGGTGAAGGCTTCTGATTTTAACCTTGATGAGGCACTATGCTTCACAGCCCTACACAGCGACGGCACTGAATGCTTCCAGTTGTTTTCTCAGCAATATTTTAATGTTTCATGTTTTTATCTGAATATTTGATTTGGGGGGGAAGGGAGGGGTTCAGTTTGCTGTTTTATTTTGAGGTTTTTTGTTTGTTTGTTTTTTACAGAACCTAATTAAATGTCTTAAGGCCATGGATACCTTGCAGAGCTAACTCTGTATCCATATACAGTTGGGTAACTGGCTGTAAATATTTTATATCTTTTCCTAAACCTAAACATGAATGTAACTGGTCAGACTGCATGATGGTGTCATCTGGCCACTAAGAAACTAGCCTTTCAGCGTGCATTTTGGATTGGAACTCATAGAATTCTCATATGTCCATTTTGCTGTATCTCATTGGTGCATGGACCTTTTTTCTGGCAAATTACAATGTATAATTACATTGGTGTTCCTTTTACAGCATTTAAACTGAACCTTATTTCTTTTAGCACCTCATAAAACACGTCTCACTTCTGCAAGACCAAAGCCATCTGATAAATCACAGATCAGACCTGGTAATAATTGTTTATTCAGTTTGGGATGGGGAGGAGATTAATTAATTGATTAATTTCACTTATTCTCAGTAGAATTTTAAGTGCTTCTGGGAAAGAGGGTATTTTTCTTTCAATCAATCAGTCTAGAAGTAAAGCCTTTCCAAATAAGAAAAAAAAAAAAAAGAAAGAAAAAAAAACCGCGTGTATCATCACAGCGTTACTTTTTTTTTCTCTAATATGGAATTGTTGGCATCACATAAAAGTCTGTTGGGTTTTCTTCTCATGGAACCCTTTTTCTTTTTTTTTCCTTTTTCTTTTTTTTTAAACTCTCTCACAGCTCTTAGTAAGACCACACCAGCACCACCTAGAACAAAAGCACCTGGACTGCCAAAGTGGATTGTGCCAACAACAGGTAGAGCTGCAGTTTTGAGGGTTTTTTAACTTATCAGTAAAAGACAGGAATATGACTTCCTTATATCACCTGGAGCCCTGCAAAATATTTCATTATGCTCGATTATAAAAGCTAATTCCTCAGAGTACTGTATGGAGTTGCTGCTACTGGTCATGCTATAATAATTCCTGAGTGTCACTATGAACTGATATTGACACTCAGTCAGTGTAAACTTACAGATAGATTATTGTGTGGCTACTGTTAACGTATGAGAGATGATAGGTCCAGAATGAATAATGGAAAAAGCTAACATACTAACCTGGAACCCTAAATCTTACCAGCTGAGTAAAGACAAAAGTTTCTTTTTCAGTAGGTGATATCTTAGAGAAATAATAATATTTTAAGACACCTGGATGATTTTTGAGAGTGAAGAAGTTTATTTCTTCCATTATGAAAATGATACATTATTTTCTGTGGTTAGCTCATCAGAATCCTTAACTTCTGATCTAAACTGATGAGAATCCTTAATTGGACTGTAAGGAAGAATGTGTTTTCAGGCTTACCTTTAGACATTACGTCATTTTTTCTTTCTCTGAAGAGCACATTTACTGAGGAGCCATGGATATGTTTGAAGACCAGTTTGGATCTTTTAATTCCTTGCTGGGCTGGCACTGCTGATGAACGTACTGCAGTTCTTCTTCCTGATTGTACTTATTTGCATCAGTGCAAAGATGTTTCATCCCATGCAGTGCGTTTGGCAGCTGCAGGGCCCAGATGATAGGCAGTGGAATTTGTTTTTTCCAGCAGCAGCACATGGGATTGTGGCCGGTTTCCTGGCAGGCTTTTCAGTCTCCTGGCTAGCTGTAGTGCCAGGTGGTAAACTTGACTGTGGGAAAGAGTCAGGGATTGCCTCCTCATGACTAACATTCCTTTTAGTTTTCTGCCATGTTTTAGCCATTTTCTCTAGAATTTTGTTTTATTGAGATGGCTTTTCAGATTTGTAGTAGTGTATGTGACTTATCTTACTCAGTTATTCTTTTTATTTAATCCTAATCATTTAAGAAATGTTCCTGATCTATTAAGCTTCCAGACAACTTTCAGCAAACAAATTTTGAGCAACATTTCCATTTCTCTAGTGAAAGAGAGAGATAGTTGGTTTTCATTATAACTGTCATTAACTTTGTGTTCTGTTTTCCTTTTATTTTTGAAATTGTGTGTGTATAGCCAAGTTCTAAAGGAACTCAAGTATTAAGGTATTTCAGTTTGTTTTATCAAGGGCACTTTTTCCAGTTCTTCGCTTAAAATTATCTACCTTTCTAATGGTATTCCTGCTATTAAAGATGCAGGGGTTAGTTTTAAGGTGTTCCAGACCCCATGAATATTTCCAGAAAAAAAGATAGAAGTAAGAGAAGAAACAAACACACATGCAAGAAATAAATCTATTCACATTTTTATTAATATTTTGGATGAATGTGATAAGTTGAAATGTTTATAATAAGCAACTTATGATAGCTAGCGTAAGGCAAATGCTCTGGGAAATACAACAAGCTGTTTGATAGTGCAGGTACCTTGCATGAAAACATAAACTTTTATGTATCTTTAAAATGCATTGAAACATTCAAAAAGGAGATTTTCTCAACAGGGAATTGTTGTGGTTTGATCAGCTTTTTCCCTGAAAATGTGACTTATTTTTCATTACTACTTTACTAATGGCAGAGCAGCAGTGCAAGTTTCTGAAAGAAAAAATTGCTTCTTACACCTAGAATGTGTAAAATACTTTGTTCATTCCCAGCTGATATAACTCAGAAAAGACTGTGATGCTAAATTCGATTGTAAGGACCAGGATAGACGTGGACTTTTTTGTAGACACTGTAAAATGCAAAGCTGAATTTGGCTTGTACTTGAGTGATTTATTCAATATGCTACTGCATTTTATTGATTTGTTTATTGTGAGATGAAGCTGAGAAACTAAATATACTCCAACTGTGACCTGTGATGCATAAGACTATTTTTCTTTTGAAAGCTGGTGCTGGTCTTCTCATGTGTTTTCTTCCTTGAACACCATTCACATTGATTAGCACACTGGTGCTTTGTTTATCTGAAGATCTAATTAATCAGTTGCCTAAAGACAAATTGCAGTTATATAAAACCACATGATGTGTTTAGAAATTTTGGTTGCAGGGGCCAGGTGACCTGCATCCTGTTCCCAGTTTACTACAAGTCTGATCATTTTAATCTTAAGCAAATAATTAAATGTTTCCATAATATAGTTTTCCCCTGTTGAGTAGTACTGCCACTCAGTTGCACTTTTAGAGAGTGTAGAGTTTCTATTCAATCTCATTCTGAGTGTAGCGCCACAACTGTGAATTCCTAGCATGCCTAGCAAGAATGGCCAAATAGTAAAATACTTGAAAAATTGCTTAATACTGTTGAAATACTAGTTTATTCTCAAAGCAAGCTGAGCACCAGATTATAAACCAATAAAGTCTCTTGTTTAAATGTTAGGATCGTGTTGGAATTGGCTTGAAATTGGATAATTAAATCGATTTTAAGATTTTTTTTTTGATACATTAACTTTCAGGGTTTTTTTCTTACCTCATGAGAAAGAGTGATTTTTATTTTTTTTTTATTATTTGTTTTCACAAACATGACAAAATTGCAAAGCATTTTTGACCTCTACCATATATAGAATCAAGAATCAATGGACATTTTATTCTGTATATTGAAAAACTAAAATATTCTCTGTACTCTTGGTTTAACTCATCTGTTATTTCTCAATCTTACTCATTCTCACTTTCCAAATATACTTTTTTCAAGGAATTTTTACAATTAAATTACAGAATCTTCTAGACCAAGACCACTTTCTATCTACTTGAATAGGAAGATAATGGATATCACTAAGTTATCAGTAAAAATATTGATGGGCCATGTATGCCAGTTTTGCACTTAATGTTAGCTACAGTTTGAACATACACAATACAGAAATATTCAGTTACTTGGTACTGCACTGTAGGTATTTGTTTCATTTCCTTTTGTTTCACAGATGAAGTATATACACCTGAGGATATTGCTGGACAAATAAGCATGGATATAGAAAAAGTTTTGGAATACAGCGATACCTGGGAAAAGCCATTTTCTGGTAAGGTTAATAAAAGAATACAATTTAACAAGCATTGCTACAAGCTAGCCAGTATTTGACTTTCCCTTTAAATGAATTTACTATTTCTGAAAATTAGTGTGTTTTAACTGAAAACGTTTACATCTAGGCTATTTACGAGAAATGAAAAAATGGGTTACAGCACACTAGAATTAAACTTGATATTATAAGAGTCTATCCTAAGAGGCTGCATGCCCTCCTTTTTCATGAAAAGTGGCAGAGTCAAGGAAATACATTTCCTGTCCACGGAGAACCTCTGAGATTAAATAAATCCTAATAGTTCACCATGCCACTGTCATCACAGGAATCTACGCTATCACAAAATCTCTAAATTCTTTTGTGTGTCCTCGGTCTCCACATATTTTTAATTAGTTTGGTACCATCATAGACCATTGCCTAAATCATTGTAGAACTAGTAGAAGGGGAGGGGAAGGAGTCTTTTTTTCCAGAGCACAGTATAGTAGATTCAACTGTGACACAGTCCACTGAATGTGATGTTTTGGCTTGCATGTAACTTGTGGTTGTGTTGTTCAGAAGATATGATGGAAACCACTGACAAAGCAGTACTTGCATGTTTTTACCCCATAAATATGTCAGACAATCCTGTGCCTTGTATATGGTCAGGGGAAATTAATCATGGATACTACCATGTAGTAGTATCTAGGGTATGATGACTTGTATCTACAAAAATTTATTTTCCTTTCTCAAGTCTTTAGGCATATTTTTTTCATCTCCACCTGGGGATGAAAAAAGAATATAAAACCTACAAATGCTATTTTCAAACCCACTACATCTTCCTAAATTACATAGAGCATTATTTCTTGTCTTGATCTGAGGGATTTAAAAAAAAAAAAGTCTTTTATAAGTGACTGCAGAAGTCCAAAGGAAAGGGAACAGAGAAAGATGGAGATGTTCCTGTTTGTAAATTGAAAGTATTTCTAAAAAGGCTCTCCCAAATGAGTCTTTGGATCTGCTCCCTTCTCGCCCACAGTCACTCTATTTATAGGGTAAACTAAGGTCAGATATGTAGGGCCTGAGGTACTCTGTGTAGCCAGTAACTCAGTATCAGGCAACTTGCATATTTGTTGACATTGGCAGCATTATAAGAATTATATTACTCTTGAGGATTTTCCCCTGTTAGGTACAAAAAGTCTTTTGTTACATAAATGTGTCGCACATATCTCCTGTTTTTTTTTTTAAAGAAAGAAGTGCAAAGGTGAATAGTGGAAGAAAAATCTTTTCCTTTGCCTTTCCTTTGCATGATAAAATCCTTTATTATTTCCTGGAAAATACAGTAAAATTTTTTGTAAGTATGAATTAAGAGGCTTAGGTTCTCCTTTCAGACCTCACTGTCAAAGGACCTTACCCAATAAATACAATAGGTACTGACTAGAACTGCACATAGAAATAACCTAGTTGGGTGCATCAAGAGTTTATAACACAATAGCTGTTTCTAGCTAGCCATGTCAGTGCATGAAGTGACAGTGACTTTTTTTTTTTCATTTTTCACTTTTGAAAGGCATAGGATAAAGCATCCCTAATGATAATTTTCCTTTTGCTACATCTTTTGCTTCAAGCTGAGGGTGACCAGTTTTATCAGTTAGAAAGCACAAAAGATCAGAAATTTTGTGAGTAGAATCCTTAAGACAATTCCTAGTACACGGAAGTGGTGTTTACTGTTGGAAGAAGTGTCCTAATCACTGCCAAAAAATTACCATTGACAGAAATAAGTAACTACACAGAAAATGAATTGCTGAAACACTTGTACAAAAGCCTAAAATTAGCTACATTTTTTCAGTGCAAGTTTGGTCTAAAACTCGGTGGCACGCACTTCCCAAAGAATTTAAGGCTGAAAATACAACTCATTTAAGTTTCTAACCTCACCTCTCCACTTTTGATATTGAATCAGGCATGAACCATTGTTTGAAAAGTCAGAATATAATTTGTAATGGGTTTCTGATTTTATGGAACTTGAGGTTAGATAATTACTAACACTGTCTTTTAATGTCATTCAGTAACTACGTCACCTGGCCCTCAGCATCCTCCTCTACCTCCTGTCAGGCCTACACAAATGCGAAGAAGACCTTTGCCTCCAAACACTGTGACTGGTAAACCAGGGAGTCCAGGTACCTCAGCCTTTTCAGCATAAATATTTTATCATGTGTGAGGTAATACTGAACTGACTAGCAGGGTATAGGGGATTTTTATAATACGGATTCTTTTTGCTTCATTTGTGATATCTCTAGAAGCTAGTCTTCTGGAACATAGAAATGTCTTTTGTCTTCATACATAAACTCTGTTTTCTTTTTGTTTTCCTAACCTAGTTATGTCAAAATCATCCCTAGTAAGGGAGCTGAAAGCAAAATAGCATAATGCAAGTCATCCTTTAAGATCAACCTTCAGAAAGTTTCATGTCTACTAATAGCATTTGCAGTTACTTAATGTACATGTCAGATGGGAGAGATGGAATATTATGGTTCAATGCATACTCCCAACTGGCTATTTGTAAAGAAATTCTGCCCCATGTATATGGTGTATCCATCAACCACTGCAAATGAAGAGCTAGTAGACACCCAGAAAACTAACTGCACTGGGATGCAGAGCAAGCTGAGTTATTTCATGTGCAAAGAGTTTAGCTTCGTTCCTGTGCTACGGTATTCTTGCTTCTCAGTATCAGCTTAAGAGCACACAGAAACTTTCACGTTTCCGATTTTGTTTTCATTTTATCCTGAAGGTGATATTCAGTATCCTTACCTAAAGAATCCTTAGGCTAATGATATTGCAAGTAGTCAGAAATTATCATGTCATTATGTTTAGCATCATGAGCAATGCTTCCCTCTTCATATTTCTGTCTTTAGTTCACTGGAAATACAAAGGTCTTGGCTCTGCTGTATTTCCTGTTGGCTTTTGTTTGTTTGTTTGTTTCATTTAGAGCTTTGTATGTCATTAAGGCACTAAAGACCTACATAATTCTTTAGTTTTTTGTGCAGCAGTTTAGAAGCAAGAATCTCTAAGCTGGATGAAGCAAGCTGTATATTTACTCAATTGCAGAGCCAAGATTGAAATGTTGGGTCTGTACTTGCTGTTGATAGGCGGTGTTTCCTTAGTAATAGCTACAACAGAATATAAGACGTTGTCACTCTTAAGCTGTAGCATGAAAAAATGTTGACCTGATACATTTTATTTTGCTTATAACGGGGCCTATATTAATTTTATCCATTCAGTGTCTAATTAATTTACCAGTGTTTTGAAATTTCACTGGTTTTCCATACACTAGAGGCCAGGTTATGTGGTAGTCAGCAGTTACCATACCTTCCCAGGCATTCAAGATGGAATAAATTGGTTAGATGATCTGGTTCTTCCTTATGAGGCCAGTAGCAGATTTTCCTTTTTCTGTGTTTCCTAGTGTTTTATCCAGCTTAGTTTTAAACTTCATAATTGAGTTTCTTCTGGTTCCCTGGGCAGGCTGTTCCACAGTACTAACAGGAAAAATTTGCCTCAATGTTCTTCTTGGATTTTTCCTTTCATAATTCTGCCCTGTTTCTCTTTCTCATTAACACTGTGTTTAATTCCTTACTTGCATCTTTCTTACTCATCCATTATGGGAAGGTCTCTATGCAGACTTTACAATTCTCCTGAACAGAATAAAAGGAAACAAGAGTGTTCCAGAACCTTTGTGAAACTGGACTTTAGTGAAACTCTTAATATATTTCCACCTTATTAAGGAAATTGGTGGCAAGTAAAGAGAGAATCTTTATTATTAGAACCTTAATAGATTTCCACTTTATTTAGGAAATGAATGGAAGGTGAGGATTTTTGTTGTTTTAAACTTGGTTCACCAGAGTCCTGCCTTCAGTCACCATGTTCTTTTGTGGCACACATGCAGGGAATGTAACTACATTATGTAGTTCTTGATTTCTTTGGGATTGAGATTTCACAGTAATGCAGTGGTTATCTGGGAGTAATGTTTTCTGTTTCTGAATGTTTTGTGAATGTAGTTCTTGTCTTTTACAGCTACTTTGAACACAACCAAGACATTCTTTACCATGGATTACTTGCCTCTTAGAAACTTGTTTTCATTGTTAGGTGATAACAGCTGAGGAGACAAGGCAATGTCACATAGTCTAAAATAGTTTTTAAAATACCTATTTAATTATGGAAAATAATAATGCCTTTATTAACCAGTTTCTGTCCAGACTTGTGGTGCCTAGTACAGAATAGATCAGTTCAGAAAGAAAGCTTTTTTCCCTTGGGTCATGTAGTGTTATACACGTTGGAAATGTTGGACGTGGTTGCATTTTTCTTAACTTCATTCGAAGTGCTTCTTAATTTCATTTTGTGGAAGCTCCAGTGTACTGTTCTGTGGTTAAACTCTTAATGCAGACCGTAATTAAGGACTCAGTGTTTATCATTATACATTACATATATGCATTATATGTTATATCTACAGTGTTTAACATTATAATGAGACTCTAGCCTTGGTAATAGACATGCTATATTGAGTGTAGAAATGAAAGGACTTTAGCTACATTTGAGGAAAGAATCCAAAGTTCAGTTGCTGAGTTTGGTTATTCTGTCTTACAACTCATGAGGAACTCATTTGAGAAACAGAAATGCTGATGCTGGTCATTTTACATCCTTTTACCAGTCTGTGTAGGATGAATCTGTGCATTAAACCAGATAGCACTCTAGTTGACTGAAGTCCTCCAAGACAATCTCCAAGTAGCAAAAAAGGTTCTTACTGGGCTTCAGGAATAGGTTATATTGGCAATAATGACAACTTGGAACTTTCCTAAATCCAGCTGGAAGCTGTTATATAAGTTTTGAGGGAATATCATAGTTTGAATTAAAGTACTTGTTTCATGAAGCAGTTGTCATAAATCTGAATTCTATTAGAAAATCAGAAAACTATCGCACTCTTTAAACAGTAAATGCCTTGTTGGCCCAAGTTCCTCTTTCTGCCATTATAGCTAAACCTGCTGGACCAACAACACCTGTGAGGACAGGAACATCATATAAGACACCAACAGCTTTTGCAACTCCAGATTATTATGGTAAGCCCATTACGGAAAGGTCTGGTTTGTTTTTGGGTGGGGTTTTTTTCATGAACATAAAGGTTTCCTTTTTTCCTTGTGCTTCCCTTCCCTAAACTATATTGATGCACTGTATATTTAATATAAGAGGTATTCTGTCTGAAGTGATTCTGATTTCCTTTATGGCACTTTGCAACTTTTCTGATGACTGAATTCATCTGGCCGTGTTCTGATACACACCTTGGTAAATGAGAACACGATGGCCCTCCCATCTTCCTAGAAATCAATACATGCTCAGTAGGCTGTCAATCCTATTCAGTGGCTACTTTAAATTTGTGAAGGGAGTAGATAAGGCATATCTTTTCTTCAGTGTTTCTTTTTACGTGGGACATAAACTCAAATTATTGTTTGCCAGTGACTGATAGTGCTCAACATGGTTGCGATACCCTCCTAGCTGTCTGATCAAGCTGCAACCATTTAGGTAAGAAAAAGTGTAATAGGGTAATTATAGTGGTTAGTTGGTAATGTGCCTTTTTATAAAATTGGGAGTTAACTACAAGTTCAGACTTAAATCTCTTCAAATGGCCATACAGGAATGGGTTTGGAGGAGGATATAGGTATATTGTCAAGAATTTTGCTCTTTCTAATTTTCCTGGACTTACAGTAGCACTGAAATTCTTGTCTCCTTATAATGATCATGAACTCACTATGACCCTTAGTGCTCAGTAAAGGAAGCCAGATGCTAGATTTATTGAAAAATGCTTGTTACAAAGGTATTGTGTTTTGTCCATTGAGGTGCATTGTAGTATTTGCATTTGAGATTCTGTTCACTGTGGGGTTATTTAACACAACACCATTGTCATGAACCTCGACTGCTCTAGCACATTTCTAATCACCAGCATATGTGCCTTCAATTTCCTTCAAATTTTGTGGTACTTGTTCACTGTCTGGAAACAGAATTTGTGATTTCCTTGTCACTATTTTTAGAGAAGTTCATGTGCCAACATAATAGTGCTATATATTCTATGAAAATGAAACAAGCTCCAAGCTAAACAGCTAGTACAGTGCAAAAAGATACTTTTTGAAAGGTCTAAAAAGCATTTTGCATATGTTGCATTAACTGAATCCAGCATCAGTCATGAACTCTGTCATTTTGATTATGTCTGTCTTTATACTATCAGTACATATGGGGTTTACTTAGCATCACAGCCAAAGTGCAATCCTTAAAAGGGAAAGACAGATCTGGCAGCAAACATCTACCATGGAAGAGCCTTACCATGACTTAAAATGCCAAATGAACTGTGAAATGCTGCAGTTGTAACATGGAAACCCACTATTATTTATTATTTAATTATAACTGTCTCCCACAGTTGATGCAACTGTCTTCAGCTCAAGTCCTACATCAGAAACAGATTCTTCAGGCAAACCAAGGTACCAAGGTAGGATTTTAATAGCTATGGCATTTTTATTTGGGGGAGTATATGAAGACTGACCTATATTGCATCAAAATTGTCTTCTTTGGTTATTTGAAAGCCAAAACTTCATTTGATTCTGTTCCACTTTAGTGTCAGATGAAAGGACTGTAGTGCAGACCATCAGCATATTCTTGACTAAATTCTACTTCTCATTCCAAGCTGTGCACATTCAGATAGTCTGGTAATATGGTAGTATACACTAGACTAGGTAACAAAGTAGTCAAGTTATTGCTGTTGCAGTAGACAGTTTAACAAGGTGAGATGACAGGATGAAATGCATTTGTACCAAAATATTTTTCAGGTTTTTTTTCTTGGTCTGGTAAGGGATATTGCATTTCTGAAGACACTGTCTTTCTTATCATAGCTTATTGTTTACATCCAATAGAAGTTTTAGTTTTAGAACGTATTTGCGTTCAGTAATCTTTTCCTAAATTTGATGTGGAGTACAAGATGTTTGTCTCAGAAGGTATGTTTCAAGGTTTAGTCCTGTACCACTGAAAATGGTTAGGATTTTGACAGTCACTTTAGACACTGCAAGTTTAATGGTGATATGACTCTGGACTAAACTTGTTCTCTTTCTGGTGAAACAAAGTAGTGATGGGTTTTACATCTTTGTATTAGCATAGGACTCAAAAGCTGCAAATGGAACTGTAATGTCATTTTATTATAGAAACTTACAGTTAATTGTCATATTTTATGACAGAAGTTAATTCTTTCAAACAGTGTGTATCACCTACTATTACTTTCAGAGTGATATTTCATCAGTGGTGCCAGTGGGAAGGGGGTGAAGGCAGTGTAGATTCCAGGTCTGGGAACAACAAAAAACTCAACAAGCAGCTTAACGTTGAATATATGAGTTTGATTCTTAGTTATTTTTGCTTAACTTTGATTTGTTGTGCAGATTTTTACTTGTGGCCATAAAATGGAAGTTGTGCAGTAAGTGCAATGGTACGGGCATTTTGTAAAACCACTCTGTATTCAATAACAGCTCTTTCCTATTGCTCCTAGCCCCCCACGTCAAGTACATGAAGAAAGATGATGATGTGCCCTGCTCTATCACAAGCTCTCTTGAACATTTTCCTCAAGAAGAACCTGGCAGCAAGGAAGAACCTACTCGTCCTCCACAGAATCCTCCAACCAACCTCACGGTGGTGACTGTTGAGGGCTGTCCAACTTTCGTCATATTGGACTGGGAAAAGCCAGACAATGACACTGTTACTGGTTGGTTTGATTTCTTTTCTCCATTGTATCAGAGTACAGTATTTCTGGCTTATTTTTACTGTCACAGTTTTATGCTATTTAAAAATACTTCAATCCCAAGGGATTCTTTCACCCTTACAGTCCTTTTATTTTGCACTGCTGTCAACTCCAGCATGGATAAGAAAGTGCTACTACATTAGCAACAACTGTACAGCTATGTAATTGGTGTCAGTGATGATGCAAAAAGATACTTAAGAAGTATGACTCTGCATCTTCTCTTAATTTCTGGCTTCTTTGTGTACAGGATCTGGTAAGATCTAGTCAAGAGTTCCAGCAATGTGACAGTAGTCTTTATTATATAGATGCATACACACAATGTAGACACCTTTCTTGGCATGAGGATGTTGTTGATTAGTGGGACAGACAAAATAAAACCTTACATCCTTTTAGTAAGGCAGTAGAACTCTGCCAACATAGTACTAGCTGTACCCACCATAGGGTCTACGAAGTTCTCAATGTTAAAAGAATCTGTTTGGATTTTTCATTTCCAAAGGAAGGTTTTTGTGTTGAGAATAAATCCTTGTGAGTCATGCAGGAATCAGTAGATAGACAGGTAAGCTTGCAAAATGATCATTGATAATTTTTCTGTCATCTTCTATCTATCAACACAAGCTTACCAAAATAGAACATTTAAATTAATTATCAACTGAACATTATAGTTCTTCTGTACTGTCAGGAAAATGACTTGTTTTTATCATGAACACAAAACTTTGATTTGCATAATCACTGGTTTATCACAGCCATGACTAACGAGATTTGGCTTGTGTTGCATTACAAGTGAGAAGAACAGATAAGACTAGTGAGGACCAAGACTTGATCATTAGCCATTGACATTTGGATGTAAGTGAGATGTTTTCAGGTGTTGTATATGCATGTTATGAGAGACTTCAGTGCAGGGGAATAATTAGGTGACTGTCACAAGCAAGGCCACTGTCTTCCCCAGATTACTCCTTCCTTGATTTTCTAGAAATAATTACTAGGTTTAGCCTCTATTCTTTATTGCTCTTCCCAACCATTTTGAAAAATAATAAATGCAAAACCAAAGGGACATTAAAAAAAAAAATTAGCCTGCACTTTTTTCTTCTGGGAAAGAGGAAGAAAGTTAGCCCTCTGCTGGATTAAGAAGGGAATAAAAAGAGACTGTAGGTTGATGAAAAGTACCAGCAAGAGAGAAGAATGATTGCCTGGCTTCACTTCCATGATGTGCTTCATCCTGGAAGAAAAAGAAGTGTGAGGTTATTGCTAACCTTAGAATTAGGCTGAGGATAGGCTCTCTGTGAACATTCCCCACTCCAGGCAGTTCTGCAATGCTTCTGTTTTTTTTCTGGGAAAAACCCGTTTGTTGCTGTTGTCATTTGGACAGACCAGTCCTTAGCTTGATTAGGTCAGATAAGGTCATTTAGTCTGCATGTTTTCTTGGAAGACCTGCTGTTTTTCTTAAGTATGTTAATGAACCCACTGCAGCACAACCATTCATCTTGCAAAAATAGAAAACCATTTCCGCTATAGTTGGTAAAACTGTCAGCCCACATGATCTAACGATGACAGCAAGGCATAATCACCTTCTGATACTATTTTCTTTCTTTTTCAATGTGACTTGTGAAATGTAGAGCAAGCAATGCTCACTGTTTCTTCTGGGACTTTAGGTGGAAACCCTTACTCTGTTCAGTTGTAATAAGCATTTCTGAAAATTAACTTTCCATGAAGTTTCTTCTCTTCTGTAAGACTATTCTGTGATAACTGAGACACCTGACATACCCTTCCCCATTCCAGAAAAAAAGATTAAACTCTTCAACAGAGTATGTGACCAATACTCATTTGGCTTCACTGAGTGAAACTTTAGTTTCAATCTAGCTATCTTCCTATCTAGATGTAACAGTTTTTCCAAAAATACCATCTTAATTCCTTTTAACTTCAATGTATAATACAGAAGATTGTGGCTTAGAAATACTCTCATTGAGCTTGTCTCCTTAACTTCAAAAAATTACTCAGTTAATGATTTATCCAAGGACACTTTCTGAATTCAAAAGAAGGCATTGAATCCCATTTTTTGAAAACAGTGATTACTTCATATTGGCACCGCTATGACATTACTTGTTTAGACAGACTTAAATCAAGTTTTCTGTCATCTCTTTTTATTTTTTTAGTTTTTACATGTTTTCTCAATCATCTGATTTAGGCATCACGTCTCATTTTTAACGCACTTTTTCAGATAGAACTGTGGAAACAGAAAATGCAATTTTTTGTGCCCCTTTTTTTAAAAGGTTACTTTACTTGACTTTTAGCTATGCACAAGGGGTTTCATCATATTGGATAGTCCTAAAAACAAATTCTACTTCAGTAATGGAAAGGTCTGACAAATAATAACCAAAACAGTGATCAAGCTTGTTTTCGTAAAGGCTGCGAATGTCAGGAACCAAGACCATTTTGTTGGTGCTCCACTACGCCTATTGTGTTGCCATAGAGATGTAGGGCAGTTTGTTGGCTTGTGCACTGAGTAAGGAGGGGGTACTGGACGCGCTCAGTAGTTCTTTGTGTGTGGGTGTGGGTGTGGGTGTATGCCCATTCTCACATGTGTTGTGTTTTCTTCTCCAACTTGAATGAACTAAAAAGTTCAAATCACGTATTGACTTGAGGCTGGCAGAAGGCAGAAAAATTGAAGTCCTGTCAAGTTACCTACCCATTCTCTATCTGGATGTACCTACCTAACTCAGTGGATATCCACCCTCTCTCTCATGCTTCCAAATAAACATAATTTCTCTAATGAGGCTTAATTAGGGCAAATAAGGGCTTTCTGTGTTTTTTTTTTTCTCCACAGTTCACTCAGCCCTTGGTGGCTATATAGGAAAAGGTTTATGTTTCCAAAGAAGAAAATGCATAAAGAGAAAACACAGATATGTTTTACACAAATACATACTAACTGATCAAGACATCAGTGCTGATGTCTTTGGTTATTGCATTGGGGTCCCACTTGAACAAATGGTCTAAATTAAAAGTCTTTTACATAATTATTTCCACCCCCCCAGCTCCTTCCATCTGAGATGCCCATTCCTGCAGGTTCATAAATTTGTTCTTAAAAAGCAATGGCTTGTCTTTTGCTGTTTATGGGTGACTCTTGTGGAGGAGGACTTCTGAACATGGAAATTTTGAAATCTTAAGTATCAGCAGTAATTCCTTCATACTTTTAAACTTATTTTAAAGTCTTATGATGCTCTGAATATGCTCTAAATAACCGATTCTATTACAAGGTAAAGATAAAAAGATGCTGTGTAGAGGTCCCTTTTGAAACTATTGCAGTAAATAATCTGAAATTCAGATGTACATACATGTATATAACTGCTCAAATTGAATTGCTGTAGTTTAGAAGCTTGGAATTGTAGAACATAATTTTTAAGGGCTTCTCTTGCACTTCCATTTAATTGCATTGTCTTACATAATTGACCCCAGCGGTTTTGATGGCTGCCTTTTGCATAGAAAAGTGCAAAGGAAGCACAATTGAGGTCAAAATCAGGTTAATTTGTGTGTGTATGCTCATTTACTTACACATCTCCTATATTTACTAGGAGTGAGGATCTTAGAATCCAGCAACAATTAAGAGAGGTTTTTTGCTTTTTAAAACTGTATCCCATTGCAAGTGTTTTATCTTTCTGTGTTGACAACAAACAACTCTCCTTGTATTGAGAACTAATAAATTTAGAAAAAAAAAGCCCTACACCTTGCTAGCATTTTCGTAAGAACTCAAAAATACATAGTATTATTAGATAGTAACAGGAAAGAAAGTAGTTTTCTAGAGGTTTTATAGCTGTTGATAGGTGGTCTCTGTCTTTGTCCTCACAGTATAATACTGCTTTATTCATTGTGCTGTAGATCTAAATGCTCATTGGAAATGTTATTTGAAAATACTCATCATTGCAAGCTTACAATTAGCAAAGCTGCACTTCGTATTATAGTCAGGTTTTAGGAAGGGAAAAGGAGGGGGCTGGGGAGGTTGTTGATTGCTTTGTAAGAAGGGGAAAGTTTGCAATATACACAGTCCCTTAGTTAGAAGAGGTTGCTATGAATCGGGACAGAGGATGCCTGCCAGAGAGACTGTATCTTGGACAGGGCTATGACTGAAGGGGTAGCTTCTTCCCAAACATCTGTTGCTAATTCCCTGTTCAAAGCATGGCTTGCGCTTGATGATACATCCCAGTGAGATGAAAAGAAAATAGTGAGACTCCATAAAATACAGAAATAAATTTATGCAAAATTATTTCATTGTAAACTGGCAGATTCCCTAAGTGCACAATCCAAGTTAGTTGGGCAGTTTCCTTTGGAAATATTAAATATATATGTCTTATTTTAAGTTAATCAAGGTTTAAGCATTTAGAAACTTTACTTTCATCTTTGACATTTTTTTATTCAAACTGCAGAATGCTTATATGTTTTTGTGTTTGGAATATTGTCACTAGTGTAGCTTTGGGCAGAGGTCAGATGTTGAGTGTGCTCTATCCCATAACTGAATGGAGGAGGAAGGATGAAGGGCTAGGCACTTGGCAATCTGGAATTGGATTTTTCTTTCATAACAATTTTTGCATACTAATGTCCAGACTGACATGTCTGGACATAAATGTCCAGAATGGACATTTAGCTACTAATGTCCAATGTTCACACAAGATGTCCTTACAGTAGACAGTAGGAGTGGAAATCAGATGAGAAAAGAGAGGGCAATGAAGAAGCTCAAGTAAGAGCTGTTATTTAAGCAAATGTCTCTTTACTATAATTTTCCAGAGTATGAGGTTGTGTCAACTGAAAATGGAGCAAGTGATGGTGAAAAGGAGAAATCGATTATCACTACAAATCAAACCCATTCTACTGTGGAAAACCTAAAACCTGACACAAGGTAATTAAATAAAATAATTTTCTAAGTTAATCCGACTAATTTAGACTGTCAGCTCTCTGCAACTTCAAATGAAAATACATATATATAAAAGACCAAATTGCTTTTACAACTGTTCTGATAGAAAAAAAAAGGTATGCTTTGGGTTTGCTTTCTTTTAAATTAACAGATAAGATATATCTGAGGAATCTTTAGGAAATTTCCAAGACTATATATGGTCTGGACAAACTGCAGAAGTGACCTGTTCTGTCAGAAAGATTAACAGTCAAATGTAAGAAAATGTTCTGTTTTTTATCAAAATAATCTCTTGAATTTGAAAGAAACAAAGTGAACACAAGAAAAAACACAAGAAACCTGATATGTGAGGTCAAGATTTACATGTACAGTTGTTTCTCTCTGGGGTTTAAGGATACTCAGGACAGATGACATAGGCTGCTTGCCTGTTTAGATGGATGTTCATTCAAATACTGGAATGCAAGTTAGGGCACTGTATGAAGCTTAATCATTGCATTACACCATGGAGAAGAAAGATACATTTGTCCTGTATATGTAGTTTTCTTTCATTGTCTCAAAACAGCTGGCAAGTTAAAAATGGTCAGAGAATTCCAGTTGATGGCGTACATCTCATGCAATTAGTCCAAATACACATCATCATTCTTTTAAAAAAAAATCTCATCAAAAATGATTCTTCTTTTTTTGTGGTAATATTCAGAGCAGGGAAGAAAACCACTTGTCCTGTGTTTGTGTTGCATATATTGATTGCATCAGAAAGTTAATGAATGACACATTTTTTTCCTGTAAGACTGTCCATTTGGCTTTGGTGAATGGATTTTTCTGATTCAGATAAACTACCCTTTCCTATTATTATCCTTAAATTGGTAACACAGCACAAAATTCTGCATAGAACCCATCTTGAACCTTTACTTTCAGGTAGTACATGGTTTAATCTGGGTGTTACTTTCTTAGCTCACATACTTGTGACCAGCAGCTGCTAGGAGGAGGAAAGAGGAACTATTGCAGAAAGTGGAGGGGAAGGGAAAAGAATTGGAAATGAAAGGCTGGGGGAAACTGTGACACCCAAAAAGAGCTTCATTTAGAGACTCCAAAGCTGTGATGGGGTAGAATTGCTGTGTATTGCACCAAGAATATATTTGTTATTTCTTAAAGGCAAATGACTTGTGCAAGGGTGAACAGCAAATATGTTGTTCTGTGTTGTAAAGAGGCAATTAGGATATGCTAGCGATACAACAAAGACCAGGCATTGGTTTCCTCAGTCTCTTCCTCAATCAGTTGAGAAAGCTTAGAAGAGACAGCAAAACTGTATTTCTGGAATAACAACTGAAGAAAGGCAGTAGGTGCTGCTAAATTTGTCATGCTGTGCTGTTTGTGTTTTCATCTCAGTTCTGCTTTGAAATAATACATTTGCATCCTTGAAAATAACTGTTTGTTATTAATGAGATTCTCTTCCATTATGCACTGAAACTCTTCATGTCACATACAGTGATATAAATGGGATTAATTTGGTTAAGCGTAAAAAAGACATGGAAACCTCAATGATGCTGAGGTCAATGTCCAGATGGCCAGAAAAGAAAGACATTTTTATACTGCTCTTTGTTCAGAAAGGAAGCAAGATGGAGGCAGGCAGACCCAGCTGGAACCATTGGAAAGGTCATAAGGAAGGTGGGCGCAATACAGAAGCAAATGAGATGGTTTTTTTAACTTCAATTTGTAATTCTGTCAATCCTATGAGATGACTTTCAGGTTTGGTAAGCAAGAGCAGATCAAAGACCATGGAGAAAAGCTGTCTTTTGGAGCTTGGATTTTGTTACAAGAAGCTACATATGAGATCAGTACTTACTGGTGGAGGCTGACAACATATAAAGGGATAACATTTCCCTGATGGGATGGTGGCTATTATCCCCGCCCTCCCCCCCCCAGTCTCACAAGGGAAAGACAGCGAAAGTCTTTCTGGTTTCAGGAGGCCACCACCTGAAACTGAAAATCTTTGATGTAAATTGCAGCGGTGCATGTCCCTTGATTCCCACAGGATTTAAAAGATGTAAAGTTCCTTCTCAGAGTGGCTCTGTTTGATTAAAGTCCCATTTCAAAATCTGTGTGTCCTAATTTTGAGGGCACCTTGAGAGCTTTGGCAAAAGCACAAGAAATTGTTACTGTTACCATTTGAATCCAGGCTTGTTGGCCGACAAAATTCAGGGAAAATAAGAAAGTTAATAAGACAACTGGTGTCACATAGACAGTATCAATGTTGCAAAGAATGGTATATGTCCATAATAAAATTCTCCTGTCTGTCAGGAGCAGATTACTCACTAGATGAAGAAAATGAACCTGTGCACAGAATTGACTGAAAATAGGGAGAGACAATGAAACACAGCTCAATAAATTAATTAGCAGAGTTCCTGAAATGTCTGCAAATTCATCAAGTAATACATTAAGACTGGGAAGCAGACTTTTACATAACTAGCCTTAAAGGAAAGAGCTGTAGAAGAGGTGGAGTTGGAAAAGAAACTTGGAAGAGAAAAAGAAATCCCTCTCACAAATGTTCAACATTTACAAAACTACCAGCAAGTATATGGAAAGAGAGATGCTCAGTAGCAGAAGGTGGATTAACTGGAGAAGAACCTCTTGGCCTTGAAATACTTCGGAGAAGCTGACAAGCTGAATTTGAGAGTCTGTTTTTTCCAGCTTTCCTGAAGTGAGGCTGTGTAAATCCCATATGCTGCTCTGAAGGTTCAGTACATCTAGAGCTGAAGACAGTTCAGGACGGATCTAAACCAGACAAACCTAAACAAAGATGTTCCAAAAGGAATAAAAATGTTTGTGAATGTGGTATCTCAGTCTCTATGGGTAAATTTAAACCAAAAAGATCCTATAGCAGCAAGACAGTTGAAGCCTGTAATTCTCCAGACGTATGCTCTTGAGGAGCAGTGCATGACAAAGGTGGTCTGCAGTCCCATTGCCCAAAGTCTATCATCCTGTTGATGTAAATTAGGGAGGATATGTTAGTGCCTGGCCCAAGAGCTAATGAGTTAATCACCCACACCCAGCAGGAGGGAAGCAAGACAAACAGCTCTTCAGCGTGAAGGGGGAAGAACAAGCAGCAGGGAAAAACTGGGTGCATCCAAGCCTGCCAGATCATGCTGTTTGTTTGCTTTTCTCTTTCACATTCTTCTTTTAGATAGGTCATACTGCTACACCTCTGGGAAGCTCTGCAGTAAGCCAGACACACGTCGTCTTTTGAGCTGGCCTTTTGACAAGGCAGCTTTTAAAGATTAGGAGCTAATGACCAGACTTGGAATATTTAAGAAGTTTGGACAGTGTTAGGGAGGCGGCAATGAGAGACTCTTACCGTCTCTCGTGAAAAATTGCATGTGTGACTGCAACTGTCAGTAAGTACAAACATAGAAGTTAAATGAGATACAAATTTCTCTGAATCAGAGGATTACCATGTAGTATTCTGTGTGTCCATTTAGCAGTCTGAAAAGTGACTAGATCCAGAAAAAAAAAATGCACTGGCTGAAAAAGAAAAGTTCTGACTTTCATTACAAATATCAAGTATTTGGTTATAACAGACTCATACCATGCTAATATAGAAATGAAAATGGACTTTCATAGGCATGCAACAACTTGTGAGGGTTACTTTTAAACAAAGTTGTATATATTATGGCAGTTTGTTTTGTCTCTTGTTTTTTCTTGTAATGTGTATGCCAGCTTTATGTGTTCTTTGCGACTTGATTGCAAGACATCTAGACTCTGAGATGAGAGTAAAATAGTGATTTGAAAATCTGTCTAACTGTGAGGACATACACCCTTTAAATGTGGGGCACAGTCAGCTTCTTTCCAACACATCTGCTTGATTTAATAAAAAAAAAAAAAAGAAGTTCTAAAGGCTCCCATACAATGTGATTTTGTTGGAGTGCTGAGATGGCTATGATTTTTGCCCTAGAAAAAGCACATTGTATCCTTGCTGTTCTCTCATGATAAGGCATGCCTGACAGTTTAAAATGTCACATTCATTTAAAGGATTTTTCCTTACAGGTTGAGTATATTCGCCTCTTTTTCACCTGGAGAATTGCCAGGTGTGGTGTTTGCAGAATTTCACTATCACGTCTTAGAAAACTTCTGACGGTTTTAAGTAACCTGGAAAGTTCAAATCTTGATATCCATTATTTGGTTGGTCAGAAACTGCTGCTGTTCCTGGCACTAACTGCTGTCTGGGTTCAATCTAAATTTCTCTTTCATTTCATCAGATATTTTGCTTTTGATTGTAACTTTCACCTGACATCTGTTACAGCATGTAGTGTGGTTATGCTGTGTGAGCTAGATAACTATACGTATCCTTCTTACACAGATAGTTATTTGGATGTAACTGGTGCCTGAAGAGGAAAACTTTCTCTTGTTTTATGAATGTCTTCTGCTTAAACATTTGTATTATAGATAAGCTTCTGTGACCTAATAATGATATATATAACTTTGTACTGTAGTTAGCTTTTGTTACCCTTCACATTATTTTTAGAGTAGATCCAGGTCACATTTCACTCAGCCCTCTTTTCAGTATCACACTTAAATGAATTTTCTGCAGTTTGTGTCATCTTTATCTTCCAATTAGTCCTTCACTTGTTAAATGAGTGAAACAGTGAAATGCCATTTATCCTTCTTCCTTCTAGTTAGTCTGAACCAAGCATTGAGCTGCTCAGTTTTCACTCTGTTGTTCAAGCAGTGAGAGTCTGTAACTACCGTGCTTGTTGATCAATCCTGAGCAACCTAATGTAGCTTTTAAGTTCACATTGTCATGAAAAGGGGCCTGGACCAGATGAATTTCATAGGTCCCTTCTGACCTAAATTAGTGTATGATTTTATCTTAGGCGTAGTTTCTGATCTTGTAAATCTCAACTTCGCCCATTTTCGTTAATGCAAGCCGAGGTGATTGTGTATGTTAATACAAATGTCATTCATTTCTTAGCAAAGGAAAAGGGGAGAAAGGGATGCACTAGTATGAAGTAATCTGTCAATTTAATTTTTCATCTTACACATGGAAATTCTGCATTTTTTGTACTGAGAAAACTGTAAGGTTTTTTTGAGAAATGTACCATTGGAAAACAGTCAAAGCCAAACCAAACTGATTATTTTGGTCAAAGCAATTACAGTCTAGCTTCCAAGCAGTCATTTGAGGGGTAACACCTATAATATTCCATCTAACTTGTCATACAGGTCCCTTGCTTATGAGTTTCCTTACAAGGCTGCTCACAGTGGAACTCCTAGTTTCATTGGCATAGCCAGGACTCTGTGCTCTTTATGTATTCTTAGTTTGACACTAAAAACTGCCCTTAAAAAGAAAGTACTGCAGTAACGTCTCCTATGATAATAGTCAAGCAAGGTCTCCCCCATCTGTGGGTCAAGGTAAAGTCATTATCCACAATTTTCAGTATTTCCCTCCTTGAGATGTTTGTTTGGAATAAACCTTGAGAGGCCTGAGACAGAAATGATCTGATTCTGATTCTGTTTTTTGGGTTTTTTTTTTCATTCCGTCTCCTGTGTAGTAATGTGGTGCTCATCTGCATTTTCTCCTTTGTTAAAATCGGTTTCACTGACCTGCAGTTTTTTCGTGGACCTTTCCTAGCCTAGAATATTAAATGCAGATGTTATTATTTTTTTGCTTCCAATTCAGTTTTCCCATCTCCAAAGGAATTTAGGGTTGGTTTTTTTCACCAGTTTCAGAGTTTTCTAACTCCTTGATTTATTTTTTTAAGTCTTCCAGTCGTCTGATACAGTATCATTTTGACTTTTTCTGTTATTTCTGCTGGTTTCTCTGCCAAAATATGCAGTTCTTATTTCTGTATCCCTGTTCTATCTTGAAATACCTTTTTTGATTAGGTGTACATTTCAGCTTTCATTCTGGTGGTTTGTTTAAGGGCAATTCAATTCATAGCGTATACCACTATTGTCCAGGAAACTTTGCAGAACTGATTTCTATGCAAGCCTTCAAAAAAGAGTCCGAATATTGTTGAAAACAGTTCTCATGCGTGTTTGGATTGGCAGTAATTCAAAGGTAGTAAAAAAAAATATTGACTGCAGTAAGAGATGTGCCAAATAGCTCTGGCAAAATTCAGGTAGCCATTAGAGGATGTGTTCCACCAGCCTGCTGCTATACATTTTTAATAGGAAAAAAAAGGTATTAACAAGAAACAAAAATCCTGTGATGCTTGCATTCCACAGCTTTGTAAAACTTCCCTTTAGGTAGTGATCCTTTGCCCAGTTAAGTAGTTTGGTGATTTCAAATACAATTTCTCCTTTTAAAAAACATTTTGAGAGCTCTCTTGATGAATATAAATAACAGGAAATGTTTTTTAAAAAAAATAAAAATAAATCCAAGACACCCCCCCCAAAAAAAAAACAAAAACAAAAAACCCAATCAACCAAAACTGTAAAATAATCATGTAATGTGTAGGATATATGTAGGTACCAAACCGTTTTTATTTGTGTGGATTGTTTCCTTCAAAAGTTTTTTCTTATGTCTTACAAAAGGTATGAAACAAAAAAAGACAATGTTACTCAAAGGCCATACCAAGCCATACCTCTACTGAATAAGCTTTTTGTGCACTTATACACACTAATCGATACATACCTACTCATCCTGTTATTACCATTATCTTTTATTGTTTTACATTGCAGTTAACACCCAGTATGTGCTAATCACATAAAGAAAAAAGTAATCTACCCATGCTTTTGTTAATAGCAAGGGTCAAGAGATGAGAACTACAGTGAAAATTGCAATGCAGAAAGTGGCAGAAAAATGCTGGAGTTTTTTGTACTCTTTATTGCAAAAGTAACAGATTTTTGCACTAAATTGCTGTTGATGGCAGGGTAAGCATTTCCCATTTCTCTCAGCCCTTCTTCCAACTTGATCAGGAGAAAGACTCCTCAAAAAAGCCCAGCGTTTTTCTTTCTTTCTTTCTTTCTTTTTTGTTCCCTTCTCTTGAGTAGTTTTATTTGCTATGCCTGATCATACTGCTATCCGAGCACACTCTGCAGAGACAAAGAAGCTCTACACATTGAGACAGTCCTGCATGGTTGTCATCTAACCACCAGCATCTCCCCACCAATTAACCTGAAGTCCCAGATCTGTACTCTGCTGCTCCAGTCCTCCTATTATGGTGAAAATCTCTCTTCACCTATATTCAGTTCTGCAATCTTCAGTCTTCTCTTTTTGCATGATTTGAAAAATGCAGGAGCAGCTGTGCCAAAGTTCCATGTGGAATAGTGATTTCCTATGGTGGAAAAATATGCTCTGCACAGTAATTACTCTAGGTCAAGACCATTTGCACAAGGACTATTATTTCTTAAGGAGTTTGGGAGGATTTGAGAGGCCTAGTCTCCAAAGTCTGTAGGATAGCAATCTTATAGATGTTAGAGGTGTGACACATTAGATTGCTACCTATATTGGGTAGCAGAGTTTTTGGCATCATAAGCACACAATTATAAAGATGGAATATAGACTACAGTTTCTCATGAATAAGTATAGCTAAGAGGTAGACATGGGGTAATCACTATATAGCTTTCCTATTTCCCTATTGCCCTACATACTTTCTTGAACTTGTAGGCATTTTTCCCCTCTCTTTTGGTTTGTATAAAAGTGCATAAGATTGCAGCAGGTACCCTTTTTTTGGACCATTTTCTTTTTATTTTTCAGATCTTTCACCTGACACACAAAAAGGGAGGTGTTAAATGGTTTCCTATGAAAAAAAGCTACACTATGGCTTTAAAATAAGTTAGATCTGTGAACTCTTATCAAATTGTGAGCTCAGCCTAACTTTTCTTTTCTCTTCCTTTCAGTTTTCAGTCAACTAGTTACTTCTCTTCAGCTCCAAAAGTGGTTATTTGCTGTTCTTGTACTGTTGCAGCCACTGGTATTGTTTCAGGATTGAATTTGGCAGAGGAAAGGAGCCTGTGATGCTTGGGCATCTGTGAAAACACCTACCACAAAACTGTAGAATTGTATATATTTTGGTTTAATATATTTGTTCTTTAACATTATTAATATAGGAGGCTTCTCTATTCTCCAATTTTATTTTATATTTTTAAATGAGCTGAAATCTCTATGCGTAGATTTTAGTTCTTTATTTCAATCTTGCCATAATTTTTTCAACTGTGGTTTGATCTTTTGCAGAGATCCTAGTGGTCCCTAGACCACAATTTGAATAACACTACTTGGAAAATATTTAGTCTTCAGTTCTTGTTTTGGTCTTTTTATGGAGCTAGAGAATTGATAGGTCCAAGTTCCTCAACTTAAGTGTTTTGGGAACAGGACTGTTTCCTGTGAAGAATGTTGCCTGATGCAACTCGAAGTAGGGCATATCAGCTCTTGAGCATAATATATTTTTACAAAAATCAGCAAAATACTTAAATATGTTTCAAAATCCTCCACCATCTTGTGCATCTTGTGATTTTTACTGCCTTGCAGAAGCATGTAAGTCCAGCTTGCAAATTCTGTGATACCCTTACATATTTCAGCGAGATCCAGAGATGCTGACTGCAGATCCTTATCTGTGGTTCATACTTGCCTCCATCATTACCTTCCAAGTCCCTTTGGCTGCCCAGTCCAATTCTGTAAGAGCATTTCACTTGCTCAGTTTTTTCCTTTCCTTGTAGCCAAGCTTATGGAATCAAAAATCTCTAGGTCAGGAAACCTAGACAGTGCTTTTCATTTTTTCCTTTTGATTTCATACAAAGGGGCACAGGTAGATTACTATCATCCATAAGGTCAAATCATAAATTCCCAGTAAAGCAATAGAAGATGCCATGTTGAGCTAACAACGATCAAAATTATAATAATAGCTCCAGGTAAGGTGTTGCTGCTGTGAAGAAAGCTGGAAAACTTCTTTGGAGTCTTCTGTCCCTAAGCGTGCATTAATTTGTACATTGTCCAAAAGGTATCTTCAAGCTATTACTCTAAAACACCCAACATATCAGCAAATCTTCATTTATGCTTCAGTGATTATTCACAAGGAATCTCCAACTGCTTTGCTACAGTTCTCCAGATAATGACCTTTCCTACCAGATGAGAATACTTCTTGACCAAAAAAGTTACTGTACCACATGCCCAATGTGAACTATTAACTGCTCAGATCCAATTTTTAAAGTATTTGTTTAAACAATTTGATCATGAAGAAAATTTTGTGTCTAGAAATTACTATTTAATTTATTATTTAATATCTCCCCCCTACAGTAGGGTAATGCAAGTTGCTCGAAATGGTCTTGCAGCATGTTGAAATAAATGTTAAGATTACTCCAAACGGACTTTTTAAAGCTCAACACAAGCCTATGTTTCACTTAGAAATATCCACCAATTATCCACAATGCATCTGTTCAGCATACCAATCTTTGTAAGTATTTCCCTTAAAAAAGAAAAGAAAACCCTAGAAATAAAGGCAATTGCCTATGTAAGCAATTCAATGTTAAATATTGTCTTAGAAGTACTGTGGATGGAAAACAGTTGCTTGGTACTGCATGATTAGTCCACTGAGGTTAATTAGCGAGCTGTTCAGGTTTTGCAGGAGCCAAGAAGCAGTAAGAGGTAATCCAAAGTTTGGATTGAATTATTCTGTCTCTTGTAGGGACTTGCACATGGAGTTTACAAATTTCCAACCACGCAGAGAGTGGTATGCTTTTTTTTCTTTAGAAAATTGCTGTTTGGAAACAATTTCTGCAATACATTACAATGCTATGCTATAGTCACGAGCTACCAAGTTATCATTGGTAAGTGATCCTTCACGAGTCAAGAGCTGGATCTTTAATTACTCACTTCTGGGATTCTCATTTTTTCTCCATGTTTAGTCTCGAAGTTAGGGCCCATTTTCCAGGCCTACAGTCTTTTTTGACTCATGTCCTGTAGATTTCTCTTGCTGATGAAAAAATGCTCTGTGTTAAGAGAGAGTCACCATGTATGCACTCAAAGCATATGGAAAGCCTCTCCGTAGGTTGCACTTGTGGGACAGATTATTGCTTATAGCTCGTGGCGAGGGCATGAAGAGGGTGCTGTTGACTGGGTGTGTACATCATCCTCATCATGGTGCTTTGGCGTGGAGGGCATGCAGGTCCTACAGGGAGGCACTGAGCCATTGCTGAGCAGTGAGAAATTCCCAGATGCTGCCAGCCAGGATCCAGGAGAGCTGAGAAGCGGCTTGCTGGGACAGTGTGTGCTGGGAGGAAGGAAATGAAGAGTCTGTTCTTTGCTCTGCCCTTGATGAGAGATCTTAAACTGTGTCCACCCGTGTAACTCTCCTTCCTGCCTAATCTGTCTGGTGTCTTCTGTGTAAAATTTTTAGGCTTGCAACTATCTTTCAATAGCTGTTTACCTAGAGCTTCTAATTGAAAGTGTAAGTTCCATCTGAGCTGCAGAGTTAGAAACCACCTTGTCTTGCCTGTCCACCACTGTTAATCAAGTATTGAGGAGTGGGAGAGGCTTAAGCAGAGGCTTGTTCCATTTTCATCACACTGTGCTTGGTTCCCAACACAGCTGTGATGAAAAGAGATCATGAGATAACAGACTGGTGTTGTGCAACATTACTGTGAAAGGATAAGAAAGGGACTTCATATATTTACTATTAACATACATTCAAGCAATTGGATCTTTGCCTTGGCCGAGCTCCTGTCCTAGAAGACATGCCCTGTCTTTCACCACTGACCCTGTCTGTCACTGTTGGTGGGCCTGAGATGCATTGAAGTAGAAGTTTGTGTTCCTATGAATGAAAAATGTGCAAAAAAATAGCAATGCGCTTTACTCACTGCACCCTTTGCCAGAACTGAAACGGCATGTGTGAGATGAGACAGACTTAAACCAGTGGTGCATTCAATCAAACATTAATAGACTTTGTGCAAAGAATTATCAAAAGACTGGTAAATTATGTGTTCAGAGAGGCCTTATACAGTTAGGGCAAAAAATGTCTCAGTATTTTCAGGGCAAGAAAGGAGGCCTTTTTGTTTTTCTCCAGGAGACAAGTAGCACCAAGGTGTGTGTTGGCAGTTTGCTTGCTGCAGACTCAGACAGAATGCTTTGTTTGCAAAATTTGTATCTCTTCTATTTTGTTCCCCAGTTATGAATTCCATGTGAAACCTAGAAACCCTCTTGGTGAAGGTCCAAGTAGCAATGTTGTGACATTCAGTACTGAATCAGGTAAGAACTTCCAAAAGTCCAACCATCATTTACAATGGCTCTAGTATCCATGGTTGTGGGATATATGAAAGGCTCTCTTGCTTCATTTTGCGTGTTTGGTCTTTCTCTTTACTATCTCCACGTTGGGTTTTGACTACTGAGTTTGTTACAGTAGTGCCTGGAAGGTCAGCCTGAGATCAGTGCTATATCGTATGAGGATGTAAGTTGGCCAGACTGCAGGATAAAAAAACAGGAGCACAGAGACTTTGTCTGGTTGTTCATTATGAATAAACTAACTTTATCCTTACAGAAGTCTCAGTCACTTAAGATTAATGTTCCTGACTTTTTTGTACCTATCAAACTCATTATTGACTTCTGGATGGGGAACACAAGGTTCTTCTTTGGGCTGGTGTGTTTATGAGCACTTACCTGTTCAATAAGGCTGCTGTATGAAAGTGATGTCTTTTGGCTGAAATAAGGACTGAGAAATAGCAATTCGGAAAAGTCAGTGTCCCAGTATGTCCTCTTCCATCCTGTTTATGCTCCTGTGAAACTGTGAAGAGGTGTATACAAGCCTATTTTGACCATTGGTTGGTTCTCAAGTTAAGTCCTATCTGACTCAGAGGTGAGAATCAGAGAGTACCTTTGCTTTCCCTGTTCCAGTTCCCCATGAGGTTAACTATAGTTGACTTTTTTGACTTAATACAAGCAAGATACCGTCTTTTGTGATGTGTTTATTGTTTGATAGTATTTAAGGACCATATAAAACACAAAAGGGATTTAGCCTTTTTGAAATGAGTTTCTCAATCTGCATGTTGAGCCAGGTGTAATAATACAATAGTCCTCATCTAGTGCTGTCACTGATGGATGAGAGTTTTGGCTGAGCAAGAGATTAGTCAGGGAGGAGTTCAGACTATGCCACACATATTTAAAAACTTTGAATACACTCTTTGTAATCCTAGATTGTTAACACTGAAAAAATGTTTATGCCAAGTGCAGTTTTCATGAATGACAAGGCTTATGTTCTGTCTCCTATTTAGTTTGGACAAATTAAGCGGTCAGGTCTATTTTTTCTAAATTGCACACATCCATTTCTTGCTTTTGGGCTTTCAGAGCCAAGTTTGTGTGGCAAGTATTACAGAGGGGTCCTTTTTATTATTTTAGGTTTGAAATTGAAATTTTAAAAAAGATGCGGTAGAATTGTTTTTTTCTGGTTACAGGTTTACACTGTTGCTTTTACAACTGTCTTTGGTATTGTCTCAGAAGTAAAATTTTTAAAAGCTTATTGATACCATAGTTTCACATAAGAATGATATTTCTTTTCATTTAATTTAATACAAAAGTGAAATTTGCTTCCAAAATTCTTTCTCTTTCACAAGTAATAGCTTATGTCAGCTGTAGAATATCACTTACCAATGTTTTTCCATTGAAATATCGGGAAAGGTAATTTTACAGTGTCTGATTGAATGTTTGTTTTCTTCCTCCAGCGGACCCAAGAGTGAGCGAGCCAATTTCAAGTAAGCCTTTTTTGTATAATATGGTGTCTTCTGAACAGGAATTTTTTCAGAGATAGCATAATTTTCCAAGGGGGATGGCTGTACTGCACCAATTAAATGATTTACGGAATCAAACAGCATTCACGCATGATTTCACTCCTTCCACCCATACACCTGGTCAGGAATTAATGCCAGGCTGCTTGTTTACCTGAACGGAACACAATCAATGTGATGTGGTGCTCCCATGGCAGCTGGGATGGCTTCAAACCAATGTACACAAATGAGCCAAGGACAACCTTGTATTTTCTCAGCCTTGTCATTAAAGCAAAAGAAAGCTCTGTAAAATGAATAAGATACTCCACACTTTTAAAGTGAATTAACAGAGCACAACTCAGGGGATACTATTTATCTGCCATTGTGCTTTAGAGAAATTTTCTGCTTCTGAAGGCTTGATCCAGCTCTGCTGTAGGGCACTTGCAAGACTCTTGCTGTCTTTGGTGGGAAGTGGACAGGGCTTTTGAAGAACAGCTGAGCTTGCTCAAGAAAATTTGGCTTCTTTTGCATTTGTAATGGACATCACTTTGACAAACACTGAGACACAATTTATTTCCACATAATTCATGACACTTAATTTTTATGTGTACGTTTGTTAAATCACGTACAGCTTGTTGCAAGCTGACTGTCCTGGCTTGAACCCACTGAAAAACAGTGACAGTGTCGCACACTTTGTAAACGAGAGTTTTGCCAACACACAGACATTGTTCACCTAATAAGGTCCTAGAATGACCTTATTTCAAACTGGCACCACACACAGAGAGCAGAAGCAGTTCACTTCATCAATCATGTCTGCACCCTTTGGTGCTTCCCTGAAATACTTTTCATGCTCAAAATGCAGATGATTGGTGCCATGATGCATTCTTCTCCATCAAGGTTTCTAATTCTATTTATTTGAATGTATTTGTTGTAAATAATTTTGTATTTTGTACTTCAGCCTCTTTCTTCCTCTCCTGTAGTGGGAAAGGATGCCATCTGGACTGAAATCCCATTCAATTCGGACACTTATTCAGA
Organism: Calidris pugnax; assembly: GCF_001431845.1. Classification (NCBI taxonomy): domain Eukaryota; kingdom Metazoa; phylum Chordata; class Aves; order Charadriiformes; family Scolopacidae; genus Calidris; species Calidris pugnax. The sequence goes on from NW_015090885.1 coordinate 13,816,167, forward strand.
ATGCAAAGGGAAACAATACGTAAAGAGGACTTGGTATAAGAAGTTTGTAGGTGTGCAGCTGTGTAATTCTTTGAGATACAAGATATACCTCAGTGATTCACTTACAGGTAAGAGACATTCAAATCAGTGTTTGATTTTGACACTCCTCAAAGATATCATGGTTCCAGAACTAAGAGGTTTAATAAGACAAGCTCTGCTGATGTGTGATCAGGTATGTTTAATCTACTCCATAGACAGATTGATCATAAACAGTAATCTGCTTGTGCTCAGTAATCATTTGTGTGTTTGATATTGAATTTTCAGAGTCAAGAGTGACTTCTCTGTGGTGATCATCAAATTTTAAGTATCTGTTAATATCGTGGGGGTCATACAGAAAATTGATAAAGATAGGTCTCTGCCAGGGAATAGCATATATTGTAAAAGTGCCAAATTTGTATTTAAAGGGTACCCTGGAATAGCTCTTAATTAGAGGATTAAGACCTAATTTTAGACCAGGATTAAACTCGGTCATTCCCATCCCACTTGGTAAACATCTGGTTATTTCATTATTGTGAGGCTTATAAATGCATGACTTCAACTCTAGTCAACAGGTTTTACGCACCTGCTTTGACATTTTTATTTTGTTTTCACATTCCCAATTTTTGCTCGTAAACTCTTCCCCACACACACCTTCTTTTTTCTTATACTATGTTCTATTACTACCAGCAGCCTCCTGGCCTTACCTTCTCAAGTTTTGCTCAGTGCCTTGAGGTCACTAGAGTGTGAGGTATTTAAGACCTGAATCAAGTGGCACATGATGCATGTAAGCTGGGGAAACAGCCTGTAAAAAGTGTTTTCCAGAACTTTGTGTCTCATGTAGATTGTACAAGCTATATTTAGAAATTTATTAACTTCTTATAATCCGTACCAAGCACCTGGCTTTCTTCTGTATGAGGTCTTTTATCAGAACTGCATGGACAACTTGGTGACACTGGCATTAGTGTGGCATCCAGAGCACAAAGAGTGTAATACAACTGCATATTAGAAATTACTTTTGAGTGCGAGTTAGATAGTACATTCATCACGTTCATTTGAATTAAGTAAGAGAAACTGTGGCTTAAAGAATTAGCTTTCATAGCCCAAAGTTGCCCATCTCAGAGCTCAGCACCTCACAGGAGCAGGGCTCTGGTCTCTGTATATAGGAAGATGGAAAGAAAAGAACAGGGGAGTGTAGGGCAGCCCATGCAGATTGAATTTCAACCTGCCCGGCCTTGCACCTGGCATCATTTCTCCTATGAGCAGACAAGGAAGGAAAGCCCTGTCGTTAGTAGTAAGTACAATACCTCATATATAAATAATATCTTGGCAATTATGTGAGTAAAAGAGCCTGTTTTGAACAGAGGTATCATTCATTCAACTGTTGCTGTACTAACCGGCTGCGATCGGATGACAAACACTGGCAATGAGGCATCGTGTATCACCAAACCAGCCAGTAGAGGAAATAGCAGTGCTAATCTAGCAGGACTAGTCTTCAGTCCTAAATCAAGTGAATTAACACTGCAGTGAAAGCTACTTCAGGCTTAGAAGAAAAGTTTAATATATCAGGAGCCCATTTTCCTATTTTCATTAGATTGTTTTTGTTCTTGCTGGAAGGGTAGTGATTTAACTTGGCTGGAGGAAGGTGGTGGTAGCCACATTGTATTCATTATACTTGCTAAGCGTGGTTCTTGCACTTGAATTGTTACAACCAGCGCTTACCAGTTGTCACAGTATTTGAAAAAAATTGAAATATTTATGTAGAAGGAAAACTGCTTCCCCCCCTTCCACTCCCGTTTCCTCAGTGAGACTGTCATGGCCGTTCTCTCTAATTGCAAGTGAGAAAGTTTCCAATTAGAAGCCCAACTCTGTTCTGATGTGTTTCACTCTCACACCTTGTCTCATGGTGGCCCCAAGGCCAGCAGAAGTGTATCTGCCAGCACCAGCCAGCGGGGCCAGCAATGGCTACTGGTAGCAAAGGGCTGTGCTGAGCTCTGAGTTCCACCTTTATGCTGAAAATATCTTCCAAAGCTTTGCTGTTTAAGCAGCCTAATGATCTTGAAATTCAGGGACATTGTACAAATGCTGTTGTATAAGGCAGCTGACAACCATATATTTGCATACTGGTTTTTAGCATGAATTTATACTTCTAGCGATTCAGAATTCACAATGTATAAAACAAAGATGGTTATCTAATTTTCTTAAGACCACCCATAAGGGAACACTGGAAAAAACTAATTTAATTTAAGCTAGAATACTGTCCCCAAAAGAGAAATACTAATGTAGTCATTTGTTAGCTAAATGTTTTTAAGTGTGTTCCTTTATTATGGAAAGAATTGGGCAGTAAGAATTTAATAGTCACTGAGAATGCTGCTAATTTATATATAGCAATTTTTTTAATTACGCATAGGTTACGCTGTGGGCCAGAAGAATATGTGTGTATCTGAAAGTTACTGTTCTTGTGTTAGCCATAAAAATATCTGGTTTATTCTGTCTCTCATGAAGAAAAACTGATCGATGTTACACATGCCAGGACTGTTCTATAAACCAGCATCTACTGCTGATCTCATTTAATAGTCCTCCAGAGCAGTCACTGTAAGCATTCCAGAAAAGCAGGCCACCAAAAAAAAAGTATTTATTGAGGGGAGGAAAAAAATAAATTCTAAGTGTGACCTTCAACAGCCATGGAAAAAAAAATGCTGTTTTGGGCAGCCTGAATGTTCTTAATTTCAGACCAAAAAATTGCTGAGAGGAACTCCCTCTGACCAGCTCTATGGAAAAAACATGCCTGCAGCCAAAACTAGATAGTAATAAATAATTTTCTAAAGCTAGAGAAGAACTGCATGCACAGAGACTGTCAACTGGAGGTGAGAAATTTTGGCAAAATATTGATCAGTTCACAAAAATAGGAGAGAGAGAGAGTTTATTGGGAGGCTGCTCTTTTATTAATGGCACTTTGGGGAGCAGTATTATAAGCCACTCACCATCCCTCAAATGGCCAGGCTGGCACAGATTCAAGGCTACAGGACACCCAACATCTACTGAGTAGCTGGACTTTCCGCTTAGCTTATACCTGAGTACTGAGTCTATCTCTAAATGCTGTCACCTTTCCTTTCAACCTCACAACCAAGGGTTGAACATATTAAGAAAAAGTGCTATGAAAGGAGTTTAGAAAAAATGGTAAGTTTATCTGAAAATGTTTCCTGCCAATGTGTGGGAGGAGAAAGTAGCTCACTTTCCTCCATCTTCTGAACTGAATTTTACTAAGGTCTTGCAAATCAAACCAGTGAGTAAAAAACATCTCTCTGTTAAAAGTCCTTTACTGTGAGTCTTCTTATTAACGGGATGAGCACAGCCCGTAACGTCAGGACACACTGCAAGGGGCACTTGAGACCTCGTTTTCTATTCGGTTGCAGTCAAGTGTCCTGCTAAGCAATCCTGCAAATAAATACACGGGCACGGTTCATGCTCTGGAGAAGCAATTACTGTACCGAGGTCATCTATTTGTTAAAGGATATCACTTGCACATACAGGTTGTAAAAATATGATGATTTACAAAACAGGCCTTGGCTGTGTTACGAGGTGGTCTATGAAAAAATCTTTGAATGCACTGGGGGCTTCCTGACAGGGAACCAAACCTGCCTTCCATTCACATCACCAGCAAAACTTACCTCATTTTTGATACAATCAGGATGAGGTTCTAGGTAAAAACAGAATTTCACTTAATGTATGAAGTGCAGGGAGGAGAAAAAACACATTCAGGCATAGATTTCGGCCAAGAATCACAGAATGGTTAGCGTTGGAGGGGACCTTAAAGATCATCTAGTTCCAACCCCTCTGCCATGGGCACCTGCCACTAGACCAGGTTGCTCACAGCACCATCCAGCCCGGTCTTGAACACTTCCAGGGATGGGGCATCCACAGCTGCTCTGGGCAACCTGTTCCAGTGCCTCACCGCCCTCATAGTAAATAATTTCTTCCTGATACCTAATCTAAATGCGCCCTCTCTCACTGCACTCCCTGATAAAGAGTCCCTCCCCATCTCTCCCGTAGGCCCCCTTCCTACATCATGGAAGGTTCCCATAAGGTCTCCCTAGAGCCTTCTCTTCTCCAGGCTGAACAACCCAAATTCTCTCAGCCTGTCTTCATAGCAGAGGTGCTCCAGCCCCCTGATCATCTTTGTGGCCTTCCTCTGGACCGACTCAAACAAGTCCATGTCCTTCTTATGTAGGGGGGCCCAAAACTGGACACAGTACTCGAGGTGGGGTCTCATGAGAGCGGAGTAGAGAGGCAGAATCACCTCCCTTGACCTGCTGGCCACACTTCTTTTGGTGGCTTTCTGGGCTGTGAGAGTATGTTACCAGCTCATGTTGAGCTTCTCATCAACCGACACCCCAAATCCTTCTCCTCAGGGCTGCTCTCGGTCCGTTCTCTGCCCAGCCTGTGTTTGTGCTTGGGATTGCCCCAACCCATGTGCAGCCATGAGTATACTTGGAGCACACATGTAATGTTCAAATTACAGCCACAGAGGAAAAGAATGGTAGCATTCACCTTGGCTTCCCCACAGAGCAAAGAGCACGGCCCATTGCCTCTGGTGGTTTTTGGAAAAAGCACTCACTGAACTGGATATTGATTTTCAACTTTGCTGCTTCTCTGCTTTCAGGAAAATTTTATAACATAGGAGACCAGAGGGGCCATGGAGAAGATCACTGCCAATTTGTAGACTCATTCTTAGATGGAAGGACAGGACAGCAAGAAGATCTACCAGTCAAAGACGGTAATTCCTTACACCTGTCTGTGTAGCAAACCTTGGCAATTCCTTTCTTTGTGCCTTTCTTTTTCCCGCCAGTGGATTCAGCACCCACTGCTGGGGCGGGCAATGGAAAGGGACTATGGGCTCTGCAGACAGAAGAGAGTTGAGATGTTTTGAAAATGAGCAATGACTTATTAAAAGAGGGTTATGACTTGGGCTCTGTTAGGTAGTAAACAGCCTCTCTCCTGTTTAAAACATTCCAACAGATTATTCACAGTTGGTATTACATATTTAAACCCAACCACAAATTCGAGTTCGCAGAGAGGCATGAAGTGTTATGTTCAAACTAGCAAGGTCGATTTAAAGTGCAGTAAATCATCAGCTGGGCATTAAACAGCTTTGTTTAGTGCTAATGAGAAGCTAAAAAGTTATTACTGGAAAATATAATTCATGCTGTAGCAATTCTGTGTGCACTAATTGGAAGCGGGTGACTAGCATTCCAGTCTGGTTGAAGTGGGCATGGGACTGGGTGTCCTAAATGCAGCTGTGACCTCCCTGGCTATTTTTTCCACGTTGCTGAGGCTCAGGCATAAGAAAATTGTATTTCTGTCAGCTGAACTCCTGCCTTCGTTGTTTGTCAGCACCAGGGAGTCCACTCCCTTGGGGGGGGGGGTAAGGACACAGGCTTTATTGATACACAGGTGTGTGCTGCGTGTGCCATGGAATATTTTACTGAGAGAAATATCAAAACAGGTTTCAGTACAATATCAGTGTGTTGACCAAACCGTCCTGTATGTAATGCTTCATTTATAAAACACCTTATAGAAGTACAGAAATGCATCCAGGTAGGTGTGGGAGATTAAAGCCAAGTGCCTAAATCTTTCACAACTTTTTTCAAAAACAAAGTAGTTGAATGATCTGAAGGGTGTTTGCTTATGTGATTATTTTTTTTTAAAGAGGGCTTTGCTTTTCCTTCCTCGGTTAGTGTTGCCCATTTGTGAAGGTATTTTGTTTATGAGGGATTGTCTGAATCCAATTTGGCGTTGCCACGGCAGCAGACCTCTCGGTTGTATCAGATACACTTTTTTTAAAAATATTTTTAAAATTAAAAAAAAATAAATACAAAAACACTTCTACATAAAAAGCTTGCTACCCCAGCCTAAAAGACATTTTAAACCAAGTTGTTTTCAGGAACTAGGTTTAATGGAGTGGATTCATGAGCTACATTCATTTTCTGAAAAAAAATTACAAAAACAACCAAAAAAAACCCCAACGAAACATACAAACAAGAAAAAGCTCCCACCTTTGCTTGGGTTGGATTCAGCACTAATTGCTCACTTTAGTTTCTAACTTAACATTTATTGTTTGACTGGGAAGCACGTGTATTGTCACACCAAAGAGATTTAAAGCAGGAGCTACGATCGTTTTCTTGGGGATGGGGGGATACTGTGAAATACCCCCAACTGTCAGGTCTTACCTAGGTTCCCTTGGGCATTAAGGCTACTGCATGGGGGACTATTTAATCATCACCACTTTGGAAGGAGGACCAGCCTCCTGTTTAGAGAAGCCCCCAGCAGCAGCCAGAGGGGAAGAAGGCTGCAGGAGACTCACCCAGCCAGCACCATCCATGGGTGATGCTGGGACCTCACGTCTGGAGGGCAGGGGGGGTCAGGCTTCACCTCCCCTGCTCTGAGCCACAGCAGTCCCCAGAGCTTCTGCTTCTCTTTGAGTTGGGGGGACAAACACCGGCTGTTTTGGGCAGCCACTGGATGGAAGGGCAGCAAACAGACCTGTTTGGGGCAGATGGGTTAACAGCATAGTGACCAGTTTGGCCATTAATTGAATTGCATGCAGCCTTCACAGGGAAGCCAAAGAAAGGCTCCATCTTGAGGGCTTCCTGCAAACAAAACTCTCTTTTCTCTTCCAGGATTTTTCAGGGCGGTTCGTCAGGAACCTGTTAAATTTGGAAAAATAGGCGGGGAGACTCACATTAACTACGTTCGCTGGTACGAGTGCGGAACATCGATACCTGGGAAATGGTAGAGCCGACACGAACTTGGTGAAAAGGTCCAGCACCTGCCACCCCCACCACCCCTCAACTGCCCAACGCGGGCTCCAAGATGGAAATGTTTATGGCGTGCCTGGCACTTCAGTTCACTGGCGTGCAAAGGTTTATAGAAGTTTAATGCCAATACTGCATTAATTGTGTAATAGTGTAGGCTGCTTACTGTAGTTATCCAGTTTTACAAATTTGTCGTTAGATTACAAAAAAATAGATATATATAAAAATCCCCAACAAGCTAGGGACGTGTTGTAGGATAATGTATAGGGAAGCTGGCTCCCTATTCTTGAGGTATGGTTTATATGGTATTTTAAAAGATACGGTGTGTATATTATTTATCACAATGTTGTAATAAATGTTTAAGGCACAGTTATGGCAGAGTTGGTCACGGAATGCAGTGTGTGTTAGTTTTTAAATATTCACTGGTCTTCTTATAACGTTAAGTGCCGTAAGCTACCTGTCCAGCTAGACCTGTAACGTCTCCCCACTCATAAATTATAGAAAAGACCCTATAATTATTCATATCCTGCAACCAGTAAACTTGAAGCGCATTCTCCTTACGTGTATGAAGAGTTTATCCTTCCTGCCAAAACGCCGAGGCAGGGTGCTGTACCTGCAGCTTCAAACAATCAGCTTAGTGGGGTTGGTTTGGTTTTTTTCCATGTTTGTTTTCAAACGCTTCACCTCCAGCACAAGAGTCTGTTCAGCCCATTGCTGCGGGGTTAGAGCCGCTGCCCCCGAGCCGGGCGGTGGTTTGGGGGTGGGTTTGGTTTCCTCCCATGAAGGCAGACCCAGACATACCCACATGGCACCAAACAAGGGAACCACGGCTGGTCACAAAAAGGTGGTTTTCAGAGACTGAGACTTACTGGTTCAGAAGCCCAATGTACATACAGTGCAGGGAGACTTGGAAAAGATAGATGAAACCAGAAAAAAAATAAAGCTAGTTATAACAACATAATCAGGTTTATTTTATTTAAATTAAAAAATCAAAAAAATCCCTAAAACATGGTTCATTGGGGCCAGAGGGGAAGTAGCAATAACTGAACTTTAGAACTGCTTTACAGTAATTTTGATTAAAACCTCTCCCAAAGCTACTTGTTGTACTGCTTGAACATTTATGAACTAAATAAAGAGATGTAGGTTTTTTTTAAAGGTGTTATTCATTACATTACTAATGTATTGAAAAAATATGAACAGGAACACCCAGATATATATATAGTAGAAATAGTCATTTATAGAAAATGCCTTATAAAGTACATTGCAGGTACACTGTACTCCTAATAAAATATTTTTTAATCAAGTGTTTTTCTCAAGTGTTTTACCTGAAAACAGATCTTGGTTTCTTGGCAAATGCTATTATTTCAGGACGCTGTTTGTTCTGAACCTGTTGTTCTGCCCCATCCCTGGAAGTGTTCAAGGCCAGGCTGGATGTGGCCTTGAGCAACCTGGTCTCGTGGGAGGTGTCCCTGCCCATGGCAGGGGGGTTGGAACTAGATGATCTTTGAGGTCCCTTCCAACCCAAACCATTCTGTGATTCTATGATTGTAATCAGGCACATCAGGTGGGCGATGGCCACCTGATGCATTAGATGTGACAAGTGCCCAAACAGCTGGGGTCACAGCCACAGCTGACAGGGGAGCAGTGGTAGTTAAAGATGCTGAAGACAGGAATGTTTTCACTGACTTCAGTTCCAGATTTGTTTTTATGGGAGTTCAAGCAGCTTGCTCCAGTTCTTTTTTTTTATTTATTCCCTACTTATTTTTATGTATTCCTAGAATCCATAAGATGGAAAATATTAACTGGGAAAATGTTTTACCCTCTGCTGTTATATGTTCTATTGAATTTGTTACAGCTCTTGATCTGTTTTTTCTTGGCTCAAAATCGAGCCACTCGCACTCCCAAGTTTCTGGGTGGTAAAGAACCTGTGGAAAGTTGTTCCTTTTAAAGAGTTCTTTTTTAAAAATACGTATTTGGCTTAAATTTTCAGGTAATAAACCAATTTTCCCCCTGCCCTCGTTAATGTCTAATTGGTAAGGGCTCTAAGATTTTATGTACTGGTTCTTACTCAGTTGGTAGGAGGATTACTTGGCGATTAGTAACAGCAGACAGTGCAAAAACCATCTCCTGCTGCATAAACCTCTGCAAAAGCCATCTGTGTTCACAACACTTCTCCATTTACACACCTAAAAATCTGTCTTCTCTCCTGCAAACCCGAGCACCGCTCATCGCTACCTTGGTCTCTGTATACCAGCACACACACTGGTTTTAACATAGTTTTCTTGTTCAGTATTACCTAGATGCTAGAAATCAAGATCAGGCAATCAATAGATTCAGGGTTTTTATTAGTTTTCTGTGTGAGCATTACAATTTATGATACATCATATCTAGTTTTACCTCCAGAATGAACCTAATTTAGTACATCATCGTATTAGTAAAAACAAGCCTGATAAGTGGGCTACACTTCCAACTAGCATCTTCACGTCCTCCAAACAAGGCAAGCTAGAACGCCAATCACTTTGCGGACACTTAGGTAGTGTTTCCCAAAAAAATAACCCAGCCCCGAATTAAACTAGGAAGCGGATACAATTGAAAGCAGGAAAGATTCTTTCGGTCCTTCCCCTCCCCCCAGCAGAATTTAATCAACAGCTATAGTTTTGCCTCATTACCGTTTCGGGACCTCAATTAAAAAATATCCTGGAGTCTGTCGGGACGGACAGGACACCTCCTTACCGGTAGCCGGGTCCGGGCTGGGTGTAGCCCTGGGGGCCGAAGGGCGGCCGGTTGCGGGCGTAGGGGTTGGGCCCGCTGGGCGGGGGGGTGATGGTGCTGCCGGGGGTCGGGTTGAAGCCGGGCCGCGGCTGGAAGGTGCCGGGGGCGGCGGGGGAGGCGGGGGCGCCGCTGTAGGGAGCGGGCTGGGAGGCCTGAGTGGTGTAGGGCTGCGGGGGCGGGTAGTTCCCCCCCGCGAACTGCGGCGGCTGCTGCTGCTGGGCCGGCAGCTGCGGGGGCTGCCCGGGGAAGGCGGCGGCGGCGGGGGCCGGTGCGGGCGGCTGGCTGTAGGCCGGGAACTGCTGGGCTGCTTGCTGCGAGGGGGGCTGCTGCTGGCTGTAGCCGGCTGGAAAGGCAAAGAGAGAGGAGGGGTGAGGGGGGAAGAACCGAGGCCACCTGCAGAAACACCTCGGTTGTGGGCACAGAGCAGGCACACCAAGAACAACAGCGGATCTCAGCCCTGCCCGGCCTCGGGCATCAAACAGCTTTCCCCTAACTAGAAATTAAAAGAAAAATAAAAAATACATATAGTATTTTACCTTCACATGAAAAATAAAAAGGCAAACTGCAACCTTTTTCCCAAATAAAAACTAAAACCAAAACCGTCATGAAAGTAGCATCGGGGTTTAAATAAAGTCATACCTTTGGTTAAATCATAGGTGTTTTCAGTTCTTTAGGGTTAAATATGACAAAGTTGCGCAGAACAGAATACTCCAGGACAAAACTGCCATTTAAACACATCCCAAACTCGATTTTTTTCCTGTATCAAACCAGCTTCCAAAAGGAACTGCTCTTTTGAAGACTTTAAAATGACACAAAGTTCTTTTATGAAGAAATATATAGCTGCTTTTATCCATCAGTGAAACACACCTGCAGCTACTTGCAATGAAACCTCTCCAGTGACTGGAATCCTGTCAGCATTAAACACCAGACACACAAATTATTAGAAGTGCACAGCCCTAAACAGAAAGAGTAAGGATTGAAGAATGCACTGGAGTAAATTCTGAAACTCACCTTGGAGCCAGCGTCAAAATCTACCCATGAAACAAACCTTCGAAGGGTCCATTTTTACTACCATGAGTAAGTAACCAAACTGTTGCCTGGGAGACCTACTAGAGCAGGAGTGGATCCTGCTCTTGGGGGACATGGGTTTGAAAGGAGACAATACTCATGGGAACAGCAGCAAAACAAACAAACAACAAGTCCCATGAGTCAAGATCCTTAAAAGCTGCTGCCAAGAGATCCTCAAAAAAAAAAAAAAAAAGACTTTCTGAAAAATTGGGCTAATTGTGAAATAAGTAATGAGAAACAGAGCCTCAGATCAGTTTAGGTGGCGTTTCATTCTTACTTGAAGACGGCGTTGATGAGAGTGCAGAACTCACACTGCACTGCAGCCTTCACAGGAACTTCTCCAGTAAAATAATGGATTAGATGATGGTGGGATATAAGTAGAAAGCAGATAGAAACTCCTTCCCCCTCTCCCCCTCCTCAGTTTTTAAGCCTAAAGAAAGTCAGATAGACCCTTCTACTTCCAACAGGCTCATTACTTCTTCTGAAATTACGCTTCAGAAAGTCTGTCACTGTCTTCTAATTACAAATGTGGGGGTGAGAAATCTGCAGAGAACAAGACACCATTTAGAGACCCCAATCAACCCGCTCTCGCACAGCACACAGAAACAAGAGCTGAGGCAAAACCTTCCGTTCCAAGTTTTCTAGGGTTCTTATCCAAGATAAACACAGAATTTCTTCATAAACTCTGCAAGTGTTCTCATCTGTATCAAATTTGATGCACTCCCATTGTATATATTGCACACCAAAAAAAGAGGCCATACAGGCTCTATTCTGAGTCACTTAATGGTATGGGAGTCTTCTGTTTAAGTTTAAGGAAGATTGTTTAAAACAAGGAATGATAAATGCTTTGTATCATTTTCTAAGAGTATTCAACAACTTGCAATTTGTTATGGAATCTGCTGTTATAGGTTCATCCCTGTACTTTAGCTGGATTACAATCCCTATTCATTATTAGATGCCAGCTGCTTCTTAAAGTAAATAACCAAAATTTCTGAGTCAAGTTTATTTTGGGTATATGCAAAAGCCAGCTTTTCGTATTAGACTACACATAAACCACTGATGCACTAAGATGTTCCTCAGCTAAAAGTCTTCTGGCACCTTTACTTGAGGTAGCAGCAAAATCAACAACTGAAAAACAAAAATTATCACTTGAAAGTTTCTCTGAAATTACGGTATTTGTAATAGCTAAGGATTTACTAAATGACAACTATAAGCAGTGTTCACACCACTAAATGTTGTATATGGAAATCATTTTAGATGCAAGAAATAGGGGCCTCCAATACTTAAGGAAGCTAAATTGGGATGTTTTAGTCATTCACTTGCCAGAATGCCAAGCTGCACAAGTTAATCCTGAAGACTTCTCATACTTCAAAGTGATTCATTTTGCCTACCTTTCTAACAGTGCATTCTGCTGATTAATAACGAAGTCTGCTTTTAGTCACAATCAAGTAGGATTGAGATACCAGAACTCTATGTATCAAAAACATAAACAGCTACAGGTAATTTTTGAATCGTGCCAGTTCCCTTCAGAACCACAGGGATGAAGCACAGGCACCCTGACCTGCCCCACAGGCACGTTCAGGAACTGAAGTGCAGGGGTTCAGAGAGGTTCTGCAGCTAAACCACCATGTGAGAGCTGCTTACCTGGGTACTGCATGCTGTACTGCTGCTGAGGCTGAGCCTGTGGCTGCTGGGCAGGATAACCGGGCTGTTGGTACTGTTGATACATTTGACCTACGGATGAAAAACTTACTTAGTTGAAGCCCAGCGCCTTGGCTGTATCATAAACACACAGTCAATAACATCTTAGCATTTTTAAAATCACAGGAACAAACCCCCTCGCAACACGTAAAAACTTTTGCTAAAAAATCTGAACACAATCAAGTTTTGAGTACATTCTACCTAATTACCAACTGAAATCAATCTACAGATTTTAGCTTCTGAACCATGCTGTTCAGAAGACTAAATGATGTTTAACTCCAATGGAATAAATAGTTCTGATTTGGTATGTGGGGCTTACTATTTCACATTTTCAGAAGACGCTAAAGCCACGCACCTTAATTAGTGCTACTCTGGTGGGTAACAGAGCAGGAATTTTATTTAAGTGTCTTGATAACTGCTCCAGAGCTTACACTGTAAATTCAAGTACTTCAAAAGTTAAACATGTCTTCAGACTGTTTGTTTATATTATGTTTTTAAGACCATTTCTGTATTAGAGTACTGTAAGCAGAGTGGTACATTATTTATCCTGACCACATTTTCCAGAGAAGTCATCCATCTCTTAGTATCTGACTTGCTGTAAGCCAAGTTTTGTTAAAGAGACCCAGGGATATACACCCCAAAGCAAAACCAAAACCATACATTCTTAAGCTTGGGTATTCTAATTCAATGCTAATTTTTCCTAAATTCGCTGTTTCCAATTTCTTGGCAAGAACAGGCTGAATATTTGTTTATACTTAACCTATGGCCCTGTTTAGACTTTATGCTTCTGCTGTTTTTCAATTTAATAACAGGCACAGTCAAAGAACCCAGACAATTATCTGCCAAAACTAAAGCTTAGCTGAACTGGAGCAGACATGGAAACTTTACTATTATAAAGTGTTACTGTACTATTATTCATTCTGCAGAGATCAGCAGACTGTATAAATACAGTGTATCTTCTGAATTGTACAAGACAAAAGCTATTCGGCTCTGCTCCAAGTCCTTCCAGACCCCTGCACACTCTGCTTTAACACCACTCCTTATTTCTGCTTTTCTCTGCGGTACTTGCAGCTGAAAGCAACGGTATTTTACATTCACACTGAGGTGTTCAAAAATTTTATATCGGTGCAGTCTTTCAAAATATTATTTGGTATGCAATTATTGGGGGATGATGAGTGCCAAACACAAGGCTTGAAGAGAATTTAAGCCCGTTAGCTTGGTAAGTAAAAATTAGAAACTCAGAATGCTTGCTTTTGTTTCTTAAACCCCGTTGTTACAGGGAAGTTCTGGGAGAACAAGCAGGAGGCTGCCTACAGGCTAATGCAGAGACCACACTGGCACCTGCTGGAGACCCCAGGCAAAGGGATAGGAAAGAAACAGCATGGAGTTTTTCCAAAGCTGTCTTAAGAGAAGACTTTCTGTCTACACCAGGGTTGAAGTGTTAGTGAGGAACAAAGAGGTGCTCTAGTGCTGTTCATGAAAACATTCTTCATTTACAGCCAGGAACGCAGTCAAGGATCCTATGAGTCCTTACACATACAGTTTTCCCCCTCATTGGATTTTACTCTGAAAACAAGAGAGTTACAGCATCTATGTCTGGTTTTGTACTTAGTGCTTATTACAGTCAAGGATCTGCCAGCATTTACCATTGTTCCTGTGCACTGAAACAGCCATTTTAGCTTGAATCAGAGAAAAAAGGTATATAGTCACACAACATTCTCTTCTTGAGAAGATCATGAAGTGCTTACAAAAATGAACTTTTTTATCTATTTTAGAAAAGACTAAAAAAGTGTCCACATCCGTACAAAACTGGTTCCTGTGTGTATTCAAGCGACTGGATTTCGGGGTACAAAGCACAGGCACGCCACAGGAGACAGCACTATACTGGAACTTTTTTTGTTGTATTGATGTAATTCAAACCAGTGAATGCTTAAAACTTTATCAAGGAGGCAAGTCACTCCTTAGTATCTGCACGTAGAGGAAAGATTACTTGGTATTCACAAATAATGATAACTAATAACCAATTATAAACATCATAGCATCATTTATTGGCAAAGAATGCCATTAAATAATAATCCCTGATATGAATGATTGACACACAATTGGCATCACCATTTGACTTATATCCTCAAAATACATGGGAAGTGGGGTGGGGAAGCACAGTTTGGGGTGTTTTGCTTTTTTAAGAATTGAACTAATATTTCAAAACTAGTTTTAAAACTACTTTGTAACAAGGACATGCTCTGTACCAACAGGGCCATTTGTGTGAGCGAATGCTGTTGAAAACCTAACCATCAACACGTATCCAAAGTTCTGGCTGGGCCAGGGCCCTGCACAGGTTCTCAACTCAGCTGCACAAGTGCAGGAACGGAGAGCAGGACGGGACAGCATAGGTCCCCAAATTACCACTGAACTGAGTGCTACCAAACAATGACATATGGAAAGCTACTCCGTATTTCAAAGGAAAGTCCTGAACGCTTTGGATAAAAGCAAATTAGCTTATGAGAACAATTCAGGAGCTGGTAATCAGACATCTATTACCCAGGTTTGGTAAGAGATTGCCTTTACCATGTGCAGACAGGGACACCACAAGCACTCCCACTAGTATTTCTGATGAACAAAGTGCAATAATGAATTCTGACCTCCTCCCAAGAACTGACTCATCCTATTTTATCCATAGAGTGTAAAAAATATAATCAATACTTAACAAATTTCAGTGGTAACAATAAAAACTGCATAAACTACAGACCAAAGCCTTCATAATTAGTGCTGTTGTATTTTTATATGCAAAAAAAGGACTTGGGGAAAGGTACAGTACAGTTCAGTGTTTAAAAAAAAAAAAAACAAAAAAACAACTCCAACACCAAAAAACCCCGCTACACTTTCCGTGACCCAAGTTTAGAAAAATCATTATATCTACTCTGATACTCGGGAGAGAAGCTGTCTAGGCTCACGTAAAATGAGTTTTGCTGAAACAAGTACTTTTTACCACCCCTGCTATGAGCAGCCATTCAGGATTCCAACCAACTGCTGCTAGTGCTTTTAAGTGTTTCACTTTTTTGTTTCAGTTCTAGTTTACATCAACACTTAAAATCTCATGCCTTATTGTATTAGAGTAAAAAGGCCAAATTAATAAAATATAAGTTCAGTAGGCGAGAGTGTATTTTTTTTAATATTAAGCTTCCTAGCTGCTGAGAGAAAAACCTGAAGCAATTTTTTCCAAAATTCGTTCTACACATAAACGCCAAACAGTTATATCTTTAAGCTACAAAATTATCTCTTGCTGTTCCATTTATATCATTTGACTAATTCTTTAGGAAGTGAACAAAAAAAAAAAGCTGAAAGCAGCAAAACAAGCGTTTTACTGCAAGCTTCACTGCAACCAACAGCCTTCATGCCTACTTCAATATTACGCCTAACTACAAGTTCCTCAATCAAAATGTTACTGATGCCCTTCAGGCAAGATATTCCAAGTGACAGTGGATACTGTCATCACCCTTCAGTGATGCCTCTGACATTTACCTCAGCGTTATGTCACTATAGAAAGCAGCAGAGGGTTGTAAATTGTTTCTCACTAACAGAAAGACAACTTTATATTGTACTTTGTAAGGAGGCAGAGATACCAAAGTAAGTCATTACACAGAGTTTCATCCAGAACTATGCAGGTCCAAAGCCTCAGTGCTCTTAGAAAAATATCAACAGGAAAATGATGCCCAAATGTAGCAAACCTCTGAATACATGTTACTTGATTTCTAAAAATAAACGTAAAAGGACATAGTACAAAGGAATCTGAATATCAGAGTTCAGACCTTAAGCTTTAACGGAGACCCAAGTGAGGCTCTCAAGGGCTACACAGGAAAACTACAAAGCATGAGATAGTTCTGAGGTTTCACCTGATGAGCAGAGAGCTATATGTAGTAAAGAAGCAATGCAGTAATGGCTCCGTTTTGTTAGATAGAAATGAGTAAACATTTTTAATACATAGTAGACAAGCAAAAGAGCTGTTAGCTGAGTGAAAGCTTGACACAACACACAGGGTATGATATGAACTAACGTTTTCAGAGAGCTTTAAACTGCAGCATATAAAAATCTACCTTACAGCAAAACGAGCACAGAATAGAAGTAGAAAACAGTACTGTGAAAATCCTCCTCCTGTTGTATCACCTACTCTTATAAATAAAGCTACTGCTCCACCTACCGTTTCTGTACTGAACAGCATGTGAGGAAAAAAGCTTTTCTGCCTCGTGGCACAGATGAATTTGCAGTTTGGCATCAACTTTGGGCCGGCTAATTGGAAGTCTTAGCTACTGATCACTCAGACACACTTATCGATGTCTTAAGTAGTAGGAAAAACCTGCTGCTTACCTTCCACCTGACCAGTCTGTGGCTGTGCTCCAGGGTAGGGTGGCTGCTGTGCCTGAACACCAGGGGGATGGGCTGCAGAAGAGGAGGAAGCGATGCTGTCTGGTGTTCCCGATCGCTCTTCTGCAGGGGCACTGGGTGGTCCTAGACGAGCAAGAACAAAATAATAGTATGCAAAATGAACAGAGTTTGAATTTTAAAAGCCTAATACAAAACCATTCCCTTGCACAGTTTTTAACGTTTTTTCCAATTCTCCACAGATTTACATCTGAGAGTGTCATGCTAAAGCTAAATATATTTGCACATCTAAGCTTTCCTTCGAAAATATTGGGGGGGGAATTTTCCACCTGTCTCTAAATAACTCAAATTTCATCCTTTCAAAGAACCTGACTCATTTGTGGGATAAAAACCTGTGCGACAACATGGCTTTTCCACAGCTTCAAGCGTTAACCTTGCACATGTACACTGAAGACTTGCTATGTTTGGACAGAGTACACAGCTACGCACCTGTTCTTCCTCACCTAGAGCAAAGGTGCAAGGCTGTATGAAACTGTTCGAATGCACTTGTGTTTTACTGTGGCCTACATGGGCCCAGGCAACAAAGTGCAGTCACAGCATGTGACAGAAAACCACAGCATGTGACAAAAAAAGGAGTGCATAAAATTTGCATACCCGGACAGGATATGGCAGGCTTCAGTCTAAAAGCAATTGTCTGCTTTGATAATTCTGCAAATATTCTAGCTAGCACCCAAAGAGAGCAGGTTCTGTTTTCATTTTCATAACATGTATTCTTACCTGACACCTGATCATCTGTCAAGCCAAACGCTGACATGACATTCTTGCTGATTTCATCCTGGTTCTTTAGCGGATCAAATGCAGACATGGTTGCTGCTGTAACTTGAGTAGATGGCTTAACATTAGAGTCAGCAGCAGCAGGTTTTTCTTCCCTACCATCTACAGCATCTACAAAACAAAATGCCCAGTTATTAATTTTTGAGAACTGAAACACCATCATAAATATATATCATACTATAGCAAGTTTAAAATTGCATAGCTGTGGGGTTTTTTTAAATGTTTTAACTGTTGAAATGCTGATGTTAGGATAGCAGTGATGAATCAGTGATGTATCTGAAACTGTGATGAATCACAAAGCTTAGGTTTCATTGCACAATTACTTATAAATACAGTGCCACTGTGGATTATCAGCATCATGTATCACTTTGTCTAAAATCCAAAGGTACAAGGCTCCTGCTTCAACAAATTGTTCTGGTATGACTTGCCAACAGAGAATTCAAAATTAGGAAAGCTTACAGGGCAGGTTCCAGTTTACTATAGTGTTTCATCAACTGCAGGTTTTGTTTCATTCTATCCCCTTCTCCCTGAATTCTTTCTAAGTTTATAGGTGAAGTTTATCTCTTTGCAATTATACAACTAACACTGAATCACTCATAAACCCCCTACTGAGCAGAGTGCTGCATTTCCTCTTAGAAACAAACAAGCTAAAGGTTTGACTAGCTAGTTCTGTTTACACTCTAAGATCACCACCCTAACCTCCTTCCAAATGGTTTATAACCAGAATCCACAATAGTCCACTGGAATTAGTAACTCTTTATATTGTAGGAACTGGGGCTGGATTTTTTTTTTTTTTTAAACAAAACCAATAAAACTTTGTTTAAAACACAATGTAGTGTTTCCTAAAAGAGAGGCTGGAGTTCTCAGTTCACCTCTTTACTCAGAACACTGTAACTCCATGACTTCGTGTCACCATTTTCTGTGTCCAGCTTACCCAAAATCTGTAGCTAAGCACACAGAGGAATAGTTTGTACAGACTATTTTTATTTTTTCTTTACAGATCTAAACTAGGAGATCAATGCCTGAAAACTGGGAGAATAAGACTTCCTTCCCCCTTTTGCCCTCCCCCCATAATCCTTTCCCACTCCAACCTGCACCCTTGTGCTGCTTACCCTGAGACAGCTCTGATGCTGGTCTGAGCTCAAAATGTATGGATTCAATTTCTTAACCTGGCAAAAAAGTCGATATGATTTTTGCTGAATTTGCTTTTTACTGTTTTAGTGAATCAAACTTGCTTAGCGACATGACAAAATAAGCACCAGAGCTAGCCCAAAGTAAGCAGTGGGAGTGCTCAGATGGGAACAAGAACTCTTCAGCAACAACAAGCTATTAATTCAGCTCAAAGCCCTCTCAAAACATTGTTGCGACTCACAAGTGTTAGTTCTAGAGTTTTCATACCTTGTAACAGAACCTCAGACTTTGAAGTTTTATTTCTAAGTTAACTTAGTGCTTTGCTCCAGATAATTTGAATAAAAATTTTGCCTCTGAAATAACAGAAGCATTAAGAACTAAGTTCTGAACCATCAAGCAACAATTAAGAACGATCACAACCAGTATTCAAACCTCCATTTTTCACTTTGTTAAAACGCATACAACTCTGCACATCACACCAAACCATTCTTTGCCAGGCTGCCTACCACTTTCAGGCAGATTAGTGGAAAGCCCTGGTTCAGCTGGTGGTTCTAAACAGTCCAGTAAACGATTGACTTTATTGCGAAGTTCTATCAGCTCTCGACGCAGGTATTTCACCTGATTAGATTCTAGGGGTCTTGGTTGTCCATTCACTGCAAAACAGCAATTACATAAATTTAAGACCGTAGTAACATCTTGACATTCAGTTTAAAATTAAACTTTTACTTGCATGTAGCATCATCATCCTCTGGAGTTTGGAGTGACACAGTTTAGACAACACAAACTGAACTCATTCCAGAACCTATTGTTCCTTTAATACAATCTCAGTTCAGATTAACCCACAGTACTAAAACCGCAGAGCAAAGCCTGCCATAAAGTTTTGTGCTATTTACTCATTTCCATGAATATACCCTGAACAGTAAAAATATCATACTTGGTTGTGGAAAGCTCTCCCTTTAGAAACTACCTTTAGAATTAAGGCAGCATACACAACACTGCTGCAATTCATGAGTAAGGTCAGTGTTCAGGTTTAAGGTTGCTTGCTACTATGTGCTAATCTACCAATAGTAGATTGAAAATAAAGAGCTATTTTATACAAAGGCTGAAAGATGAATGTTAAAAATCTCTTCAACTCTAAGCAATTAATGTTATTTTTTAGCAGTGTACTAGTAACACTGCAAGTTTATCATCATCATAAATTTCTCCCGCATCCTGTGAATAACACACCAAAAACACTCAAGAGTGGAAGATAACAAGGAAAACAACATTTAGAGAACAGTTGAATACATGTATGTGTGTGTATGCCACATAGTTTAAACAATCTTATAACAAGAAATAGTCTGTTTCCACAAGTTCAGACATCACATGAAACATCAAGAGAGAAAACAAATATCACATATTAATTCAGTATTTTCAACTTACTGATTTTATTCTTCTGAGGTGGCCAATAAAGTTTTTAGTACCTTCCAGTGAAGCCCACTGCCTGAATAAACATTATTAAAAAAATTAAAAAAGATAAAGACAATCTTCTATACTTACCAAACAATGTCAGCTTAAGTATCCTACTGCATTGAATTGCAAAGGAAAGATCTGAGCTATCAAAAATTGTTATGAGATCTCCATCTGCAAAAAACACGGAAAAGTTAGATTAAAATCAAAGCCTATTAACTACTGAACTTTATGCTAGGGCAGAACTGTTAAGGGTACCATACCTCAGTATACGGAGGATGAGAAAACTGAAGATGTAGAATTAGTAAATAGATGTTTTTTTCTGTCATTACTGAGTAAAGCTTATATCCTTGTTTCCCTGATCTACAATCAAAGACATACCTGCTGACTTAAAAAGCATCTAAAATAACTTGGGTAGGAAGAATTATTTCTAGCATTAGGAATACTTCTCAAGAAAAATGAAGTTCTCAAAAACAGGTTGTTTTTTAAAATCATACCACAACAAAGGAACACAACACAAAAATACTTATTTTGGCATGAGTCCCTGTGCAGGGAAATTATGCACAGGAGGTGTGACAGACAAGCAACTGGTTCCAAAAGGGAGCCTTCTGACATTAGCCCTTTTAAAGTTCCATATAGCTCATCATTCCTTTGTATTTGCAGACAGGATGAAACATTAGAGCTAAGAGTTCATAAAGGCCAACACCAGAAGGAATTATGCTGCCAGTTAAGTTATATGCCCACTTCAAGTGGCTCCAAAACCGTACTGTTCATGAACAGACAGGAGAGTCACAATAGACAGCACAAGCCAACCCCAATTTAATTTTTAGAACCCAAACCATTCATACGAAAAAGGGAAAATTTTAAGTGACTAGAATGTCTTCTCAGGTTATACTTGGAACACTGAGGTACAAGACTGATTTTTCAACAAGTGAATGATAACAAAGTTCCTGTGCAAAAGTGAACGGTAAAAATATCTATCAGCCTTAACCCACAAATAGGAATGAAGATATAAAGATGTCACAGTTGTCAGAACAAAACTTTTCTCTCAAACCAGGAATTTGACATGGAGTCTCATCTCTTAGCCATTTATTTTTGTCTGGCAGATCTCAGAGGAACTCCCATCCCGACGCATCCTAATGAATCCGCACACTGCCATCAGACACAGAAGCTAGGTAAGACCTGTGTGGGATCCTTCATTCTTAAGACACAAACTGCTATGCATAAACCACTGAACACCTTTAAGCCTATCAATACCCAAGAGAGACACCGAGCTCCCATTAAGTCTGGTCTCTCACAATTTTTAACCTGGGGTCAAGACAATAGACAACCATGTAATATCTTGCTTGCTCAACAAGATCACAGGTGAAACAAGACTATTCTCTTTGGCAGGATGGATTTTCTGCTGTTTTAACTATTCAACAGATTATTAATATATTAATAGATTAAATGAAGCCAAATTAAGCAGTGAAAAGGAAAGGAAAGAGTGGGAACGCATTATCAGGAAAACATGTGCTAGCAGAGGAGAAGGGGAGGGATAGCAGGACAACTTCCTTCCAGAACCCCTTGATGATGAGGAATTGAGATGAGACACTCTAGTGAAGCTTCACTTTCAAAAGCAACAATGTTGGACAAACGACACACAGCTTGGAAAAAAGCTGACTCCAGTCTACCCAAAGTTCCTCCCTAGAACACTGTTACAAGGAGGCTTTATGGATGGACACAGAAACATGTTTTCAATTACAGATTGCTGCCTAAAAATTCCGAGGTATTCCTTATGCATTGGTGACATTAAGATCCAGCCCTACAATGTTATGGTTAAAAATTTCAAATAAATACTAATGCTTCAGTATGAATAGTCATAAAACACACAATGGCAAGTTGAAAAAAAAAGAGCCTCAAAATTTGAAGAGCTACATAATCTGATTTTGTCATACTCTGACTACAGGTAACATCTCTGCAATGGAAGCCTTTCTTAGTATTGTACTATTAAAACCACCTAACAATGCTCATCTGTCTTCAAAGAAGTTGCTTCCTAACAAAATAAGCTAGGAATCTTACTAACAAACTGATAACATATGAAATTATTTTCAAGTATTCCTGAAGGAAATATTGCTGTCTCCAAAGATTTTTTTGTATCCTATGTCCTGTTTGCACTTCCACAATCTCCAAGCAGATTGGTTGACATCAGTATCAGTCACGGATTCACAGAGTAGAGACTGGAAAGTCTCCAAGGATGGAGGCTCCAAAACCCCACCAAGCAACCTGCTCCAATGACACACTGCCCTCCTGGCCAAAACTCATGCTCAAGCTCTCAAACTGCAGTTCATGACTGCTGCCATCTGGTGCTACTGAGAAGAGTTGGGATTCAATGGTCTTTGCAATTCCCACTCAGTTTGCTGGAAGCTGCTATTAAGCTCTGCCCTCAGCCTCCTCTGCAACACGCTGAACAAGCCCATCTCCCTCAAATGTTCCCGGTAGACCACCTGCCCTGGGCCCCTCACCATCCTCACCACATCCTGCTGGACCCTCTCCAGTTTCTCTGAGCCTTTTTAGCCTGGGGTCCAGAGGGCAAAAATGAGCATGGGGTTCCCAGTGGGGCCTCACCAGTGCCAGGGGAGGTGGAGGGTGGGTGGGTGTGCAGTAAAGGTGTCCCTGTTTGCTACTATGATCCATAACAAGGCTTATAGAATCAGACACTAAACAAATAAGTTTCATAAAGTTAAACAGTCCCTTCTCTGTGGCAATAAAGTGTGGCTTTTTTACTTTCCACCAGCTTTTCAAGTATCCTTTCTTAAATGCTGATACCAAAAATCCACTAGTGCCTAACACAAAGCCCTTCTACTCCCTATTCTCCTGCTTACCTGACAAATTATTACTTGTCTTACCAGTGCACAACACTGACAGACCATCTTACGGTGCTTTTCTGTCATATCTGTCATATTCACTGCCTGAATAAAGGCGCATGTTTTGAACAGTTTATCCTGCATAGCCAAATGAAAATTTACAATACACACAGTTTACATGGATTAATGTCAAACAAAAGAATCCAGATCATTTCATCTTATTCTCCTTCACCTATTTTAACATTTATGTTGAGGCAGTTACAAAAAATGATTAAAGATTTGCTTTTAAATTGCTAGCAGAAAACACACCAAGTACAGAATCTTGTTAGAAGCATAAAGTCAGTTCTACGATTCATATCAACAGCCAGCCAAGTTACTACCCAGTAGCGTATATGCTAGAATTCACAAGGTATATGTATATGTCAAGCCATACAAAAAGTCAAAAAATTTAAGTATATTAGATTTATCAAACAAACTTTTCATTTTAAGGAATGTCAATGAAGCTTAATTCCTGTAATCATTATATAGAGAAGAATATAGTGTGTTAAATATTTTCTATTGAAGAGTAAAACAGACTTTATTTTCTCCAATTTTGTTATTTCAAGAGCTTATCTTTATGGTTTGACAAGGGGCATAGCTTTCAAGTCCTATGTAACCCTAAATACTCCCCTGTATGCCAGTTATAAATATTTGATTTAGTACAGGCTAATGACCCCCTTAAATTACCAATGGACTGGAAAGCATTTTAGCATTAATTCTGCATCATCATGATACCATCCAATTTTGATGGCATAAGAAGTTTGAAGAAATTGGAAATGTTTAAGACATTGGAAATCTGCCTCATCATCCTTGGTCCCATCAGCTATGTTTCCTTATCTACCAGCTCTATCTAGCCTTATATTTACCTTTTCTTTTTTCACCCTATTCAGTTTTGGAGAAAACAAAAACCAAGCCTGCCACGCAAAAATGTAGTTTTCCTTCAGTAAATGTACCCCTTCTTAAACCTAAAGGTAGATACACTACTGACTAGCACACCAAATTGACTACACACCCTATGAGTTAATAGCTCATTATTGGCTCTGACAAAAGACACCAACTTATACTGCAAGGTAATGAAGAACAAGAATGAAAAGGCATTCTCACATTTAGGCACTCTAGTTTTAATTTAAGCCTAACTTAAAAAAAAATACAGTAACTTTTCTATTATTGGCTCCTTAGGAACTTTAGCATATGGTGTAACTCAGTAAGTTGGTGTGCTTAAGATACATTTCTACTCTTCAATTCACATAAATTCACCATTGGCAGTCCTCATTGGTTTTGGGTTTGTATTTTTTTTTCAGACATTTGTTATTAATGCATATTCAAGAACCTTAAGCAGGACATGAAAATAATTTCACACCTAGTAGAGACATCTCCATAATTAAGAAGTTTGAAAGATGCCCATCTTGACTATAAAACCTACCCCACAAGGCAGTTACCAACTGAAACTTTTTTTTGCCTGATGCTTAATAAAAGTATCATGTAACTAAAGAATATGCTTCCGACTATCTTAGTCCACAAATCCAGACAGAAAGCTTGGGATTAAAAGTTTGCTAGCCTCTCCAAATAAGCATAGAATTTTGGGGGGGAAAAAAATTTAAAAAATTGTATTCACTTCAAGGATCATGACAGTTTGATGAAGCCCAAATATTTTGGAGAAATTTATAATAGAAAACCCCATATCCAGGCCTGAAGATCACTAGCTTCACATGTTACAGCAACAAGAAACAGAACCAGAAGGGGTAGATAACGCACTCTTCTCAATGCTCAAAAAGCACATGAATTCTGAGAGTTGCAGAAGTAGTAGAAATCCTTAGATGAACTTCATAAAAGATGAAGACAAGAATTCCTCCATGTTTGGATGGATAAATAACAAAATGGAAATAGGTAAAACATATATATTCTAATACTTCTAATGACTGAAACAGATTTTAAGAACATTCTCTTAGTTGAAACAAAGAATACCACAGTATTCATATGACAACCAAACTGAAGCCTAGTTCTACTAACTTGTTCCTTAATCATTTGCAGTTTCCTCTGATATTAACACTGTTCAAGTCTTCTTAGTAGTGTTCATCATTTAGGATAACGTATACAGAAATGTCATGTTACAGTGGAGAAGTACATTCTGAGACAGAAAAAGATAAATTAGGCCTCTAGGCTGTGAAATACAAAATGAATCCATAATTAGTCTCCATCCCATACCATTATCTTCTTCAAAAAGACAGAGGCACACAAAACCAGAGAACTATACTTAAAGAACAGGTGAACACAGAAAAGGGACTAGACACTTTAACCTAATGAAGAAGCATCCATCAATCCCCTTTCCCATTCCAGAAAGAAAACCAAAATTGTTTATGTGATAAGAGGAAAAACAAAACCATCACAAGTCCATTGAGCTTTCCCACTAGAGATCAAGACCCAAAATATTAGTCCCTCATTGCCTATCAATTTTGATGAGCTCAAAAGCTTCATGAACCTGAAAAAACTGTCTCAGGGTAATTCAAAGTGCAATTTTATTGCCTAGATGTAGGAACAAGTTATTTGACATTTTAGGTACCAGAGACAGTGCTAAAGCTTCCTAGTGCTATTAAGAAAAATGAAACTGAATGCTTCAGTAATGTAGCTCTTCTACTGTACACCAGCATAATTATCACACAGTCTTCAATCTGAATAAGAAACTTTGGATTTTATCAGTTCATTCTCAGTTTCGTTTTATGAATACCATCCTTCTCTCCCAAATTAAGTAACTTATCCATGTCCCACATTGACACGCAATGAAAAACCCTCAGAACCACAAGTCTCTTCGTACACATCTCGAACAAGGCCACATTCATTCTGTGGAAGCCATTCTTTCTTAAGGTTGCGTTTGTTTTGCACTAATGACTAAGATTTTCTTTGAAACAAACTATCTACAACCAATGCCAAACGCATTCAAATCGTCACATAGAAGAAAGATTACTTCTAATAAATATTTCAGGTTAAGTCAAGTTCTCATCTTTAATGACAGAGGAAAACTCCACCAAAATTCTTCGTTACAAGAATTACTACTACCTAAATCAAGTCTTCTAAGAGCTTGCCTTAAGTCAAGTTAAATGGTGGACAGCAGAGAAACTCGCAATAGCATGAGCTTCCTGCAACAGCCAGAAAAAAGAACTTTCAGACAGCTAGTATTTCTAGGAAAACTGGAGGAAATACTATGTTATACAGGATAATGACAAGAGATACAGTGTCTATTGTCAGATTCAAAGGATTTCACAGGAAATCACTTGCATTTGCAAACAAATTTGAAGAATATTGAAGAGGTGAATTTCACAGGTTGCGTTGTCCTTAGATAAATAGTATCAGAGCAATAGTAGTATGTAAACCTTACCTTCATCTTTATATTTTATTGTGACTTCATCATTGCTCAGAAGTTTTCCTCTAAAAACTCTTTGCATCATTAGCACCAGTTCATCATAGGTGATATCTTCATTATGAATAGGAATTCTCCTAATATCTTCCCCAAGCTGAGCTTTGATGATCAGCTTCCCACTTAAATCCAGCTGCCCATTCATGGTGGATTGCTTATCTCCTGCAGACCTGTTAACAACAAAACATTAAAAACATTGTAGAAAACTAAACTGTTATTTAGATGCATCTGATGACAGTTCTGAAGCTTTCTTTTAAAAAGCATTTCTGAATGCTTTTTGGAAAGCATTACTGTTGGGCTCTCTGGAGAGCTTCCTTTCTCAGACACCATCTATGATGCACTGATTTCTCAAACAATGAAGTTACAATACACTAACTGAGCTCGCGGGCAAAGAAGAACTCTGTAAGACCAGACACTTCAACTCAACAGTCACCACACTTTACAGTGCTCCGAATTTAAAAGTAAAGATTTTTAAAGCGTCAGACAGCTTTTAACTATGTGCAAGTCAGAAATTTCAAACTTTTTATTTTAAGATATAAACCGTAAAGTGTCATGGAAGAAAAGCTACAAAAGAACTAATATTCCTTAGATTTGCTTTTGAGATACATGTATACATCCCTCTCAGTGAAAGTGAAATTGTAGCAAATGCTCTCAGCCTTACGACATCATATTGGTTACATTATCACCTTATTAGATAATGTTTACATCCCCCATAATTATGATAACCAGCAAAGGACTTCTCCCCTCCAACCTCCCATTCAAGAAAAGACTGCCAGAACAAAATATCTTTGAAAGATTATAGGTGGTAAGGTGGTTTTATTAAGGGCATCAAGTTGAATCACGCATTATTTCATAAACAAATGGACAAATAAATGAAGAGCTGAACAGATATTATATGAATGATCAGAACACATTGAGAGTTTAACTCCAGAAAGTAAGATACAATAACTTTCCTTTTTTGAAATTTTGACTGAGATGTTTTAACCAAGATTTTAGATTTTTTAAAGCTGCTCAGTAGACCACACTTAGCTACTCATTAGGCTTAGAGCCACAGATTTGTTAGCAGTATACGTGGTCAGGACAGTCAGTTACCCTCAGTGCTTTAAGAGAGGTGGACAACTGCTCCAACTTAAAAGGAAGTGAAACAACCCCAGCCTGTGTCAAAGCAGTTCACAGCATATACTACACAGTTACATATTTAACACTTTAGAAGACAATTTAAAAATTACCACTTTGTATAAGGCACCTCTCTTGTTAAACAACAAAAAAAAATACACAAAGGCCTTATGTTTAAAAGTAAAACAGAAACTACAGAGAAGTTACTGAATGAACAAATAAAGAAAAAAACAGAAGATCTAGATAGCTAGTCAAATATCCCTTCTTTCTTCACTGTTTTGGACAGGACCAAAACAGTAGATCTGGAATGATGAGCAATTAAAGCAGCAGTTATCGTAAGATCTGAAGTACAAGTACTGGAGATCATAAAAGTAGGAAGCTCTGAACATCAAAATTGACATTTCCAAAGCCACATGCAGGCAACTATGCTGTTCGTTCTCTTGTGCAAAAAGAACTCTTGGTAGAGACATGCAGATATTTCTCCCTCACCTGTAAGGATGCTATAACACAGTGTTTTATGAAAAAACCAAATTTTGCCTTGGTCAGTCTATTTTTAAAGTACTACATTGAACATTACTTGTCTCCAACCAGAGAAACAAGACACTAAGCTAAAGCCTTTAATACATCATACCTTGATGCACTTAAATACATTTAACCCTACTGTTTGAAAGGCATTGTTCTGCATTAAAAAGATGCAGCACGATGCTATCTCTAGAGTGCAATTCAATTTCTGCTGGCTTTTGTTTGGGTTTTTTTTTTTTTTTTTTAAATTAACTTAATATAAAGCAAACATTTCATGCAAATCCCTTTGGTTAGCTCAATGATGTCCAAAAAAACCTACAAGCATCTACTGAACAAAACTCATTCTCCTAATCAGACATAAAAGGAGGTAGATGAATACAGTCTAACTGCAAAGAAAAAGGACCTGCAATTAACAGAGCCAGGCTGCTGCTGAGATATTATGATATAATATCATTAATGTTCACTGGCTCATTATTCATGTTCTGCAACACAGGAGTCTTGACTGTAGGTGCATAAACTCAGTCTAATTAACACTTCATTTAAGTTTGTTGTAAAAGCATGTGTTTTTGCGTAAGTTGTTTGTAGTTTTTTGTTTTGTTTTGTTTTTTTAATTAAAAGCATTAAAAAAATAAAATAGCATCCTTTGACCCCCTTCCCAAACACATACATTTAGCATTACCTTGTCTATCTTACTGATGTTGGATTATTGGGCAGATTTCCCACCTCACTTCAGGACAGAGTTAGGATAAGCCGCCATGCACTGTCAGTGACAGAAAACAGGAAGCTGCATCAGGAAAAAAAAAAACCAAGAAATATTTATTTGCAGTCACACGCCCTTACTTCACATCAATCTTTCACTTTAAACCATCTTAATGAACATACTCAAGTAAAACAAGTCACTGTTTTATCCATAACGTAAAACCAGATTTACACTGTTGAGTATTGTAGAATTTGAAGTTCAAGTAAACCAGATCTTGAATAAGATTTTTCATTTATAGAAGTAGTTTATTTTTTTAAGTTTTGTAACTGCATGTAGGAATTCCTGACAGTAATGTGCTCCCTTCCAGGATGGTGATCTTCCTCAGCAGTCTCAAAACATTTACTTGTATGGCCTCCACCTTAAAATCCCAGATTAAGTTAAAGAAAATAAACTTTGATTTTGTAGTATAAAAACCTAGAAGTCCATTTCTCAGCTTAAGGCTGAAGCCTCTGTGTCATTAATTAGTGCATCTTCAAGGGCAGACTGCACAGCATTAGGACAGACTACCAAGAGGAAAGGAGTAGTAATGCCACTTTCCCACAGGAAGAGCTGTCAAACTGGGCAAGGAAGAGGAAACGCAGTCAAAAATACACAACCACTTAAAAATACAATCTGCCCTCAATTCAGCTCAAGATTGCACTTTTCCTGCTGGAAAGCCTATGTGATGAGCTGCCCAAAGTTCACGGAGTCCACCAGTTTATTACATAAGTGCTTAATGCCCAGAGCTACAAGACCATGATTTAATATACAGACCAGTCCAGTGGAGACTACAGCTGTGCTCCTCCCTCCCACCCAATAGGTGCACCCTTCTTGGCACCCTTCTCACACACACACAAAGTCAAACATCCACGATCTGATTTTTTTAGATGATTCACTGCTAACCAGAGAGAAAAAGTAGGTTCCTCACATCCACATGAAATTGGGCTTCCCAACTCTCCTCTTTAAACTCAACTAATAGTAAACGGGAACAAACAGGCACAAGACATACAGGACAGAAGCAGAGAACAAACAAATCACACAAAGCCTCTCTCTGGTTCTCAAAGGCTGGCAGCTGCTCCCCTCATGCTGGGTATGAAATGTTCATCTTTAAAAAGGGCTGTACTCACTCCTGACAGGGAGAGGATAAGACTATTGTGACATACTAAGAGACTACTTCTATGATTCCTCACTCACATTTTATGAAATGAGTAATGCATGAAGACGCTGCCCTCTTTCACCCTGATCTTGCTACAGCTCCAGGTTATTGCAGTGGACAAATACGGGATACAGATAATGCATCTAAAAGTGGTTTACCTTAGAGAGTTCATTTTAGCTACCAGGCAATGTTTTTGCTTCTTTAGCATTACAGTGTACACTACTTAGAAACTGACAACAGTAAGAACTGAACCTCATCTATAATTCCCAGAGATACACATTTTGGTGGACACACCTGAGCTCCTGCGGCCTTTCAACAGATTGAATGCATCATTTGTATTTTCATGCAGGGTAACCAGCTACTGTGATGTACTTCAGAACTATAGTATCCTATTTACCAATATTACTCCCAGAAATCCACTGTGTATATATATCAATGATTACAAAAGGTAACAGGAAAGCATTTAAATGAACTTTTTTGTCCAGCTGTTCTCAATTCTGCTTGAAAGCGTCCAGGTTTTAAGAGACAGACTCTAAACATTGCAACTGCTTGCAACTGTTACAGACAACTATGTGAAATGTTCTAATTATTGAATTACACAGCATTCAACCTTCTCTCACTGTGACACAGCTGAGCAGATGACTCCCTTGAGAAAGTTCTTCAGAGAAGACCTCCAGAATGCACACTAATGAGCTTTTTAACAGAACCCATCACAGTATCTACTTTCTTGAGGGGAAAAAAAAACAACCAAACAAAAAACATTAATGTCTTGCTGTTTAAGACAGCCTATTTTTCATGAGAATCACATTGGCATCTTTCTAACCCTCCTCGCGTACCGCATGCATTTTGGAGTACACATTTTTTCCTGCCCTCTCAGCTCACTTTCTATTCACATCATGCACCAATCTAAACGGTGCATGTGGCCAGTGACTGTCCAATCTAAGCCGATCACTCCAGGACCCCTTACTGAAGCCATGATGTCATAACCATGTTGGATTTCACTCCCTTTTTTGCATTGCAACAGAGAAAACCAGCCTTGCCTGAGCAAAGGCAGAACGGGCATTCCTGCTTTGCTTTTTCCTCCGTCAAAACAAGGGACAAGGAACAACTGGGCGAAGCACAGAGAAACAGGGCCCAAGCAACGCTGCCTCCCGAACCTCCCTCGAGGGAACCATGAGTTTTCCCAAGAGAGCTGGGAGGTTGGTTGGGAGGGAGGGGAACAGAAAGGAGAAGAGCTCTATCCGTTTTTTCTCCAGTTCTGATCGGGGCAGGCCCGACCCAGTGGGAACAGAAATCAGAGCCACTGCCTGCCGGGAAACGAGAAGCCTGCGGTTCCCCTGGCTCCCAAGGGGACAGAGGCTTGGTGAGCAAGGAAGCACCCCTCTTGTGAGGGAAGGAAAGGGAAGAAAGAGGTAGGGAAGGAGAGAGAGAGGCCTCTGCCAGCCCTCACCCCCGATCCCCCAGTCCGAGGCCGGGGGATGGCGTCGGCCTCCCTCAGGCGCGGCCGGGGGGGATGCGAAGGGTCTCCCAGCCTCTCCGCCAGGGGCCAAGTCGCCCCAGCAACCGGTGAGCGAGGGGGGGCTCACCCCCTGCCCTCAGCCGCCCCTCCCGCCGCCTTCACACAGGCGGCAAAGGCTGCCCCCCGGCATCGGCGCGGCGCAGGGAGGGCGAGCAGCCCCGCTCTCTTACTCTGTCTCCTCCGCGGTCCCGCCGAGTGGAGGCCCCCTCCTCGCCCGGGCACCGCCGCCGCCACCACCACCCGTACGTGGCAGTGGAAAGAAGGGGCCGGAGCGACGGCCGCCCAACCGCCGGGCCTGCGCCAGCCGCCCGCATGCGCACTGCCCGGGTCGGCCAGGCCAGCGCCGCAGTGCGCACGCTCCGCCCCGCTGC